>NC_092502.1:24459787-24789787 GCF_047511675.1 Marmota flaviventris | reverse complement strand
TTAGTGCTAGAAATAATGGTAACCAAGTAAGTGGGGACCTCTTCCTCTTTGTAAAACATTTTAGCTGTCTCATCTGGCAAGTGATCTTGGAAAGGTGTTTTAGTGTTTTCCCTACTGTCACCAAAATATCTGACAAGAACAATTTTAGAGGAGGAAATGTTTATTTTGGGGGGGGGGCTCATGATTTCAGAGGTCTCAGTTTATAGATAGCTGGCTCCATTCCTTAGGGCTCAAGATGAGGCAGAACATCATGGTGGAAGAGTGGGGTGGAGAAAAGCAGGTCAGGACATGGCGACCAGGAAGCAGAGAGAGAGAGCTCTGCTCCACAAAGACAAAATATAAACCCCAAAGGAACATCCCCAGGGGCTCACGTCTTCCATCTACACCCTACCTGCCTACAGTTACCACCCAGAATTAATCCCTTCAGCAGATTCATGCACTGATTAAGTTAAACTTCTTATAACCTGATCATTCCATCTCTAAACGTTCTTGTGTTGTCTCACACATGAGCTTTTGGAGGACACCTCATATCTAAACCATAACAAGAAGTCACAGAAATTGAGTTGCAGTTGTCACCAATGTGAAATACAAGCAGGAAGAGTATTAATTTGGTAATATCTAGCTCTAAACGGTTAGCATCAAAGGATAGAAGCAAAGCTTACCATAGGAACTTCTGTGGCTTCCTTGGCATGGTGATCACTAAGAAATATTTGAACAATGAGGAACCAATGTCTTAATCTCTAAGTGATTTTTTTTTCTGGCTTATTGTCCTCTTTGAGGACAGGCAGGCCTTGTCTCCAGGGTCACCTGCCCTGCAACACTAGAGCAATTGTTCAGAATTGGCACTTCCTAAGAGCAGTAGGTGTTATGGTTTAGATATTATGTGTCCCCCCAAAGCTCATGTATGAGGCAGTGCAAGAAGGTTTAGAGGTGAAATGATTGGGTTATGAAAGCCTTAACCCATTCAGTGCATTAATCCCTGATAGGAATTAACTTAATTGTGACTGTGGGCAGGTAGTGTGTGCTAGACGGTGGGTCACTGGGGACGTGCCTTTGGGGTTTTTATTTTGTCTCTAATCTGCACTGTCTCTCTCTTCTTGGTGGCCATATTCTGAGCTTCCTTCCTCCTCCACCATGATGTTCTGCCTCTCCTAGATCCCTGAGGAACAGAGCTGGAGGTCTACAGACTAAGACTTCTGAAACCTTGAACCCCTAAATAAACTTTTCCTCCTCTAAAATTGTTCTTGTCAGGTCTTTTGGTCACAGAAGTGAAAAACCTAATACAAAGTGGGAATTGTACCACATAGCATTTCAGGGTACACATTGGAAAGGAATAATAAGGAAGGAATTTCTTATGACTCTTAGGATTTAAGATCAACATTTTTGCAATTCAGTTCTGTTTGCACTGACTGTAAAAACATGATGTGAGATTCATCATCATTTTCTAAACTTACCTATCATTAATATTACCAAGTGATTAACAGACTGAAACGGACACTTGGTAGTAAAAAGACTTTTAATGAGTAGGGAAAGATGGTATTGTGGGAAGCAGGAACATCTCCAATTAGAGTGACTCAAGTCACACGCCTACATTTGCTCACACAGACACACGCTGCAGAAGAAATCATTGATTGGCCTCAGGTTTCATCCGCAACATTCAATGTACATTTGCTACAAATCTCAAGAGGGAGATGCCAGCACAGGAATGCATTTGTTGAGATGTTCAGTAAGACCACGTGTTCACAGCATTATTCGGCTGAAACTGGAGGGTGACTGGAGAATGAGAGCACTTCTAATCTACAAGAGAAGGTGTTGCCCCAGATTTGCTGGTGTTCATTTTTTAAGTATTTCTGGATGCAATGATTTTAGGGGCTCACTGCAGAGCTCAGTGAGATGGTAGACAATGACCCTTGATTCTCATGAAGGCACAGGATCATGTCCTGTATCAGAACGACAGATCCTTCATTGCCCCATGGAAGGAAGACAGGTGTGACTCAGTTCCTAGGGTTATCTTTAGAAAAATGGGGGGAGGGGATGAGATCATCTTTCCAATTCAGCCCAAAATACACAAGATTTTTTTTTGGTCAAATGAGAATCATAATCTTGCTGGGGAAGCAGACTCTGTTGTAGCAATTAAAAGTGCTAACATGGAGGAACAAACTGTCCTGAGAGGATGCGGACAGGGAAGACGACCACTGGCTGAATGATTAAGAAAAACTCTTAAGTTCGTTCCAGCTGCATTGCTGGTTTGCCCCAGCGAGCTCTCAATTTGGGGAAAATTGGTTCAGTTGGTGAACTTTTGGTCCAGTATTGCCTTTGCCAATAGGATCAGGCTAACACGTAAGTACAATCTGAATTCTTGCACCTTACTCTCTCAACCTTTGCACCTAACCAAACCTTTGCTGGGATGATTGGGGCGCTTGGCAATTTTTCTTATGGAACAATCGTCTTATTTTATTATTTACAAAGAACATGATAAAAATGATTTTCAGCATGAGGTACTTAATCACTGTGTGCCACTAAATCACAAGCCTTGACCCATGGCTCACAGAACTGGAACAGGGACATCATTATGTGGAGAGAGATGCTCCAGACCCTAGCCTTCCACGGTATTCAAAGATCTTTACAAACTTTCTATAAGCATTCAGAAACCTACAGCTCTTTCCTAGTAGAAAACTCTTATCGTAGCGATTGAAATGTGAATACTAGTATAGAGAAAACATAAACGAAGGACCGAGTGGATATAGAATAAGGAGCAATTTAATTCTAGAGTATTTATGGAACAGTTCCCAGGGTACTTCAATTGCGCCTTGAAGGAGGAATTGGATTTTCCTAGGTTGGAAGGAAACAAGAGTATTTTACACAGGGAAAACAGTGCGATCCCCAGGGCTCCTGGTCACCACATGTCCTAAATCTCATGCCTTTGGAGTTCTTTAACCATACCCTATAGCCAGGCTTGGGAGCTCAATAAGTGATCATTCATCCACCTTCACAATCGGTTTTACTTAGGTGGGCACACCTCGCCTGGCCGGTTCTTGGCTTTCGAACTGTCTGCTAGAAAAGCTGGGCCATCTGTTCTGACAGACGTTACCCAGATGACATCAGGGATGCCAAAGGCACTGTCTTTCTCTCCTGACCTACTTGGGTCTTCCACAGGCTGTCCTTAGCACCTCGTGCTAAGCGCTCATTGTGTGCTCTCCTCCTTTTCTGTCTGCCAGTGTTCTCTTTCCTTGGAGGCAAGTGTTTTTGTCAATGTCTGAGTTATTGTGCTCCTAAATCCTCCTGCAATCCATATGCAATCATCTGCTTATTAAGGTTAAGTGAGTTCAACTGATACTATAAAAACTTGATTAATGGGAACATATGGGTAATGCTTCTGGTTAATTGAATTTTCAGGTTAACTGAGGGTTAAACAGGAGATTTAATAAAATTGCCAAAGCACTTATCTTTATCTGTTTTATGGCACTTATCACATTCTACCCTGCCTGGCTGCCTTTGAAATTCTTATCTTATCATCCCTAGGAGGTTTTGAACTTTCCGAGGATAGAGTCTGGCTGTGTACTTGTCTGCAATTCATTGTGGCCCAACAGATCATATTTTTAGTACAATGACATAGTCATCTTCTTTATCATCATGGTCAAATAATGGTTATTAGCAGGGACTTTGTAGCTGCAGTTTGAATTCTGCCTCTGCCATTTACCAGTTCTGTGGACTTGGGCAAATTACTTAACCTCCTAGAACCTCAGTTTCTTCATCTGTGCAATGGTGGCAAGGATAGTAATTATCTCGCAAAGATATTGTGAGGATTAATGGAGCCAGTGTTTACAAAGTACTGAGTAAGCAAGGCACTCTATTAAGTCTTCCATATGCAAATTCCCATTTGATCTTAAAGGAAGATGTTATTAATTATCCCATTTGACTGGTGAGGAGAGTAGAAGGCAGATGGTAGACAATGACCCTTAATTCTCATGAACTTGCAAGTTAGCTAACACAGCTGATAAGTGGTGAACTAGGTTTGCATCAAGGAGGTTTAATTTGCCAACCTCCAATCCTAACATAAAGCTCTTCTAAAAATCACATCTTTATACTCCCCAAAGGTCGTGCCTTGATCTAACTATGGGAGTAACACTTACAACATTATATCTCCAACATGGAAGGCAGGGTGCTGTTCATCATTGTAATTAAAGAAGCTAGCTGGACAAGGGCTCCATCATGCCCCCTGAAGACTGCTGCAATGGTGAGAAGGATCCAGAGTGAAGCACCCACTAACCATTGCCTCAAGTTCAGCCCATCACTTCCACTCACCTTTCAAATGCTGAAGCTAGTTCCCCTCCACCCCCCGGGTGGCCACAACTGAATTCAAAGGGGATAGGAAACTACTGCCCTAATATGACCCTAGAGGCAGAGAGGTGGAAACAATCCATAAGTTATAATACCTCCTATACCCAAGGACTCCCAAATTAGTAGGCTAATTCTGGGTCCTGAGATGTGGGGCTCTATGGATAGTTATACAAAGTATAAGGAATTAGGTTCTTTCTCTAGAGCAGTGTTTCTCAAGTTTAGCATTATTCTCACAGTGAACTAGATAATTATAGGTCGTGGGGTGCTACCCCTATGCCATAGGGTAGGTAGCGGCACCCCAGACCCCTATTCATTAGATGCCAGCTGCATCTTCCGCCTTGCAGTTGTGATAGCCATAAATGTCTCCAGTCAGTGCTGGATGTCTGCTGTTGAGAACCACTCAAGTGACTTCCTTTGTATCCACAGACTGTTGAGTCTCAGGGAAATTCTGGTTAGCTGTGACCCTGTTTTATAATAAAGGAACCTGGAGAAGTATTTAGAGATTAGGAAACAGCCTTGGAGGGTTATTGGCTTCCATAAGTCATGGTTCCTAGTTAGCACAAGCACCTATATTCTCTGCGTCTCTGTCAAACACTATATATTTGCTAGACCATATTTCTTAAACACTTTTTTTAAAGGTTTTTCTTTAGCGACTTTATACTCTGCAAAATTCTTCAGTGGATTTACCTCAAATTGTCAGCCTCTGTAATTTTCAGCCTATTTATTTTTCTTGGTCCTCTGTGGAAGGAAGGAACCAGCTGGTCATCATGTTTTGTGTAATAACTTTTCATATATTTGAAGACTGTTATTAAACCATCTCCAAGCTTCTCTTTGCTGGGTAATTGTTATGCTCAGACATGCACCAGGAATTGCACAAAGCCTTGGAGAAGATCGAGTCTCCAAACTAATGTTTGTGTATTAAAATTGAAGAAAAACAATTTTTGACAGAAAAATATCAACTGAGAAATGAGGCTTAAATCTGAGGCTTGGTGTTTTAGTTCTCAGAGTTTTTTTTTTCTTTTTTGTATATTGTGCTTATTGTAGTTGACCTGGAAGTTTTAATTTATTACTGTGGAAATCAAATGCCCTAATTAGGATTTTATAGAACTGTTAATCTTAATGGTGTTTTAATGGAAATCCAATGATGACAAGATACCGATTCTCTGCTTGTCACATTTTAGGATACAACCAGACATAATTCAATTAACTGTGTTTGCACTGATGAGAAGACCTTCGCATGATAAAATCAAACTGATTTAAAAAAAATAATAACTACCATGAATTCATGCTTTCCATCTGCCAGACAAGATTCTAAGAGATTTATAAGAATCATCTCTTTTTGGGGAGGTGTACTGGGGATTGAACTCAGAGGCACTCGATCACTGAGCCACATCCCCAGCCCTATTTTGTATTTTATTTAGAGACAGGGTCTCCCTGAGTTGCTTAGCACATCACTTTTGCAGAGGCTGGCTTTGAACTCAAAATCCTCTTGCTTCAGCCTCCTGAGCTGCTGGGATTACAGGCTTGTGCCACCATGCCCAGCTACAAGAATTATCTCCTTTTATCTTATTAACTCCAAGAGACAGTTGACATTATTATACCCATTTCAAAGAATCAGAAACAGCAGATCTGAGAGATTAAGTAACTTGATCAATGTCACAGAGCTGGCTAGATGTAGAAGTGAAGTTGGAAATCAAGCAGTTGGACTTTGAAGCTCACAGTTTTCACTGGGATTAAATGTAGCCTCTGTACAAGCAGAAACCATGCCTACTATTTTTTTTGTAAGTTCAGTGTCTAGCTCCTAATGTTAGTTCTCAGAAATATTTATTGAATGAATAAACAAATGGTCAATGGCAGAGCTGAAACATGGGGCAGCAATGTGCACCGTGGTTTAGAACATTATGTGAGTGTTAATTGCTAAGGCATTATCATCCCACTTCACTCCATGCCAACCCCAGGTGAGTTAGACAGCTTTTCCAGAATTCTGTACTAACCTGTGTGCATCGTTATCCATGCACTGACCTGACTGTGCTTTCATGAGCCATTTGTGTGCCTGTTTCTCCTGCTAGAACAATGATTCTTGACCAAGGCCACTTTGTCCCCCAAGAGACTTTTGGTAATGTCTCCAGACATTTTTGGTTGTCACACTGGGTAGGAAGGTACAACTGGCATCTACCTAGTGGGTAGAAACAGGGATGTTGTTAACTGTGTGTAATGTATAGGGGAGCACCCCCAACAATCATCCATTCTAAAATGTCAAGATGCTAGAGAGGAGTAGCCCTGCTCTCTGCAGAGATGTCCTTCCCAGAAGGGTCCTGGTGTTCAGGATCATTTGTCTTCTAAGTTCTGGACACAGTACCTGCTATGCCACTGGGGTTCCATATACGGTACCAAAGGAGGGGAGAGAATGAATGCATGAATGGGTGACAGAGCAAGTGCAGTCCACGGGACTGGATTCCACTAGAGAGAGTTCAGATGACAACCCAGGTACCACAAGAGCTGCGGTCAATTAACGTGGGACTCCAGCAGACTATGGGAATTAGGGATGGTAAAAAATTCAGATGGAGACTGCACACAGCATAAAGGAAGAGTGGTGGCAGAGTGTGTTGGTACATCAATCTGATTTCCCCTTTCACTTTTTCTTAGAGCCCTTCTCCATTTATAGAGCCACCAGCATATTCTATAATTCCTACCTTCAAGGAAGAGGGTGGGGCAACTGCAACAAAAAATTAGAGAACACCATTCTGGCTTCAGAATCTAAAAAGCCAAGGTTCAGGCATAGTTAAAGACCTGGGAAAATTCATTCTGTCATGTCCAGTTTCCCTACACCACAGACAAGCTAAAATGTTGTCTACCTAGAGGGAGACAGGGAAACTCAGAGGGGGAAGAAAAGACTTTGCCCCCTGGGTAGGTTGCTGAGAAGGGGCTTTGGGTTCTGTTGCCCTTCTTCTGAGTTTTGGGCTGAAGGTGGAGAGCCCTCCTCCACAGGGCCCTGTAGAGCCTGAGAGCAATGCTCCTCCTCCACCTCTGGGTGAACCCTAGAGAGTAGTGCAATCCCAGCATACCCTGGCATCTGGAGTGGCACGGGAACAAGAGAGCAGAAATGACTGCATGGGACATCTAGGTAGAATCACTAGCCTTCCCAGCCGTCAAAGTGGTACAGATGTAGCCTTGTGGCTCACAGGCACCAGTTAGAAGACCCAGATCAGCACAGGCCCTGAGATTAGGGAAAAGAGAATACATTGGAGATCCCAATGAGACTGTATTAAAATGGCATGATCTCAGGAGATGACAGTGTGGATAGATGACAAGGGCCCCTACCAGATCCTCCTCATGTGTCATATATCATCATGTCATAGCCCCATGTCCCCCTGGGGAGAAGGAGGAGGGGAACCTTCTGAACTGAGTAAGCAAAGGTCAGAATAGAAAATCAATTTAGGAAAAATATAGTTACTTGCACAATACAGTTTCCTGCACATGTGACTTTGGGGCTTGCCATTTGGGTTCATCGTAGTTATCAGATGGTGGCTGTAGCAAGGTTGGAGTCAGGGTCAGTCCTTGCATCCCTAAACCATTTGCTGATAAGAGCAAACCTTGACTCCAGTTTTGAGGGGAGAATATCCAATGGAAGTTATCAATGTAGAACCTTGGACTCCAGAGAGAGAGGTGCAATTCTTGCTACTCAGATTGTATTGCATGAAGCAAATAGGGTCTGGGAAATAAAGTAGTTGTTAGTCCCCAAGTCAGGGACAAGGTGGGACTAAATCAACAATGGCTGAGGATTGATGTGCTCCAAGCATTGTGTGACAATTGCTTAAAGTCCTGCCTTCAAAGGTCAGCTTTAGCCATCATGAATGACATGGGCAGAGATGACAGAGAGGGTCACGTGGCTTCAAGTCCTGGGGAAGAAGTATAAGCTTGAGAAAAGTTATCTGAATGATGAAGTCTTTGACAAATAAATCTTTTTGAAAGAAGACACATTAACTACGAGATAAAAGTAGTGCTCACAGTACTGAAATTACATTTCAAAAATCTTGATGTTTTTAATCTAATCATGTTATCATTCAGATGTTAATTTTTCTGTCAAGCATTTTTACTATCTTTTTTTATCTGACACTTTTGGGTGTGAGGGGTGTCTCTTCTTTGAAGAAAGAAGGCGATGAAAGTATTTCTGGAAGCCTTGTGAGCTGATCCAATTAAAACACCATTTTTTTTTCCAACTACTATTTTTGTTTTAGTGTGTATCAGGTTACATGACACTGTGGGTGGCCCCTGGAGGGTTAGAAGTATTCTAGAGGCTTCTCACACCTCTTTTCAGACTTCTAACCTCTAGAAGGAAATAGGCTTCTTTTGTTTTAAGACACCAAATTTGTGATAATTTCTTTAGGAAGCCCTAAGAACTAATATAACTACTCAAAATTCTTCGATTACATGTTTACTTCCTTCTCTGGGTCCCAGAACACACCGTGTCCTCTCCTGCTATATCTTTGACCTATCCACGTCCTCTTCACTGAATTTTGGGCAGGGTTTAGCAAACTTTCCATAAAGAAGAAGAAATAAATATTTTAGGCTTTGTCAGCTAGATGGCCTTTGTCACAGCTTCTCAACTCTGCTGTTAAAAAGAATAGTCATAGGTAATTACAAATGAATGGGCCTGGTTGTGTTCCAATTAGACTGTATAAAAACAGGCAGTAGACTGGAGTTGCCTGTAGGCTGAAGTTTGCTGACCACCGCTTTTTGTTATTCTTGAGATTGCAACTTGAACATCATTTGCTCAAGTGCCTTCCTCTAACTTCTTAGAGAAGCTCTCTCACTGTGATCATCAGACCTCCTATTCCACTGGTTAACTCACTGTGCATATATTTGTTTCTTGTTTGGTTCCCCATCAAGCTGAAAGATCCATTTGGTCAGGGACTGTGTCTATATTTGCTCATCATGGAGTCCCAATAGCTAACACAGACCTGCCATAGAGCAGCACTCTAATTAATTTACAAATCCATGAGTAATTAAGTATCATTATTGAGCTTATGCAGGTAATGCCTCATTGTTGAAATTGGATTTAAAAATATGCACAAGGTGGTTTCTTAAAAAGTTAAATACAGAATTACCATATGGTCCAGCAGTTCTCCTCTGGGTATATACTCCCAAAGAATTGAAAGCAGGGACCCAAACAGATACTTGCACATCCATATTCCCTGAACAATTATCACAATAGCTAGAAGGTGGAAATAACCCAGCTGTCCCCCTGTGATGAATAGATAAACAGAATGCTGTATACACATACAGTGGAACATTATTCTCCCGAAAAGGAAAGAAATGACATATACCATAGCACTGATAAAGTCTGAAAATACTGTTACAAGTGAAATAGGACACAAAAAAACAACTATTGTTTGATCCTACTCACGTGAAGAGCCTAGAGAAGGAAAATTAATGGAGACAAAAATTGGAGCGGAGGTTACCAGAAGGGGAGGGGACGGGAGTACATTGTTACTGTTCAATGGGTATAGACTTTTTGTTTGGGATGATGAAAAGGTTCTGGAAATGGGTATTAGTGATAGTTTAACAGCATTGTGAATGTACTTAATGCACTGAATTGCACATCTAAAATGGTCAAAATGGTAAATGCAATCTGAACAAATATGCAGGAATTAATTAGATCAGATATGAGAAGAAACTAGGCTAAGACGGAACAGAAGAGGCTCAAATCATAGGATACTATTTCTGGAAAGGAACTCTGAGATCCACTGGTTCTGTAACTTCCCTCTCCTTTCATTTTACAGAGGAGGAAACAGGTGTCTGGGCGGTTCTGCAGAAAGCAAATAGGTTTCAGAAGATCTGGGGTCAAGCTCAACTGGGCTGCCCATGTACTTAGCGTCCTCAGACACATCCTTGGCCCACATCTCTGAAATTCTGAGCGTACAAACTCTGATTGGTTTGCTTTTTTGGTCCTAGATTTGAGTCTGCGTTTTCTTCCTAGCAATTTGGGCAAGTGGTGTATTGGCTTTGTGAAGAGGTTTTTTTTTTTTTTTCTTTTCTGATTTTTGGCTCATCTTGTTGGTTGCTTTCCTCTGCTTGGTCTCTGAGCTCATCCCGATTTCTCAGGTAGTTCTGTGTAAAGAGGTCTTCATTGAAAACACCTGTATGGCTTCACGTTGCTTCATGCTGTGTTTCTTTTTTTTTAATTTTTATTGTTGGTTGTTCAAAACATTACATAGTTCTTGACAAATCATATTTCACACTTTGATTCAAGTGGGTTATGAACTCCCATTTTTACCCCGTATACAGATTGCAGCATCACATTGGTTACACATCCACTGTTTTACATATTGCTATACTAGTGTCTGTTTTATTCTGCTGCCTTTCCTATCCTCTACTATCCCCCATCCCCTCCCCTCCCATCTTCTCTCTCTACCCCATCTACTGTAATTCATTTCTCCCCCTTGTTTTTTTTCCCCCTTTCCCCTCACTTCCTCTTGTATGTAATTTTGTATAACCATGAGGGTCTCCTTCCATTTCCATGCAATTTCCCTTCTCTTTCCTTTTCCCTCCCACCTCTCACCCCTGTTGAATGTTAATCTTCTTCTCATGCTCTTCCTCCCAACTCTGTTCTTAGTTACTCTCCTTATATCAAAGAAAACATTTGGCATTTGTTTTTTAGGGATTGGCTAGCTTCACTTAGCATAATCTGTTCTAATGCCATCCATTTCCCTGCAAATTCTATGATTTTGTCATTTTTTAATGCAGAGTAATATTCCATTGTGTATAACTGCCACATTTTTTTTATCCATTCGTCTATTGAAGGGCATCTAGGTTGGTTCCACAGTCTTGCTATTGTGAATTGTGCTGCTATGAACATCGATGTAGCAGTGTCCCTGTAGCATGCTCTTTTTAGGTCTTTAGGGAATAGACCGAGAAGGGGAATAGCTGGGTCAAATGGTGGCTCCATTCCCAGCTTTCCAAGAAATCTCCATACTGCTTTCCAAAATGGCTGCACCAATTTGCAGTCCCACCAGCAGTGTACAAGTGTACTCTTTTCCCCACATCCTCGCCAGCACTTGTTGTTGTTTGACTTCATAATGGCTGCCAATCTTACTGGAGTGAGATGGTATCTTAGGGTGGTTTTGATTTGCATTTCTCTGACTGCTAGAGATGGTGAGCATTTTTTCATGTACTTATTGATTGATTGTATGTCCTCCTCTGAGAAGTGTCTGTTCAGGTCCTTGGCCCATTTGTTGATTGGGTTATTCGTTTTCTTATTGTTTAATTTTTTGAGTTCTTTGTATACTCTGGATATTAGGGCTCTATCTGAAGTGTGAGGAGTAAAGATTTGTTCCCAGGATGTAGGCTCCCTATTTACCTCTCTTATTGATTCTTTTGCTGAGAAAAAACTTTTTAGTTTGAGTAAGTCCCATTTGTTGATTCTAGTTATTAACTCTTGTGCTATGGGTGTCCTATTGAGGAATTTGGAGCCCGACCCCACAGTATGTAGATCATAGCCAACTTTTTCTTGTATCAGACGCCCTGTCTCTGATTTGATATCAAGCTCCTTGATCCATTTTGAGTTAACTTTTGTGCATGGCGAGAGAAAGGGATTCAGTTTCATTTTGTTGCATATGGATTTCCAGTTTTCCCAGCACCATTTGTTGAAGATGCTATCCTTCCTCCATTTCATGCTTTTAGTTCCTTTATCAAATATAAGATAGTTGTAGTTTTGTGGATTGGTTTCTGTGTCCTCTATTTTGTACCATTGGTCCACCCGCCTGTTTTGGTACCAGTACCATGCTGTTTTTGTTATTATTGCTCTGTAGTATAGTTTGAGGTCTGGTATCGCTATACTGCCTGATTCACACTTCCTGCTTAGAGTTGTTTTTGCTATTCTGGGTCTTTTATTTTTCCATATGAATTTCATAATTGCTTTATCTATTTCTACAAGAAATGCCATTGGGATTTTGATTGGCATTGCATTAAACCTATAGAGAACTTTTGGTAATATCGCCATTTTGATGATGTTAGTTCTGCCTATCCATGAACAGGGTATATTTTTCCATCTTCTAAGATCTTCTTCTATTTCTCTCTTTAGGGTTCTGTAGTTTTCATTCTATAAGTCTTTCACCTCTTTTGTTAGGTTGATTCCCAATTATTTTATTTTTTTGAGGATATTGTGAATGGAGTGGTTGTCCTCATTTCCATTTCAGAGGATTTGTCACTGATATACAGGAATGCCTTTGATTTATGCGTGTTGATTTTATATCCTGCCACTTTGCTGAATTCATTTATTAGCTCTAATAGTTTCTTTGTAGACCCTTTTGGGTCTGCTAGGTATAGAATCATGTCACCTGCAAATAGTGATAATTTAAGTTCTTCTTTTCCTATTTTGATGCCTTTAATTTCTTTCGTCTGTCTAATTGCTCTGGCCAGTGTTTCTAGAACTATGTTGAACAGAAGTGGTGAGAGAGGGCATCCCTGTCTTGTTCCAGATTTTAGAGGGAATGCCTTCAATTTTTCTCCATTCAGAATGATGCTAGCCTGAGGCTTAGCATAGATTGCTTTTACAATATTGAGGTATGTTCCTGTTATCCCTATTTTTTTCTAGAGTTTTGAACATAAAGGGATGCTGTACTTTGTCGAATGCTTTTTCTGCATCTATCGAGATGATCATTTGGTTCTTATTTTTAAGTCTATTGATGTGGTGAATAACATTTATTGATTTCCGTATATTGAACCAGCCTTGCATCCCAGGGATGAATCCTACTTGGTCATGGTGCACAATTTTTTTGATATGTTTTTGTATCCGATTCACCAAAATTTTATTGAGGATTTTTGCATCTAGGTTCATTAGAGATATTGGTCTGTAGTTTTCTTTCTTTGAAGTGTCTTTGTCTGGTTTAGGTATCAGGGTGATGTTGGCCTCATAGAATGAATTTGGAAGTTCTCCCTCCTTTTCTATTTCCTGAAGTAGCTTGAAAAGTATTGGTATTAGTTCTTCTTTAAAGGTTTTGTAAAATTCTGCTGTATACCCATCCGGTCCTGGGCTTTTCTTAGTTGGTAGTCTTTTGATGGTTTCTTCTATTTCCTCAATTGATATTGGTCTGTTTAGGTTGTCTATATCCCCCTGACTCAATCTGGGCAGATCATATGACTTAAGAAATTTATCTATGCCTTCACTATCTTCTATTTTATTGGAGTATAAGGATTCAAAATAATTTCTGATTATCTTCTGTATTTCTGAAGTGTCTGTTGTGATATTGCCTTTTTCATCCGTATGCTAGTAATTTGAGTTCTCTCTCTTCTTCTCTTCATTAGCATGGCTAAGGGTCTGTCAATTTTATTTATTTTTTCAAAGAACCAACTTTTAGTTTTATCAATTTTTTCAATTGTTTCTTTTGTTTCGATTTCATTAATTTCAGCTCTGATTTTAATTATTTCTTGCCTTCTACTTCTTTTGCTGTTGTTTTGCTCTTCTTTTTCTAGGATTTTGAGATGAAGTATGAGATCATTTATTTGTTGGTTTTTTCTTTTTTTAAGGAATGAACTCCAAGCAATGAATTTTCCTCTTAGAACTGCTTTCAATGTGTCCCATAGATTCCGATATGTTGTGTCTGTGTTTTCATTTATCTCTAAGAATTTTTTAATTTCCTCCTTGATGTCTTCTATAACCCATTGATCATTCAGTAACCTATTGTTCATTCTCCAAGTGATGTATGCTTTTTCCTTCCTCTTTTATCGTTGATTTTCAGTTTCATTCCATTATGATCAGATAAGATGCATGGTATTATCTCTACTCCTTTATATTGTCTAAGAGTTGCCCTGTGACATAATATATGATCTAATTTTGAGAAGGATCCATGTGCTGCTGAGAAAAAAGTGTAACTGCTTGATGTTGGGTGGTATATTCTATATATGTCGATTAAGTCTAGGTTATTAATTGTGTTATTGAATTCTATAGTTTCCTTATTCAACTTTTGTTTGGAAGATCTGTCCAGTGGTGAGAGAGGTATGTTGAAGTCTCCCATGATTATTGTATGGTGGTCTTTTAGACTCTTGAACTTGAGAAGAGTTTGTTTGAAGAACATAGCTGCACCATTGTTTGGGGCATATATATTTATGATTGTTATGTCTTGTTGGTGCATGGTTCCCTTAAGCAGTATGTAGTGTCCCTCTTTATCCCTTGTGATTAACTTTGGCTTGAAATCTATTTTATTTGATATGAGTATGGACACTCCTGCTTGTTTCCGAATTCCATATGAGTGATATGATTTTTCCCAACCTTTCACCTTCAGTCTATGTATGTCTTTTCCTATCAAATGCGTCTCCTGTAGGCAGCATATTGTTGGGTCATGTTTTGTGATCCATTCTACTAGCCTGTGTCTCTTAATTGGTGAGTTTAAGCCATTAACATTTAGGGTTATTATTGAGATATGGGTTGTTCTTCCAGCCATATTTGTTTATTTATGTTACTAAACATGGTTTGTTTTCCTCTTTGATTATTTTGCCCCCTTTACTGTCCTACCTCCCACTGTTGGTTTTCATTGTTATTTTCCATTTCCTCTTCCTGTAATGTTTTGCCGAGGATTTTTTGGAGAGATGGTTTTCTAGCTGTAAATTATTTTAACTTTTGTTTATCGTGGAAGGTTTTAATTTCATCTTCCATCCTGAAGCTTAATTTCGCTGGATACACAATTCTTGGTTGGAACCCATTTTCTTTCAGTGTTTGAAATATGTTATTCCAGGATCTTCTAGCTTTCAGAGTCTGTGTTGAAAGATCAGCTGTTATCCTGATTGGTTTACCCCTAAATGTAATCTGCTTCCTTTCTCTTGTAGCTTTTAAAATTCTCTCCTTATTCTGTATGTTGGGCATCTTCATTATAATGTGTCTAGGTGTGGGTCTCTTATGATTTTGCACATTCGGCATCCTGTAGGCTTCTAGGATTTGGGATTCTGTCTCATTCTTCAAGTCTGGGAAGTTTTCTCATATTATTTCATTGAATAGATTGCTCATTCCTTTGGTTTGGGTCTCTATACCTTCCTGTATCCCAATGACTCTTAAGTTTGGTCTCTTTATGTTATTCCATATTTCTTGGATGTTCTGCTCATGGTTTCTTAACAGTATTGCTGAGCTGTCTATGTTCTTTTCAAGTTGAAATACTTTGTCTTCATTGTCTGATGTTCTACTCTGCTGGTAGTATTCTCCATTGAGTTTTTAAGTTGGTTTATTGCTTCCTGCATTTCTAGGATTTCTGTTTGTTTGTTTTTTATAAACTCTATCTCCCTGTATAGTTGATCTTTTGCTTCTTGGATTTGTTTATGTAATTCATTGTTGAAGTGATCTTTCATTGTCTGATTTTGCTGTCTAATGTCTTCCTTGGGACTCCAGATCATCTGAAGCATGTATATCCTGAATTCTTTATCTGACATTCCATCTGCTGCAGATATTACCTCTTCTAACGTTGAGTTGACCTGCATTGCTTGTGGTCCTTTCTTTCCTTGTCTCTTCATACTGTTCGCGTTTCTTTCTGCTTGGTGAAACTCTTGTGCTATTGAATTTTCCCTCTATATATTTATATTGCTCTCGTATAGTTGCAAAGTCTCCCTCGCAGGCACGTGCGGCGGCTTTGCCCCTCTGCAGGCCGCTGGGCTTGTTCTGTCGGTGGTCGCAGTTCTGCCTACTTTGCAGGCACGGGCAGCGGCACTGCCCCTCTGCAGGCCGCTGGGCCTGTTCTGCCGGTGGGTTGCAGGTCTGCCTACCTTGCAGGCGCGAGGGGCGTGGCGTGGCTCTACCCTTCCGCAGGCTGCTGGGCCTGTTCTGTCTCTCGGTTGTAGGTCTGGCCTGTTCTGTTGGTGGTCGCAGATCCGCCTACCTTGCAGGCGCGTGGGGCAGCTCTGCCCCTCCGCGGGTTTCTGGGCCTGTTCTGCCAGGGGGTCACAGGTCTGCCTACCTTGCAGGCGCGGGGGGCGGCTCTGCCCCTCCGCGGGCCACTGGGCCTGTTCTGTCGGTGGTCAGAGATCCGCCTACCTTGCAGGCATGGTTGGAAACTCTGCCCCTCTGCGGGCCGCTGGGCCTGTTCTGTCGCTGGTCACAGTTCCGCCTACCTTGCAGGCGCGGGGGGAGGGGGTGGCTCTGCCCCTCAGCAGGCCGCTGCGCCTGTTCTGCCGGTGGGTGGCAGGTCCGCCTACCTTGCAGGTGTGGTTGGCAGCTCTGTCCCTTCGCGGGCCACTGGGCCTGTTCTGTTGGTGGTCACAGTTCCGCCTACCTTGCAGGCGCGGGGGAGGGGGCGGCTCTGCCCCTCAGCAGGCCGCTGAGCCTGTTCTGCTGGTGGGTCACAGGTCCCCATGCTGTGTTTCAATTCCATTTCATGTCTGGGGACAGCCATCGCCAGTGAATAATCCAAGTCTGATGTCTTCGTCTGACTCAGTCTCAAACTTACTTTACTATGTTATGCCAGTCAAAAGACTCCTTGGGACCTCAGTTTTTCTAAGAATAATGACAATAGCAACCACTACTATTTTTTTTTCCTGTGAACTTATTAAATTTTTGTGAGGATCATATTATGAAGGGAAGTTGACAAAATGGTAGAACCTATGCTTAAATTTGTTAGGTGTTTGCTCACCAGGGTGTAGGTTCCCACACAGCTAGGGCTTTATCTTTGCTCAAGAAGACAGGGAAGATCTGTAAAAGCTCTCTGGGTGCAGAGTCAGGGAAACTGGCTTCCAGTCCTGGTTTTGACACCATTTTGCCCTGTGAGCCTGAGACATTGACTGCCCTTCCTGGGCTAGCTCATTAACTCATCTGTAAAGTGAGGGGCATTGAGTGAGATGGTCCTGTAAGTTTCGTTTTAGCTTCAATAGCTTATGATTTTTGTGCTTCTCGTCCTTAGTTCTGTGGCTGGCATATATTATGAAATTAATACATGTTTACTGAGTTGAATTTAGTTAATTGCTATTTATTATTAGTCAAGTGTCATTGGCTCATCACATCATTTAGGTTTCTGGAAAGTTGTTTGACTTTTTTTTTTTTATTCTTAGGCAATGTAGCAGTGATCATAATTAATTGGTTCTAGAGATGGCTGATAATAGTGTTGGTAATAATAATAAATATATATTGAGAGCTTAATAACATTCAAGTCATCTGCTATGTGAAGTTCATTTCTCAACACAACCTTAGGAAAAAGGTATAAGCATCAACCTTATTTTATAGATGAGAAAATTCACATGGTAAGTAACTGGACAATGTTCATAATAACTGACCTGAATTACACAGCTGGTGGATAGTATAACAAGAAATTCAGAGTAACTCCAAATATGGTTGCTGGATTAAGCAAATAAAAATACAGGATGATAAATTAAATGTAATTTCAGATAAACAGTGATAATTATCTTATTAACAGTATGTCCTATGCTATCACACTGATCTCTCCTGTCACCCATAAGAAGAGTAATACTTTTAATTTTTTTTGTTGTTGTTGTTCACTGGCTTCTGAATTATCAGATAAACAGTTTCACCTAAAAAAAAGCAAATAGAAACAGAACTCTTGTTTCTTGCAGAATACTTGGCATTCCTTACTTTAGACCTGAAACTAAGAGTATTTACTATGAAGTGGTAATAAGATATGAAGTGAGAGGTTTCCATGTTAGGAAAGTGACTTCATATGTTGTATTGTTGGAATTTTCTCTTCTCTGGTATCCAATGACCTTGTGTTTGCTTTTATAATTCTTCTCTCTACTTCTTGGGATTTCTATTTAAATTAAGAGATGAATGAATTTTTTTCCATTAAAAAATTCAAGTGAAATCTGGAATGTGGCAGTGAGTAGAGCCAGGCTCCCTTGTGGACCATTTGTGAATGCTGCTTCCCTGTGCTCAAGTTGGAAGATCTCCTGTGTCTGTTGCTGTGACTATGGGTCCTTGTTAGTGGGTGATACAGAAATTTGATCTGTACATTCACAACGCAGGCTCGTGTTCCAGTCTCTTTTTTTTTTTTTTTTTTTTTTTGCAAGTTTAGATAGCATGGAATCAGAGGGGTTCAACCTTAACCTAGGAAATTGAATTTACGGCACAAGGTGGTTTGATTTTATTGATTAAGAGCAGGGGGCCCTGGAAGAAATCAGGCCCAGGCAGCTCTCTGCTCCTCACAACTTTAATTCAATTTCCTCTGCTATGAAATGGGCTAATAATAGTCCTTACCCCACAGGCTTCTATTAAGAGGGTTTGTGAGGATATTTATGTGTTTAGCTAGTATCTGATGGATAGTTCAACAAATGCAACTGCTTTTGATACTATTATTTTTAAAGACTATTATTAAATTTAAGTAGTCAATTCCAGGGAATTGAATAAGGTTGATGAATTCATATTTTTTTTTCACTTAATTTACCCATCAAAAGAAGGAAGAAGAATTAAAACTGAAAAGGAAAAAGTAGAAACAGAAGATGAGGGCTCTAGTACAAGTTTCCCAATCTAGCTCTGGGAATGTGGGCAATGGTTTACCTACTTAGAATCTCATTTTCTCTTTTGTATAATTAACTGGTCCCACTTCCCTCCCAGAGGTTCAAATGAGATAACTTGTAGGAAATGCTTTAAGTGGCCTTTTTGACTAGTGTTTCTGCTAATGTGAGCTCCTCCATTCTAGCATTTCTTTTTTTGAGGTCAAGAATTGACCTTTATACACCATGAAACAGGGTGGCTATTCTTTAGGTTTAAGCATAGGCACCGTGTTCTGAATTCATGAGAAGTGTATTAGTTTTGCTAATTCTGTGACTAGAAAGTTCTGTTCTTTTCAGATGTATGAACTTAGAAAACTCTGTGATTCTGTTTCTTTAGCTGTAAAGTGGACTGCAAACAGTTATTCTTTCATGGAATTGTTGTAACAGTTGGATAAAATAACAACACATTTAGCACATAACAGAAAACACTAAGAAATATTAAATAGTAATAGCCATTTAAGTTCTTTTTGTATTTCCACCTATTTCTTATAGTACTATCCTGGGACTCTGTACAATTTCAGGTGTGCTTATTCCTTTAAGTTTTGGGAAACAGTTGCTCTAAGTTGAGTAAGTCCATGTTATGGTATAGACACGAGGAGTCTCCCAAAAGCTCACGTGTGAGACAATGCAAGAATTTTCAGAGGCGAACGACTGGGTTGTGAGAGAACTAATCTATCAGTGGATTGATCCATATACAGATTAATTTGGCAGTAACTGTAGTAAGGTATGGTTTTACTGGAGGAGGTAGGTCACTGGAGGGTGCCTTTGAGGAAAGGAAAGTGGCTTCATATGTTGTATTGTTGGAATTTTTTGAGGTTTATATTTTGTCCCTGGAGAGCGAAGCTCTCTCTGCTTGCTGATTGCCATGTCTTGGGCTGCTTTCCTCCACCAGGCTCTTCCTCCATGATGTTCTGCCTCACTTTGGGCCCAGAGCTATGGACTGCACCTGTGAAACCGTAAGCAAAAATAGACTTTTTCTCTCTATGTTGTTCTTGTCATGTCTTTTGGTCACAGCAATGCAAATCTAACTAAACAGTCCACTAGTAAATGGAACTCTCAAATCTATGCATCTGCCCTCCAAATCTAGGTTTCAAAAGTCAGGAACTACTTCTCACTATTTAACTGTAACCATATGATTTATATCAAGGCCTGAATTAAAATTACATTTTGAAGGGAAAAAAGTATCCTTTCGTGGGCAATGAGAAGACAAGTTGGGTGCACAGTTAGACGGTATTTTTATTTCTTAGATTTCAGATATATCATTACTTTTCCATTTTCAGCATTTGATATCCTCTATCAGAACCTGGGGACTGTCCCTTTGGATTCTCCCTCTGGTACCATAACCTTGTGACTCTGTAACTGCCAACAATTTGAGGGTGGTTAGTCCAACATGGTTAATTCACAACTCTTAACTATTAATTCAAACCCTTTCTCTTTCACACTATTAAAAGAGAAGCTTCTGATCTCTCTTCAGCTCTGGAAACCCTCTGTCTCAGTTGAATGGAGACAACAGGAGTTCATTCCACAACATTCCTGCTCCCTTGTAGAGGACAGAGAGTGGAGGTACAAGGGGGCAGAAACTGGGTTACCTTAGTTGTCACTCTACTTCCTCCTCATCTAGCTGCTCTTGTTTCCTAAGGATCTCCTAGGAGCATGCACGGCCGAGGCAGAAGGCAGCATCAGATGAAGGTTTGAAGGAGGACCCATTTTCAAGCTACTAGTAATGGTACAGATTCTTAGCCAATGCCCAAATAGTAGTTACTCATTAATTCCTATCTCTAAGCAATAGAAAACCCCAATCAATTTTTTTTTCACAGACTGAATTTTAAGTCATATTTTTTTTTCTAAATCTATGAGCATTCATTCTCAGAAAGTGGCCAATAAATCAGCTTTTCAGTGGTTGAGGTGATGTTGATTCTTCTTACATTATTACAGAGACCAACCAATCCTAGGGCAAACATTTCTCTACTGGTTCAAGAATCATCATTCTGCCAAAGATCTGGATTATCTTGAAGCTAAAATCCATTAATGATCAATGCACCAAGGCATTCTAGTGGGAGTGTAAAATGATCTACTCCTTGGAGAATGGTTCAGCAGTTTCTTATAAAATTAATATACCATATAATCTGGCCATTCTGCTCTTAGAGAAATAAAAATATGTGTTGACTTCAAACTTGTACACTGATGTACGGTTTTATACATGATGACGCCAAACTGGAAAACGTCCATCATGGACTAATAGGTACACAAGTTGTGACATATCCATAAAATAGAATATCCTTTAGCAATAAAAAAATAAATTGCTGATACAAAAAAGTGTATATTACACTGATATAAAATAGTATAAACACACTAAAAAATATAGTTATGTGCCAAAAAATTTTAATAGAGTATAGCATGTATAATGTCACTGACATGAAATTTTAGAACCATCAAAACTAATCCATAATGGTATTCTAAAATGGTAATCTAAGATGGTGTCTAGGAGAAGATCATGAAAAAACTTTGTGGAATGATGAAAATAATCTTTACATTAATTGAGATGGTGTTCAAAAAGGTACATATGTCAAAATGCATTAGAATGTATACTAACAATGGGTATGCTTAGTGTAGGCAAATCAGACTGCAATAAAATTGTTTTTTACAAAGGAAAAGAATCTGAAAGACAGCATAACCCCAGTAAAATGAGTTTTGTTTGAACTGATAGTGTTACTACTTACATTTCTTATAAAATGATGAACAGCTTGAATAAGTGGTAGGGCTATAAAACACAGATGCCAGCAACAGATTTGAATCAACTCAAAGGCATGGACATGGAAGATAATCCATGCCTTCTTATTGCACCCTGTTCTAATAAAACCCAAAGCTGGCTGCTAAATCCATAGAGAATTAAAAAGACCCTAGCAGTGTCCCAAATCTAGGTAAAACATTTGTTATTGATTCACAGGAGTTTGTGATACACTGCCCAAAGTAAGCCTCGTGGAAAGAACATCTTGTTTTTCACTGGTTCGTCTTTGTTCTTATTAGGAACACCATGTCTGTTTATTAAGTATGATATAAATTATTTATCTTTGATTATTTTGGCAATAGGGATCTTGAAAAATAAATCAAATTTAAGTTAAAGCAATGCAAACTATTAACTCTGCAGTTGACTGTAAATATTTAAGACTGGTTTTGGGAATTAAATGCTCCAGCCTCAAATCCTAGCACTTAGAAACTAGATGACCTAAGATAAATTACTTAACTTCCCAAGGGTCAGGTCACATACTTGTAAAATGAGGGAGAAAATCCCATGTAGTCACAGGGTTAAATAAGGATGAAAAAAGACAATACTTTTGAAGCTGAAAGTATCATTTGTGGCATGTAAAAGGAGAGGTACTTTTTGTATATTAATCAGTTAGAAAAAATGGGGGCTTATTAACAAAGAAAACTAGGGAAAGAATAGTAACATTGATTTTTTAAAAAAATCTGATTAGGGAAAGATTCATTGGGTTTGAAATATATGCTGATAGCAAAACATTTTTATGTAACTTTCCCTTCCTTCAAACAAAGATCTGTCCTGACTATCTCAGAAGGAGAAACATATTGAGAGCAAGGAACTTGGAAGGACATTTGCCTGGTAATTTGCTCACTGACAGACATCTTTTGACAGGGAGATCAAAGGCTAAAAGGAAACTTGTCTGCCAAAGCTTTTGATAGATAATGGTCCAGGGAGCCTATAGGGATTTTACTTTTCTCTAAATATATGATTTTTCTTAATATACAAAATTTTCTTCTCAACTGTGAAGATATAATCAAGATTATATGAATTCCAGGCAGGAAAATCTAATTTCTAATAAGAAGTTATCTGAAAGTACTTCTGCTTGTGTTTCTAAATCATGACTTATACAATTATTTAAATATAGTTATATGATATTAATTGATGATTCTGGTTAGCACTTTCAATGGGATGTCTCCCCTAAAAATTAAAACAGGTAGGGAAGCACATCACACTGTTCTACTTACCTTAGGGTGGGGGGTGGTGATAAACCTGACTTGTTGTGGCCCTCCTGGTTTAAGGGTACACGAACTGTAAGTCAAATGAAAAATAAACTACCACCTGGGGATTTTTCAATCTTGCCAAAAGATAGCTGAATGAATACAAGTGGACAGAAATATGAATGGAAGGGCAATTTAATTAGTTTCAGTATAAGCAGCTCAGCTGTTTGGAGTGGGATTCAATACACCTTTCCTGAAAGTGGGAGGCAGTGAATATTTTCAGCTTTTCCAGCTACATGATCTTCTTCAACTTCTCAATGCTGCTGTTTTTTTTTTTGTGAGAAGGCTAGCACAAGGCATTGCATAAGCAAATGTTCATGTCTGTGTTCCAATAAAACTTTATGAACAGTAAAATTTGACTTTCCTATCACTGTCTTGTGTCACCAATTTATTTTTATTTTTTTTCAATTGTCCAAAAAATGTGAAAACTATTAGCTTAAGGCTGTACAAAAACAGGTGAATGGGTTGAGCATCATTCTTAGGAAAAAGGTACAATGGTTGCCTTTTTTTTTTTTTTGCAGCACAGCTTGTGCCCTAGTTTATATTTCTAAGGCTTCATATTAATCTTTCAAATTTGGACCCCTGATGGCAGATATTTATGCTTTGCCCTGGAGTCGGTGCATGATTTGAGTTGCCTCATTTAATTTTACATCACAATGCAAGAAAGTAGTGATACTATTAATCCCTATTTTCAGACGATAAAACTAAAGCTCACTGATGTAAAAGAACTTGACTACTATGGTGCAGCTGGAGAGATGGAGCTGGAATTTGAATTGCCCTCTTGGTGAACAGAGCCTGTGCTCTTTCTGAAGGCGCTAGAGTGTGAATGAATGACCTGTGTGGCCATTAACCACTTTAGGAAGCATGCTTCACACCCCTTGGCAGGCACGTTGTTTCATCTTCATTCATGAAGAAAGGTTGGTGGCCTTTTCCGGCTGCTGCTTTTTCAGTGAGGCCCAGCAAGGCACTCAGAAACTCTCCGCTTAAGCATAACATCAAGGGTAAAATTTCCAGGGGCCTTTGGTGATCTGGGTACTATGAAACCCTTTCAAAATGCACTTGCCTTTTCAGAATGTGGCTATTGAGAAAGAATTTTTTTCATTTTCCCAGGAGGGGGGAAAAACCCAAACCAAAGAAGCCCCCAAAACCTACAGTGTTAAATGCACTTTATACATGGGAAGTTCTCACTTGGACCTAATTTTTCTTCCAGAACTTTAAATTTGTAATAAATACATGCAATTGGACTGAAGTGGCAGAAAGCTTATATATCAGCTCACACCATGCTCTGGCTAAAATCCCTGCATTGGTTTAACTCTACACTTAAAATAAAATTCACATTGCTTACAATGACCTGCCAAGTCCTACATGACCAACCCTTTGCTTATCTATCTAATGCCATTTGTGCTGATCTCCTCTCCGGTATCCATTCTCCAGCCACACTGGCCTTATTTCCTTCGCACACACTCTGCCTGTGCACACAATCTTTTGCATACACCACGCCCTATCCCTGGAATGCTTTCCTGCCAATCATTTCAGAGCTGGTTCCTTCTCATCTTTAGATCTAAGCTTCTATATCTACTCCTTTTAGAGTGATCTTTTCCATTTCTTGCCACTTTTGTGCCTTATCGCCCTCAATCTCTGCCTAACCAAATGCCACTTTTTTGTTCTTCATATTTCATGGCATTACTTGAAGTAATCTTATAAATTGCAGATCCAAGAGAGCAGGGCCCATATCCTCTCCCCTATCAGTCCCTCTATCCTTAAAAACCTATTGCAAGCACTCAATACATGTCTACAGAATAGAGAATTACCAGCTATTCTAAAGAACTGAAACACTAGGCCTTACCTTATTGTGACATTCTTGACTAGCGTTAGGCTTTGCTCAGACCTTGATGGCAGCAGGATTGTGAGAAAGCTGTGGCGGTCTTCTTGGTCAACAAATGTCAACTCAGATTTATTCTGCTTTCTTATTCAAGCCTCAAATTCATTATTAATGTGCAACCAGTTGACAAGTTTCAGTTTTCTCAAATATGTCTATGGCAAAAAAAAATATTGGACAATATATTGCACAATAAGCTATTGATTTATACACCCCCAGAAGACACACACATTATTCTGAATGCATAATTACATTGCAGACAGCACATTTTTCACCTGGGATATGGCACATTTAGATAAAAACTAAGTTTGCTCAACTGGGTGCCTCGTCTAAATCTGGGTATGGAGAATGCATATAAAATTAGCATTCCATTAAAAATGTACAAAATGTGGGCTGTGGCTGTAAAGAGGTGCTTACATCGTGTGGAGCAGAGGGATGGCAGAAGAACAGTGTTGAAACTCTGTTGTCCTCAGAGTAGCAAAGTCTGGTGTCAGAGCTGTTGAGATCCTAGGTGTCAATCAATGTTTCAGTTGGAACAGGACATGAACTCTTTGCTTATTGAGGGCACACAGCGATCTAGTACTTAGGAGAAGAATCTGTTAAGTCAAAGAGTTCATTTCTTTATTTCAGCTCTGATATTTAACAGCTACATAATTTTGGTTAAATTCTAACCTCTCTATGACTGAGTTTGCTCAGCTCCAAAGAGGGGAGGGCAACAGAGTTTATCTCATAGAATTAGATGAGATAATGTCCAGAAATATGCTGTCTGCACATAGTAAGTGCTTAGGTAATATAAATACCACTCTTAATGAAAGAATCTTCGAATGAAAGCTAAGAGACATAGGTTCAAGTCCTCTTCCTGTCAGTTCATATGCTGCGTTAGGCAAGTTCCTCACCATCTGTAGAGTTTAGTCTATAAAACTAGTTGACATGTATTTTATGAGCATTTATGCTCACAAACCCAAATGTTTTTTATAAGCTTACCTAGTTGATTGCCCTCTATTTGCAGAAAATAGCTATAAACTCTACTGCATATATGAAGGTATAACACAGCTTGATACATGGAACAAACACTATTGAAATGGTAGGTATGATGAGAGAATATAGTAATTCCAGTAATAAATGCTCTAACACAGATGATATGCTATGGCATACATAGCTGAGAAGGAGGGAAACTAGCTGTCCTAGTTTGTAGTGCTATGTTTTATTTTGTTTGTTTTTTGCAATACTGGGAATTGACCCTAGAGGTGCTCTACCACTGAGCTATATGTGTAGCTCTTTTTGTTTTTTATTTAGAGACAGGATCTCACCAAGTTGTCCAATCTGGTCTCAAACTTGCAATCCTCCTTCCTCAGCCTCCTGAGTTGCTAGGATTATGGTGTGCACCACCATACCTGGCATGGGTATACTTCTTTGTAGGTAGTAATACTCAGATATTTAAAGGAATGAAATTTGAGTAGATGAAGACAAAGTAAAATACATTCAGGAAAAAGGGAATATTATTGACAAAGTTTTGAAAGGTATTTTTGCCTGAAGAGTGACAGGTAATACAGATGATGTTGATGATGATGATGATGATGATAAGCATTTTTCACTGGAGTTAAGTTCAACGAATATACCTAGTTTGAGAAAAATCAGGAACTAGTCACTAGATACACTCACCAAGCATATTGCTATCATTATCTCATATAATTCTCTTAACAACTGGATTCCTCAAGACTCTTGGGTTCTTTGTGATAGACATTCAATACAAACCAGTTTATGCATAAAAGGAAAAGTAGTGATCCTCATAACTGAGAAACTCAGGGGAGCAGCTGACTCTAAGGCTTCGTCTTTTATTCTCCACCTTAGCAGTGCCCCTTTATGAGGCGAGGAAGATGGCTTCCTGCAAATCCAGATACATCTCCTACCTATATTACAACCCAGATAGAAAGAAATACTATTTACCAGCATCTTCAGGAGAAAGGTTCTGAGAAGGATTCTGATTGACCCGGTTTGGGTTGGATGCCCATTTCTGAGTGCCCATTGGAGCCAGTGGTATGGGGTACAATTATTGGTCCAACCGGAGTCATGTTGCTACATGAATGAAGGCAAGTTGGGCTGGCCCATTTGGATCACACTGCAGAGGTTCTCCATGGGAAAGTAGGGCACTGTTAGCCTAGCAGAGTGGGAAAGAAGTTCCAGGAAGGCTAGAAGAACAATAGATGTCACAGCACCTGTCATAGCATCAATGTTGGCAAAGTGTTGTTAACTCCGTATTCCAGGTAGGGAAACTGAGGCTTGAAGGGGCTAAAGAGCCTTAATCAATATCAGAAAGGTAGAAAAATAATGGAATTAGGATCAAGCAGATATCAAACATATACCTCTGTCTGCCTAACCATGATCCCTATCCATGGTTTAGCACCTAGTGCTGACTCCTCAGGACTATGGCATCCCATTCTTTATTCTTTTAGGAACTCAAGACAGCTTTTATTAAGCAGTGGACTTGTGCCATTTTTTTTTGTTTCTATAGGAATTCTTTCCCCACGTTTAGGGAATTTGCCAAACATGGAGCTCATCTCTTACTGGAGAAGTTAAAGACAGCAGAATGTCAATTTCCCTGCTATGACTACAGCTCAGGCACAGGCATAGGTACTAAGCTCTGACATACACTCATCCAGACTTTGAGAAGGAGCTAGCAAGGATGAATGATGGACCTCTGAGACTCCTGTCTGGCAGCAGAGGTGGTTATAGCAAGGTTATGTTCTTAGAGCTCCAGAACAATCGCTGACCATGGACTCTGTCTAGTGGCTGGGATGTGCTGATGTGAGCTCAGCTCCTAGACCCTGGCCATGGCAGCAACTGGATATGGACACAGCTGCTGCATGTATTTTGATGCTGTTCCTCAGCAAGTAGCTGCTGTTTCCAGTGTTCCTGATGATTGAGCAGCTACCCAGCATCCTTCTAATGAACGATTTTCTACTTAACCAAAGTTGGTTTCTGTTGCTGGTGCCTCAGAACCCTGTCTGATATACATGCATAAAGAAAGGCTTGGCTTCTTATTCTCTCCTCTAATGTAAAAAGAAACTAGAGCCTTCTTGAACAGAGTTCATAATATATTTTTCCTTTATAGCTTCTTGTACCTCGTTTGTTTTTTCTCTCCTAACATTCTCTAGAGAGGTTTGGTTCTAGGAGTCGCCATCAGAGGCACTACAGCTCCCCTCCCATCTCTTCCATTTTTTTGTGAGATTACTTGCCTTGCTTGATTCCTTCCCCATTTTCCTCTCTTCTGGAAGTACCTATCCTTCCATGTTTCTACTTCTTTCATTCTAGCTTAAAGTATCTTTTAAAAATTGTAATTAAGCTAGTGGTGGTGCACACTTGTAATCCCAGTGGCTTGGGAGGCTGAGGTAGGAGGATTGCAAGTTTGAAACCAAGTTTGAATGGGCCTCAGTAACTTATCAAGGCCCTAAGCAACTAGAGAGACCCTGTGTCTCAAAATTAAAAACAAATATAAAGGCCTGGGAAGGTGGCTCAGTGGTAAAGCACCCCTGGGCTCAATCTCCACTCCCCACCTCCCCCCCAAAAGTAAAAATTAGCTTTGAATCTGACTTATCCAATTTCGAGTACAAACCGATAGCACAGCAAGAACAGACCTGGCTTTGAACACTTTCATGAACTCAACCCCAAGCTCATTATAGAGGATGTAATTTGGATCAGCAACTGTACTCTCTGGAGAATTAAAATGGATATTCTTTTAGATAGAGGTTTGCACCCAATAAATGTGGAAGCTCTGGGGCCAAAGCCTCTGAGAGAAGCTTACAGGTGCCTGACCAACTTTGTAATGGACTTGACCTGAAACCGTGTGTTTATTTGCAGTTTCCTGAAATAAGCACTGCTTAGCTTTGGGGAGCTGCCTCAGACAATGTAAACCATCCAGGGAAGGCAGGACAGAGCTGGTTCTGAGGGAAGCTCTTGGGGTGTATCTGTGTTTCATCCTCACCACTGAGTATATCCCTATAAGTTTGGATGCTCTGAAAGTCATGCTTAATTGGGACTCGTTAACATAATTTAATGCTTTTTTTTAAAGAAAAAAGATTAAAAGTTGTCCTCAAGGTATTTAAAGAAATTATTCTTTGAGGATACAGATCACTATCTCAGCCTCCACAAATCATTTAATGAAATGAGATTAGCATTTCAATATAATACTTGTTTTTTTTCTCCCCGCTTCACTTCTACTATTTTCTATGAACAAAAAGGGGGTGAGGGAGGTGCAGAAAATAGAAAACTTAAACAGTAACCTTATGCTATTGAATGAAGAGAAGCATTTTCTAGTTCTTGCAAATGAGGCCTGAAGACTCTATCCAGACAATTAGCTTTTTCTTTCAACTGTTAACAATGGAATCAAAGAATCTGCAGCCTTACAATCAACAGAAGGACATAAGGTTGCAAGGCAGACATCTGAAATATGCACCTTTTCCCAAAGCACTTAGCGAGCACTTACCATACATCAGGCATGATGCAGACATAGAGATTACAAATAAGAAGAAATCTTAACATGACTTAAAGGAGGACCCAGTGAAGAAGACAGGCAAAGAGTAAATTTGGGCTTCACTTAATAGTAGTTTTAATAACTCCCACCTATTGAAGAAACTGTGCTAAATAATTTATATGCATCACTTCACTTAGCACTGCCCAAAGCATCAGTTTCTATCATATGGTTATAAAAACTGAGACCTGCAAAAGACATACAGGTAGGACATCAAGGAGTCTTGAGTTCCATTCTACGGGGGTCCAAGTAAAGTCTGGGTTCTATTAAACTCCATTTGGGTGTGTGAAAATAGGCTTAGCTCCACAGATTAATAAAAGGTAGCTGCTGCTCCCTAGGTGTTTATGTTTTGATAGACAGGAATAGGGTAAGAATGCAAAAAAAAGCTGTAACAATAGAACTTAGTGTCATACAATTGTGCAGAGGAATGAGGGATGGGAGTTCAAAGAAAGATTAGATCTCTTTGGGAAAAATGACATCTCAGGTGTCTTGAATGGTAAGCTTGGTTCTTCAGACAGAGCTAGATAGGTGTTAGACAACACCAGAAAATTCAGATTTTTCCCTGGAAATGATTTTAAAGCAAACCAGATTATGAAATGGTTACTGCCCTTTTCACCCCACTTACTGGGGTTATAGTGACCTCATACCATGTGCTGATTAAAACAAGGAGCCTGGAGGGGATCAGGCAGATGTGGAACAGGAAATGCATGCTCTGATGCTAAGCAAGATGAGGCAATATCAAGTGGCTTATTCCAAAACAAAGACCTTTTCTTTTTGTCTTTACTTCTGCTTTCTTTTAGTCCTTTACATACAAATCTAACATATGGCAAATCTCTTAGGGAACCACTTTTGTTGCTTAGCAGGTCTGGATGTTCTCCCATCTAGTGAGCCCATTCCTAGTTGATAAGCCAGTGACTCTTTGATGTGAGAATAGGACATTTCCAGACTTGATAAAAAGGGCACCTGCAGTTCCCGGCATGCTGCCTCTTGAATAAACAGTCATAATAAATCATCTTTCCTATTTTAAAGCTAAAAGCAATTGTACTTTTGCATAAAATTCCATTTAAAGATTGTAAGGAATTGGGAATATGGTCCTGTAACTATCTCGTTTCCTATTCACCACCAATCCCCCCCCCCAACCAATATGGATCTGTTGGAAAACAAAAGTAATAATGGTAATTGCATTGTCAAATACAGAAGTATTTATTGCCATTGAATACAATTAAGCAAGAATCCCATCAGCATGCACAGGAATGAACAGAGCTTGACAGTGGGTGATCAGTTTCTCCTTGTTACTACTTGAGGCATAGTCAAGAATGCACCTCTCATTTAGGCATAGAATGCAGGGTCAAAGTGGAATTCTGAGGCTGGAGCTTTGTGATGAGCTGACACCCTGACATGGTGATTCCAACAGTATCTTTATTTGAGTTAGATTTATATTTTCTTCAGAATGGTCAATAGATACTCTTGGATCAGTCTAAGTAAGCTATGCGGTAACTTCTCCAGCATCTAAGAGGGGAGTGTGGTCTTTGGGAAGCAGGGGAAAAAAATCAACACAAAACCATCATGACCTTAGCTGCTGCCATTTGCAGTTTTAACCAATGGTCACAAGACTTTGCAGAAGAAAAGGAGTCAAGGTCACCAAGATACTGGCTGATATGAGGGATGAAATGCGCACCATATTCTGTGTCTTGTTGTGACATTTCCTTGGCCATGTTTTGGGTGGAAAATCAGAACTTTTCCCTAGATGCAAAGGCAGAGAGGGTATGTCGGACCAGTCCATGACATTCAGCATGTCAGTGCTACCCTCATGCTGCTCTAGGGGTCACAGTGTTTGAAACAGGCCTTGAGGGCTGCCATGGTCCCCTTTGCATTCAGCAAAACCAACAAGTTGTTCGCTGCCTCTGGAGCAGATTTCCCTAGAGTTACACAGGTTACCTTGTACTCAGATGAAGACATATGCTCGGACCTGCTCAAGGAATTCCCTTCGCAGCCAACAAAAGAAGTAATAAATGAATGCATGGCTTTCCCCCGCCAACACACACCATTTCCCACTTGCTCCTCATCCTTGGATAGCTTCTCTGAATAAAGGACCCAGACTGCATTGGATTTTAATGGAATATTTCAACCAATCAACCATCAAGTGGAATAGCAGCCAGTCAATTAATTAAGGGACAAACCAAGCACAGATTCATCAAAGCCACTATTTTGCTTCCTAATTAGCACTCATAATCACTGTGCTGGGTGTTTTTTCCTCCAAATTCATCAAGGTCTGATTTAATTGTCACAAAAATCCTGAATAGAAAATTAAAATTGTGAGGCGTTCCAGGCATGCCGGCTAAAAACAGAAATGATGAGGCTTTCCTTCCTACCTAGGCGAGGGCAATCAAAGTTTCCCATCATTTTGGGTGGTAATTTTTCTTGACAATTCCTGTGGTCTAGGTTTTCAAGTCACAAACTCAAGGGTAGAGTTGTGGATGGCCAATTGTTTTTCTTTCTCCTGTGTGTGTGGGTCAGCTGTTTCTCAATTACAGCTGTAGCTTGTTGACTGTGAAGCACTGGCTGACCTCCAGTTACCAAAGATCACCTCTTTGGTGAGGGCATATGGTGAAATAAAGTTGTCCCTAATTGAATCTACTTGAATGTTGAATGGTGAGTGTGTGTGACCTTGTTACTGGCTGATGGAGAATTATGAGTGAGCACTTGGGTTCTTTTTTGTCTCAAGGGAAATGGACAAAGTAGAAACACACGTTTTCTCTCTGCACACTCTTGGATTTGCCCTTTCCTCTCCACCCCACATGCTGCCCCTGGTCCTGGGTATCCAGATCTCCTATGCAGGTGGAATACAGGGGGCTTCTTCCTTTATCTGATTCTGTTCCTGCTGCCTCCCTGTCCCGCCAAAGCCATTCCTCATTCTGCAGCCTAGGTGATGCTTTCTAATCTAAATGTGATCAGAGCTCTCTCTTCTGCTTGAAGCCTCTGTGGCTCCCCATTGTATCTAGGAAGAAGCCCAAGTCTTTATGGCTGTAAATGATATGTTGCCTCCATAGGGGAATATGTTCTGACCTGCACCCCCCGCAGGGGTTGCCAGTAATCCTGATAGTACTGAACCCTATAAATACTGTTTTATCCCATACATCTATACCCATGATAAAGTTTAATGTCTGAAGGGTTATGGAAAATAATATTCGTATAAGACAGCCTCCAGGAAAAATGGAAAGACAGTGTGGTTCTGTAGGAAGCAGAGAAATTAGACAAACATTAGTGGGGCCTAGTAAAGGTCTTTTCTTCTTTCCCATTGCTGATGAGTCCTGGAAGGAGAAAAGCAAATAATGAAGCTCTGGGAAACAATGAATCCCAGAAAAACAAGAAAGGCAATGGTTGGGATTTGAGTATTCATTCCTCAGGATCCGAGCTCCTCTCTCTCCTGGTAACAATGAGTTTCAAACTTTTTACAACTGCTTTCCTGAGTTAAAATTTTAACCTGCACAACTAGTTTCCTGACTGTACCATCAGCACTGTCTGTAGTTTCCAGTGATTAATTCACCCTCATTGTAAACTATGAAATTCAGACTCCTTTTGTATGTAACCCGTGGGCCATTTTCGTTCCTAGAAAATGAGCCCTTCCCATGCCTGATTGATAGACTCTGGTAAGGAATAAAGGAAAGCTTGCCGATCCCTTTGAGGTCTGCTTCCTTCCTGGTTATATGTATTTTTATTATGGTGCTGAAACCATGTTGGTTATTTCTGCTTACAATGTCTAAATTAGACACAGTAGAGATAATAACTGCTAATAAAATAGAATTATAACATTATACTGTAATAAACATTCTGTGTATATGTTTTCTCTCAAGTTCTCTACTTCATTCTTCTTGTGATCTGAGATGATATAATGCCCATATTGTGAGATGAAGTAAGATGTGACATAGAGTTCAGCTGCAAGGTAAGAGTACTTGAACACAAGCATTGCAGTATTGCAGTGGTTGATCTGATATCCAAGTTTGCAACTAAGAGATTAACAGGTGGATAGCATATACACTGTGGATACACTGGAAAAAGAAATGATTTTTGTTCAGGGTGGGAATAGAGAGGGATAGCATGGCTTTTCATCACACTACTTAGAATGGTGTGTAATTTAAAGCTTATGAAGTATTTATTTCTGAAAATTTCTCTTTAATCATTTTGGGCTGCCATTGAATCAAACTGTGAAAAGTGAAGCCGTAGATAAGAAAGGACTACTGAGATCATAATCTTTGGCTTATGAAACATTCTTTACATAGGTATGAGTTTGAAAGTTAGAATATGGACAGTAACTTACATCTAGGGATTTTCCACTATTCTCACTTTCTGTTTACCCTCATCTAAAGGAAACTCTATCACAATCTTGGATTTATATTTCTTGCTTCTTCTCTCTTTGATCCTTAAATATATATTACTGACTTATCATTTATTTTATTTATAAAAATGTTATTGTGATTTTTATCATCTTCTAGGACTGTTTCATTCATTCAACATTGTTAAGATTCTCCCACCTGTTTATAAACAGCTATATCATAATCATTTTGCCTGCTATGTAACATTGTGTTGAATAACCACAGTTAATGTATTTATCCAGTCTCCTGTCAGGGGGTGTTTGGGCTGCTTCCACATGTCTGCTATCACAAACAGTGCCACCGTGGGCATTCTTATGTAGGGTTCTGCTGTGCAAGATTTTCTCTTTGGAATATATCCTAGGAGGGATATAATGCTGACTCCTGGGATATGCCAATGTTAACTTGGGTACAGGCTGTTACCCAAAGTTCCTCTACCAATTTATACTCCATAGCAATGTATAAGAGACCCCATGGTCCCACACTATTTCTGATCAACAAGTTCAACAACGACTGTTGCAGTGATGTGAAATGGAATTTTATCACCAGTGAGGATGAATCTACCCACCCTTCACTATATGAAGTTCCATTTAAACTTCAAGTCTCAGCTGAAATGTATTTCCTCACCCTGGCCCTTGATTTTATTTATTTATTTATTATTTGTTAATCCAAATCAGTCTGCTTAACTTTCTTCACTAAAGGTATCTGAGGACAATTTTGTTGCAGTGAGGGCATCTTAATCTTTTCCTCTTTCCCAAAACTGTCCCCTTAATATTTTAGGTAGCCCTAAATATCTAATGAATAAGGGAAATATAATGATATGGCCAGATAATTTCAGAAATGAAAGAACTCATAGAAATCATTTAATAAAGTCTCATTTATTAATTCCAAAATGATAGAAACCCACTTCAAACTGGCTTTAGAAAAAGGAACACTCACAGGCCCGTGGAACTGGCATTTGCAGAGGCTAATTTCAGGTCTGGCTGGATAAATCTGTTCAAATGAAGTTACTAGGACTCTGTCTGGGTCTCTAATCTCACCGGTAAGCTTTGCTTGTCTTTGCTCTCTCCTGTTCAGATAGCTTTTTCCATTCTGCCAGGGGAAAGTGATATTGGCATTACCAACTTCACACCCATCAACTGTGTAATCCCATAAGACAGAGGAGTTCTCTCTCAATATTTATGTAATAATACCAGGAAATAATAATACCAAATATATAAGCCAACATTTATTGAGGCTTTACTTTGTGCTCCTGGCTACAGATGCCTTCTTGTATTCAGTTATGCAATGTTTCTGAGGCAGGTACTATAATTATGTCTCCTTAGAAAACTGAGGCTTCAAGAAGTTATGTAAGCTGTCCAAGTTCACACATAGCAAGTGGCAGAGCTAGACTTAGAAATCAGGCAAGCTTCCATGGCTCTGCTAGGGTCATTTTCATGGAATTCCTCACTGGGCTGAGGTTGGGCATTGCAAATGGGCCAGCTTTTAACTCCTGTGTACCCCGACAAGGAGCAATGACCACTACAGCTCATGGTGTCTCTCACTTGACAGACAAGGAGATGGAACTCGGAGAGGGTATGTGCATTGTTCACAGTTGAGAGTCAAGGGATATCACTTACCTGGTAACTTGGCCTTTCTCCCCTGGTACCCAGCTGGCTTGCAAAAGAGAAGAGCATTGTGTTGCTGAGGAAGGGAGGGAGGGAAAGATAATTCTCCTAGCTCTCGGGCTCTAGGCAGAAACCCTCAGTCCATCAGCTGAGCCTGCAGGTCTGAATTAACCTTGAAGGCTCTCCAACACACAATTCCAAACAGTCCAGAGACTGTTTCCTGGGCCCCTACCCTGAAGTATCTTTAAAAGCATTAACAATTTCCCACTACTTCCATTGTGACAGTAGCAGGAGCTGGTCTTCAAGTGCTCAGGTGGGAAGGGCCAGTGGCTTGGACACTGTTTGAGCAGATCCCTGATGCATCTCTACTCCTGTCACTTACCATTTTAGATGGGTCTCTGCTTCTCAGAGTCAAACTAGATTGAATTTCCATAAAAAAAGAGTAATTCTTGCACGGCTTGTCAGAAGCACTGCTCAAAGTTACCAGCAAATGTAATCTGCTCTATAAATGAGAATTTCCCTTTGATACATGTGGTGGTTGATAAAGACAGTGATTCACTCTTGGTCTCCCAGCCTACCCTTTCCACATCATGCCCCTCCTCCCGCCTCCACATTGATTTTGCTTGCTGCTAAGGCAACCCTAGTTGAAATGGATTAGCATCATACAGGAAGGTTCTAGTGCCTCCCTTTTTTATGCTGGCTCTAGGAATCCTGAAACATGAATATTTCCCCCCAATTGAGTTCTATAGGTGAGTTCTGAAAACTGCATATCAACAAAGGAACCTCCTCTGACTTCCCGCCTTGGCTCAGAGAATTTTATCCTGGAAGGTGCAGGGACACATTTGCCTGCATATGAAAAGCAAGAGCCCTGGTTGGAAAGCAGGAGGTTCCACTTCTAATACTGGTGGCCTTTCCCCTCTGGATGTTCCTACCCTCTGAGCCTTGGTCTTCATCTGTGCCATGGAAATCCTCACCCCTTTGGAGCATAAAGGGTAAAAGAGGAAAATACCAAGGCCATGCACATATAAAGGGAAGGTTTGCAAATTGTATGTGTCCAACCAGTCCTCAGCAATTGATGGTTGTTATATGTTTCTTGATTTGAACCTAGAAAACATTTTCCAAAGACAAAACTTGAAAATACTTTGGGTTCCATGCCATCCTTTCTGAGTAATCTCTATTGTGATAATACAGTTTAAATGTAAGTGTCCCTTCCAAATTGATATGCTGGAACTGAACTTGGCCATGGAATTGAGAGGCAGAGTCTTCAGGAATTCATTAGGCCATAAAGGCTCTGCCATCATGAACAAGATTAATGCCTTTATAAAAAAGACTTCAGCGGGCTGCCTCATCCTTCCATCCCTTTCATATAAGAACAGTCTTTTTTCTTGTCCTGTCTGGAGGAAGCAGCAACAAGGTACCATCTTGGAAGCAGAGAGCAGTGCTCACCGGACACTGAATCTGCCTGACCCTTCCATTCCTATGAAGACAACTAGACAATGACATCTGTCAGCAACAGGCCCTCCCCAGACACTGAACCAGCTAGCAGCTTGTCTTGGACTTCCTGGCCTTCCGAACTGTAAGAAGTAAATTTCTATTATTTGTATATTACCCAGTCTCAGACATTTTGTTACAGCAGCATGAATGGACTGAGGCCGGTTATTATTCTCCCAGATACGATCTCCAGGGGGAGAGCTTCATAAGATCAATTTCCAGAACACTAATAGTAGTTATAAGTTATATTATTTTGCAATAAGGCATTGTTGTGCTGTAAATACGAGCATTTAGGATTAACCTTCCTTCTTCATTTACAACAAATTCCTTGTGAAAACAGCCAGTGGAAAGATTTATGGCTGAGGGTATCTCATGGGAAGATTTACTCTGAAAGTTCAGGGTTGAGCAGATGCTGACAAAGTCATATTCCTGATTTTGAGAAAGAACTTTGCTCATTGTAAAGGAGTTTTCAGCACAAATAAACCCGTATTCCATAAGGGGCAACAACATTGCTTTAAACTGCAGCTTTATTTTATATGGCAGTATCACCTGAGAGCCTGCTCATGAATCATTTAGCAGGATGCAGTGATTGGTGCAGCAATCTTGACTTTCATTCATCCAACATCAGAAATTGGCTATTGTCTTGCTATGTTCCAGGGCTTGTGCTAGCTCCAGGTCTATACCATTGCACAAGAAAAGCAAAGTCTTTGCTCATTTGGAGCTACAGTAGGGTAAATAATGGGCTCCCAACAGTGTTTGCAACCTAGTCTCTGGAATTCATGAATGTTACCTCATATACGAAAAGGGACTTTACTCATAGGGTTAAGGATCTTGAGACTAGGTGATTATCCAGTGGGCCTGATGTAATACAGGGGTCCTCATAAGAAGGAGGCTGAAGGTAAGAGTCACTAGTAGGAGATGTGACAATAGAAGCAATAGATTGGAACGATTTGAGGAAGAGGGATGAGTTATGAAATGCAGAGGCTTCTAGAAGCTAGAAAGGCAAAAGAAAATGGATTCTTCCCTGAACTTTCCAGGAGGAATGCCGTCTGTTGACATCTTGACTTTAGATTTCTGACCTCTAGAACTGTGAAAGAATGATTTTGTATTTTTTTAAGTCACTAAATATGTAATCTGTTATGACAGCAATAGGAAACTAAGACAGGAACTTATTTCCAAATGGGGGCAATGGGCTATAAAAAAGCAGATCAGTATTTTTCAGCAGAGGAACTATCACCAATCCGGGGGGAATGATTTTCCTTACACAGATTTACTCAGGCCTCACAGGTTGCTTAGCATCTTTCAGCCCCATCCACTAAATGCCAGTGTGGCCTTTAATGATTATGCCAATCAAAAGTGTTCCAACATATTTCCAAACATTCCCCTTGGGTGGCAATATTTCCCTGGCTGACAGCCACTGATTCAGATAGTATAAAGTCTCAAGAAGACACTGAGAATGGAGTAAAACAGAACAGAGAGAGTCAAGTTCTGGGCTACTGGCACTACAGGTGAGGGCTTCTTGGAGAGGTGAGACCTAAGTTGAGAATGAATGGTGGAAAGGAATCAGGTCTGTGGAAATCCATGGGAGAGCATTGCCAGTAGAGAAAAGTGGTATATGGAAAGGAACATATAAGAAGCAGGAACATATAGTTGTGTTAGAAAGACAGAGCTAAGAAAAGGCATTGTCTAGAGTAGGCAAGGCAGGAAGAAATTAAAACTAGGGAGGAAGCTGGGCCATCCATGCAGGCTAGCATGGATGTGGTGAGGAGAATGGATTTCATTCTAAGATACAAACTAAAAACAACTGGAACAATACAAAGAGATAGAAAAAGATAAGCTTTGAAAAGCTTGGAAAAATGAGGCTTGTCTTAGAAGGGTTCAGAAATGCTGGTATGGATTATCAAAGCGATCTTCACCGTCAGTACAAGACATGTTAATTCCACATGTTCATTGAATATTTTGCTTTTAAGTACAAATTACAATAGATTGCATGCAGAGTTAAACTCAAGGAAAAAAGGGGAGTAGATGAAAGAAAAGAAGAAAACATGAAAAAAAAATTAGGAAATAAAGGGTAAAGTCATTTTCTATTGGATTCTTTAAAAGTACTTATGATTTTACTGAAGATATTTTCTTATGTTGTTATGTGCTTGACAGCTTGTAAAATATGTTTTTCATAGTTTATCTGGATGTAGCTTACTAAGCCTTGTGAAGTAGGCAAGGACTGATTCCATTTTGCATGGGAGGAATTCCTGCCCATAAGGAGAGAGCCGAGACACACACCCATTAATAGGTAGATATGGATGAATCTTAGAGCTGGTTTTCTGCTCTTAACCTTAGGCTCTTCCATGATGTAGGGGTTCCATCTCTATGAAAGGACGGAGGGCTGGAAGTCTTCTCAACCTTTGAAGTTGAAGATTTGTTTCCACCACTACCTTACATTTGTGTAGTGCTTTGGATTTTCTAAAACATTTTCCCATTTCCTATATATATTTGATCTTTAAAATAACCTGGAAAGGGTTATTGTTTCTTTTATGGGTGGGGAAACTGAGGCAGCCCAGCAATGATCCTGAATCTCATGTTCCTTCTGATGTGTGTCACTGCCTCGCCAAGATTTTTTATTCTTCAGTTTCCATTCTGTTCACCCTTGTTTTGCAGAAGTCTTATTTATAGTTTAGATTCCAGGACTTAATGCCGAAACATGTGTTTTTAAGCAGGTGATTTTCTGGGCAATGACTCACCCCTTAGATACATCTAAGGAAACTAACATTTTATGACATCAATCATATCTTCATTGTTGGCACTAGATAAATAATATGATCCATTTAATGGAACAATACCATGCTTCTTTAACTACAATCATTCTGTATAACTTTTTGATTGTGCATTATATTGTTTAGTTATTAGAAAATTAAAATGAAACCAAATTCCTGGGAACCACCATAGCAAACCATATTTTGGTTCCTCAGTTAGATTTAATGATGTCCCTAATAATGTGATGAAACTTGTACTACAAGGTCCCTAATAATGTGATACAAGTGAACAAGATTCCTAAATGGGACACTAACCATTCAATCTGCTGCCCCCCAAATCATCCTAGTAACTACAAAACAAAATCATTGTCCTATTTACTTCTTCCCCAAGTTTGGATTCTACCAAAGTTTCTTTTGCCTCATTTTCCCCAGAGCCTACATTGCTGAAAAAGATATTCCTGAACATCTGTCCAGTACTTTGCAGCTTACTAAGCAATGACATGGTGCTAGCAGGCTGGTGAGATATTGTCTCCATTTTATGGATTATCACACTGAGTCTCTGGGAAACTAAGCCAGCTCACCTGAGCTGTTGTAGCTCTGGCAGAAGCACTAGTCCCTGAGGGAGGTCCTCCAGCTTTGAAGTTTGGGCTTGCTCTAAAGTTCTGTGCTGCTGGAGCTCCCCAGGGTTCTTTAAAGTGCAGGAGGAACATCTTGGCCTGAATATCAAAAAAAAGCACTCCAGGCTTGAGGTGGCTCAGTCATCATCCTGAATCATGGCTCCCATGCAGATAACTCAAGATGAGCAAATACAGTACAGGCCGGCAGCAGATACCAGGGGACCGAGAAGGAGAGTAAGCTGGAATTGAGAGCAAAATGAAGAGACCATAATGGTAGTTGTGCACTGTCATTTGAACAGTTGCAATGTGTTAGGCACAATGTCAAACACATATGTATCTATGTCATCAGCTCTTTATAAGTACCTGTGTGGTTGGTATCATTATAACTCCTAATATATAGATGAGACATTGCTGCTTAGAGAAGGTAACTTACTCACCTTTATAGAGCAAGTCAGCAAGCTGGGACAGAGCTCTGGATCTGACGCACAAGCCTGTATTCTTAGTCATCTGTCACAGTTGCCGTGGAGGCAGCTGAAGATGGAGATCACTTCCCAGGCTCCCCTCCCACTCCGCTTCTCTTGGCATCCCACCCCCTTCCATGTCCTCAGTGGTCAACAAGATGGACAGCGATGTCATTCATCGGGTCTCTCTGGAGGGGCTTATCCATACACTGCAGGACTCAGCATCAATCCTGGGCTTCAGGACATGTCAAGATACCAGGAAGGGCTTTTCCAGCTCTGCCCTGCCTCACCCCAGGCTATGATGTCACAGCACTTATCCTTAGCTGGCACTCTGGGCTATTGGTCACCCTGTTAATAAACATATCAATTTGCTTTGAATTCGTGAGCACAAAGGGAAAATAGATAAAAAAAAAAAAACCCGGGCAGATTTATTGCAGTCCAATTTAATAAAAATGTCAACAAATAAATGCACATTTAGCTGGGAAATAAATATCAGTGATGAGGAAAGTTGACAGTGGAGTAGGTTGTAAGAAATTAACATTAAATAGTTTGGGTTGACAGTGACTATAAAACAAAATTGTACCTTAGAGACATCTTGAAACAATTTAACAAATGTGTGCTTTGAACGTGAGAGGAGACAAATGAATGGGGAAGGCTATGACATAGGACAGGAGCCCACGGAGCTGTGGAGAGCATTCTCCCGCGTTCTGTCCCATACATCTGCAAAGTGACATTTAGTGCAAACCAAGAACAATGATCCAATGATCTATTTTCCGGAGTTAAATGTGCTTCACACACACTAAATAGAGCTCTTGGATAAATTCTCATCAAAAATAAATACAAAATTTCCTCTTAACAAGATCTGTCTTATAAGTCACCTGGCATAGCAAAACAAGAATGGCTTGTTAGGTTTGATAGACCTAGACTCGTATCCTAGAATTGCAAATTGTTAGCTATATGACCTTGGGACACATCACCAAACCTCTCTGATTCTCCACTCTGGGAAACAGTAAACGTGTAGAGCCCAAGGTTGTTTTGAGTATCCCAAGCACCTATTAAAATGCCTGCTATGCCGTAGAAGCTCAGCAAATCTTAATCCCTTAAGATATTCATTTATTCCAAATGTATTTATTGAGTACCTACTATGTGCCAGTGGAGCACTAGGTTCTTGGGGTATAGCAATGATCAGTCCCCTCCTTTGGGAAGCTTTCATTATGGCATAGGAGACAGAGGATAGATATGACAAATAGGTAAACTATGGAGCATGTTGATTGGGACAAACAAGGAGAATGTGTGGGGAAAAGTGCAATTTTAGAGAAGATCAAGACAGGCTTCATTGACACAGTGACATTTTGGAGTAGTGTTGCCAGATTAAGCAAATAAAAATAATACATGCCCAGTTACATATGAATTTCATAATAAATTATTTCTAGTTTAAGTATGTCCCCAGATTAAATGTCCCCAGTTTTATGTCCCATGTCATTATCTAAAATTGAAATCTGGCTGAGTGTCCTCTATCTAGCAATCCAGAAATAACCTATGTAGGTATGTGCAAGAAGAGTCATGGATAGGGAGAATGGTCCACAGGAAAGGCCCAGGGCAGGCTTGAGGAGCATCAAGGAGGGTGGAGCAGAGTGAGCCAGGCAGGAAGGACATGGTGGAGTGAAGGAGAGAAGCACTGAATCACATCACACACAGATGGTAGGCCCTCCGCTTTCACTACAAGCAACCTAGGAAGCCTATTGCAGGCTTTTGTGCAAAGATTGCAAAAAAGTGGCATATTTGACATCTTCTGGCTGCTGGCTAAGAGTTGACTTGGCAGGGATGAAGCAGAGAGACCAGTTACAGATTATTGCAGTCATCTCTGCCAGCAGCGATGCTGGCTTAGACCAGGGTGGTGGCCGTGGCAGGGTAAAGATGGTTGGATTCTGGAAATTTAAAAGGTAGAGTCAACAATTGTGGGCTGTGAGAAAATGAAAGAAAGGTGATTAGAAGATTTGTGGCTTGAGCAGCTGGATGAATGGAGTTGCCCTAGTGGGGAAGGCTATGGGTGGAGCAGGAATTTGGGGTGGCAGAATGGCTGATGGTCAGTCAATAGTTCCATTTTATAAGTGTTTGGTCTGAGATTCCTGGGAACATCCTAGTAGATGAACCATCCTTGCAGATATGTTAACATCTGAGTGGCGATGTCTAAAAGGCATTGGACAGGCATTGAGTCTGGAGTTGATAAGAGACATCTGGGAAGGAGAACAAACTTTGGGAACATGTTGACATCGAGATGCCATGAGACTGGATGACCTCAACCAAGAAAGAGAAGAGAAAAGAAGATCAAGCTCTAGTTGACTCCAACACTAAACGTTGGTGAGAAGAGCAGGGCCAATGAGACGGAGGACAGACCAGCCAAACTAAAGGAAAACCAAGAGACTGGTTGTGAAGGTCCAACAAAGAGGAATTACAGAGGAATGAGTGATCAACTGTATCAAATGCAAATGACACATCAAAGATTTATAAATGTGACATTTCCTCTTAACAAGATCTGCCTCAAAGTCACCTGGCTCAGCAAAATAAGAATGGCCAAGTAGCATCCACATATGGGCCTGATTTATGATGGACAATGGTTTTTTGCTTTTTGTTTTGTTTTGTTTTTTATTGGTAGACAGGGATCAATGGCAAAAGTGAAATTGCCATCTTGCAAATTTGTATCTTATTAAATTATCTTATACAATGTGATTCTTCACTCAGTCCTCCTTCTCCTCTCTCTTTCTCCCTGAGCCACTTGGCTGTTGGGATAAACTCTGACAATTCATATTTTAAACAATATTAGGAAGGAAAATAGAACCATTTGTCAGTGCCTGTTAGCACAAAAGCACATTGATAAGCTTTTAGCTTTTCCCCCATCCTGTGTCTGATGGACTGGGAAGGCTCTTTCATTGGATTGAATTCACAGCTGTGTGGTTGTATCGTTGTTGACCCCCGGGCCCTTACCCTCTCAGACAGAGAGTCCCTTGAGTCCTTTGAGTCCCTTGAGTCACCTGAGAGTCCATTCAAAAACCTCCCCATGGCCATGAGGCTCAACTCTCTTGGTCTGAGCTTCCTTGAGGATTGTTTTTAAATAATATTTTAAAATGTAAGTAACTACAGAAAAGTTGCAAATATAGTACAGGAAATTTCTGCATATACCTTACCCAATCCCTCCAATGCTAACATTTTACATTACCTTGATACATTTGTCAAAAAGAAATCCACAATGTAATACAACTTTAACAAACTCAGGACTTTATTCCAATTTTACCAGATTCTCCACACTGTGTTCTTTCTCTGTTCCATGACGAAATCTGGGACACCATGTTGTATGTCTCTCCAGTTCTCTACTCTATAGCAGTTTCTCAGTCTTTCCTTGTTTTTGCTTGGCCTTGACAGCTTTGAGGAATACTGGTCAGTCTTATATGGTTTTGTAAGTGGCTCTCATTACAGGTTTGATACTTTGCCCATGATTAGATTGAGCTTATGGGTCTTTAGGGACAAATGCCCCAGAGACCCAGAGACGAAGTGCCTTTCTGGTAATTTCACATCTCCTTGTTGGAGACGTTCACCTTGATCATTTGGTTGAGCTAGTATCTACTAGGTTCCTCCACAGAAAGTTACTATTCTTTTCCTTTCTCTATACTCTTTGTATGCAAGCCCTAAGTCCAGCTCATACTCAAAAGCAACAGGGGATTAAATTCTACCTCCTAGAGCCTAATGATTACATCTACCTGCATTATTTGTAATTCTTCTGTAAGGAAGTTTTGCTCCTCCTGATTCATTCATTCAATCTTTTATTTGTGTCAATATAAGTTCATGTAGACTAGTGTATAGTTATTTTATACTTTGGGTCATAAAAGCCAGAATATTTATTTTTAGTTCATATTACTCCAGCTTTGGCCATTAGAGCTCTATCAGGTTGGATCCTGTGACATGCCTCCAATCTTTTGTGTTTTGAGCACATCTTTACTTTCAAGCATTGAAAGATATCATATGTTCATCTTGTGTTTTCTAGGTCCAGACCAAGAATGGGCCACAAACTCCAATAAGCCCTGATTTCTTTTATTAGAAAATGTTAGAAAAAACAAGATCTGAATAACAGGTACTCAAAGACATATTATTGGATAATAGTGTTCTCCCAGGAGGGCTCATAAACCATCTACACCAATTGTGTATTGGCCAGAGGATTCCAGCAGAGGTCACCAAGAGACTGGGTCGGGGGTGTCCTGGTATCAACAAGTCGGGATTAAGGAAAACTTGCTATTCTTCAAGTTGGAGCTCACCTTCTAAGTGGGCAGTATCTTATCTATGTAGCATGGTTTAGGAAACAATGCAACTTCCTTCTTTCTTTCCTCTCCATTTCAAAATGCCTCCTCTTCTTGCTATAGGATACCTGAAATTTCTACATTGGAGTTCCAGCCTATTAATCTTTTAAATTAGTTTCAATTAAAATAAAATCATATTTCATTTTATTGAAAGTTATTTTAATCAATTTTAATTTAGATACATCACATGCCTCAAAATTGGTCATTGTGCAATATATTGGACCTCATTGGGAGATTCGTTCATTCATTCACCAAACTTGCATTGTGGCTGGCAGAATTGGACCTTTTCTTTCTTCTAGAGTCTGGGCTTTGTCCTGTAACTTTGTCCAGGAACTGAATGTTTTTCACAGGATCTGCAGTGCATTTTTAAGGGTGATAATGTTGGGTTCATAATGATGTCCCTGCTGCCAGCAGAGAAACCCCAGCAGGCAGGGACATGAAGCCGGCAACCTTTGTAGCAAGGCATGCCCAGAATGAACAGGGCCCAAAGCTACGCTTGGCAAATGAGATTCGTTTCCTGCCAATGTCTCTGGCCATAACCCCCAAGGGATCCTACAGAGTAATTAGGAGTAACTGCTTTAGGAAGACTGATTTTTTTTTTAAGAGTCTTGTCATTTGTGTGCAGAGCTGAGTTTAGTGACCTGTCACATGCTGATTTTTCAGCAAGGAGATGGAATTGTGCTGAGCCATTGTCATACCTCACCTGGGGCATCTTGAAATTAATAGCAGGGAGTGTTGCAAGAATTGCCAGTGGTTAGGATGTTCTGTCACTTGTACAACTGCTGGTGACATTAGTAATCTCAGCGAGTACTCTCTAGCTCTCTTCTGTCCATGTGCACACACATGAACACGTGCACATATTCTTTCTGACTTCTCAGAAGCACCTTGAGGCTGGTGCTATTTTTATCCCTATTTTACAGATGGAAAAACTGAGGCACAGAAAGGTTACTGAAGCTGTTCAAGGTCAAAGTTATTAAATGAAAAAGACCAGATTTAAACTCAGGTCATGTAGTCCCAGTTTTTGGGTTCTTATCTGCTCTGTGCTGCTGATATGAATATGTTGCTTCTCCTCCAGCCTCTTCAAGGTAACATCCCCCAGCCCCTGGTTGCCACCTAGCCTCATCTCTAGCCTTCCTGCCTCCAGAATCCTACAGTTTAAGATATTCTCTTTCTAAGTTTATTTTTTACAAGCCGTGCACATGAGCTTCTCCCCACAGCCCCACCATCTCTCTCTCTCTCTCTCTCTCTCTCTCTCTCTCTCTCTCTCTCTCTCACACACACACACACACACACACACACACACATACACACACACTGCAAACCATGAATTTGTTTGGCAGTTGGCAATAGTGAGTCTCCAAAAGCCTTTCCCTGTGAGTTTAACACTGACCACAGTACTCTAGATAACATCACCCCCACAGCTCCAATTTCATATAATGGTGTTTGTTACTGAAAAAGTCTTAGTTGAGAAGGAGCACTTACAAATTTTATTTCATATCTGTTACAGATCAGTACTTCTAGAAAATGCAGTAGCAGTGGATTATATGACCACATGTTTGGGTGTTATACCAATATCCACTTGTTAGGCAAGTCTTTTTAATGCTTTCTCTGAATTTTTGTACTTACCCCAGGAGGCTGGTAACCAAGAGTTCATGGACAGGGACCTGTCTGTGGATCATGATTTGAATAGCATTGGTCTACAAGTATCTTTATGTGATAATAATGTGATTCACTAAATGCAGACCTAGATGCAAGTACATTTTCATTCTTTGTAAAATGTGTGTTAGACTCTTTGCTCTTTTGCTTATGAAACCCGTAGATATCAGGCAGACCTGAAGCCCAGCAAATGTGGATTTGAATCTAATCCTGTCTGTCCTGTGTGACTGAGTGATTTAACTTCTCTGAATATTGGTTTTAACATCAATAAAAAGGGGTCAATAATATTTACCCAGGTGGATGATTGTGAGAATTCAATGACACAAGATACCTCATCCATAATAGGCTCTTGATTAATCCCATTCCCTAGCTCTTCCACCCCACCCAACAGAGAGCCAATTAGACTAATACTAACCCTGCTTGTGGCCCTGACAGAATACAAATGCACTGGTATGCATGTTGGGGGCTGGAAGACCTCCAAAAATTATTAATAAATGTTTTAATGACTGACTGACCGGTACCAAGGACTTTTGATTATAGGGGAAACTGTACTTGCCTAGCTTCCACTCCTGCCACCCGCTGCTGCAGAGTCAGGTAGCAGGAATGCAGACAGCCCATGTACTTGAAAGGAGAAGCTCTATTTGAGCAGCGGTTTCCCATCTGGCAAAGCAATTCATTAGACCTGGGGAGGTCGGGCCTCCTCTGACCCTTCTGCCTCCCTGGAGCCGGCTGCCCCAGGCTCACCCAGGGAGGACACAGCTCTAAGCGGCTGCACAGTGGATGAAGATTGATGTCAGAATATTAATTTAGAGTCAGCACTGCTGATGTAAGCTAAACAGGTGCTCCTTTTAGCCTGTGGAGTCAATTGGACTGTAATTCTTCTCAGTTCTTAGCCTAGAAGTGGAAGACTGTGTCATTCCTAGAGGAACAAGTTGGCAGGTGCCTTTGAGAGCTGAAAGGTTAATGTGCATTGTTGATGGGGCTCTCTTATTGGGAGATTTTGCCAACTAACTTTCTGGAGGTTATAGGATCAGAGTAGATAGGGCTGGACAGAACCCTAGGGGTCAACATTTCTCTTAAAATTGGGAAGATAAGCCAGGTGCAGTGGCGCATGCCTGCAATCTAAGCTACTTGGGAGGCTGAGGTAGGAGGATTGTGAGTTCGAGACCAGCCTGGGCAACTTAGCCAGACCCTGTCTCAAATTTAAAAATAAAAAAGGGGGATTGGGTTTAATCCCCAGTACTGAAAAAATAAAAATACATAAATAAAATAAAAATAAAAATTGGGAGACTAGAGACAGCTAAGCTGTCAGGCCTTGGAATCAGGACCCCGCCCACCCCCTGGTTCTTCTACTCAGGAGCAGCTGCAGCCCAGCAGGGTCTGAACTTCCCTTCTCCTGGCTGCCCTGTCAATTCTCTTTCAGCTTCTTCCCTTCAGCCTTCTTTCTGTCCTCCATGGCACCTCGCTTTACTGGGGATTCATGCATGTCTGCAGATGTGTCCACTCCTCCCTGAGTTCTTGGTATCTCCTCCCACCAGTCCTCAGAGAGCTGTCCTGCCTGGTGCCAATGAGTATGGCCACCACTCAGTGCATCATGTTTTCAATTTTATAAGCCCCCTTTTGCATTTGTCCTTCTACTGGTTGCTCATTATGATCCCATAAAATAATAAGACGAGAACTTTGCTCTCTGTTTGCAGTCTCTAAGTCCCTGTTACAACCCCTCTTCACCTCTGGGATTTGAGGAAAGATTTAATTTGCATTCACTGAGTTATTTCTCATAATTGAAATAAAAACAATTTAAAAAACAAATCCCTGCTCTAGACCTGTGAGAAGGGTCTCTGAGGGAGAGCTGTCAGTGGAGGAAGGCTGGGTTGGAGACATGTCAGCGTCACCTGGAGTCATACTTCTGCCCATTCATGCTTGTCACAGCCTAGACTCCAGTATTCCTCATAGTGAAGTTTTTCTTGGTGGGTGATAGTCCTTTAGCAAATTCCCTGGCCTCATTGAGGGGAAGGTGATCCACTCCCCTTCCTCCAAGAAAGCTTGGTTTTCTTCATAAATATTTGAGTGCAATGAATTCCTGGGAAATGGCACCACCTAACTCAGTCTGGTCACTACCTAAACTCTAGAATGGCATTGCTTCCAGTGGGCTCCAGGGACTATCTACCAGAATCCTCAGTTTCTTGCTGAAGATTCTTTGACTTTTCCCTAGAAAATATCTCTGGAGGAGGGCTCTAGGCTTTGCGTTGAATAGAATGGGTATTCATTGTGCATATCAAACATTTGAAAGCTATATCCTGAGAATCCCTCCATTGCTATTCAAAAAATTATGATGATACATCATTGTCTTTAAGCCCCCCTGCCCCAAGGACTTGGTGGTACCTGGTTTTGAGCTCTGAGAAGTTCTGCTCAAGTGGTTCCACATGAAGAAGGAAAGCTTATTCACATGTAAAGGACCTTCCTTTATCTCACTTATTCATCAGCAAGACTGTCTTGAGTGGCTGTAGAGCTAGTCACCCTGCCAGGAGTTGGGCTTCAGCAGTGACCCAGGCTGACCCATTACATTCTGGTGGAGGAGAGAGAGGTTCAACATAAAACAACAAACAAACAAACAAACAAAAAAAACCCAAAAACATAAAAAGCAAATTAAAAAATGAGACAGCTGCGGACAGCACAATAAAGGAGACAGATGTGCTAAGTGACGTGGGGAAGGCGGGGTTAGCTGGGGATGAGGGGGATGGAAGAAAGGAGAGAAGAGAAAAGGGAGCAGCCTAAGAGCCTCTGACCGGAAATGGACCCCCAGTACTAATCTTCCCCCATATTCCAGAAAGAGGCCCAGCACTGTGTCCCACAGATTTACAGGCACACATCATGTCCCTGATGTCTTGCATTGCCCACAAGCTGCTCTGAGGGCTATGATCTTCCACTGGTTAGAAAGAGCAGAGTGACCCAAGTATGCAGGCACATGCCCTCATTTTTCACACCGCACAGGCATGTGACTTCCCCCAAGAGGGCAGAAGCTACAGAAAACCCAAAGAAGCATGGCCAAGGTTTCACACCACTGCAAGCTCTCTCCTCGGATTCTAGCAAAAGCAAAAAGCCTGATCATCTGGGTACACTGCAGTCGCTAGCCAACCTGCCTGTCCTCTCCAGCCTGTGTCTCACCTGCTCTTGCTTTCCCTCACCTTGCAGTGACCCTGATCTAAAAGCAGTCTTTGCCTTCCTGTGCTCTGTTTCTTTAATGGGGCAATTGTCCTAATCTCAGACATGACACCCAAGGACTAGAAAGGAATCACAATGCTCCACAGTCAACCCTGAACCTCTGGTAAGAAGGGAAAGGAGGGCACTGAGGAATACCCTCTCTGGGGAGGGCATGTGTGAATCAGGGCCCAAGAACTACCCAGAATAGGACATCCAGGCATAGGAAACAGCCAGTGCACATGCCCTGAGGACAGGAAAAGTGCTCAGCTCCAGAAACAGACCAAGGGCACAGTGGTCTGCCTGTGGTGGAGGAAAGGCAGGGAGGCAAAGCCCAGGGAAAGCGCAGTCATGGGGAAGCATTTGGAAGACTGAATAAAGACAAGGGGTGGAGGAGAAAGAGAGGGAGAGGAGAAGACAGAAGAAGGGAAAAAAGGGGAAAAGAAAGAAGATCGGAGGACAAATAATTGTGATATATAGGAAGCCGAGAATGAAGGTAGTAAGTAAGGAAGACAGTGTAGGAACAAGGGAAATTGTCCCTCTGCCCTCTGAAGGTTTACTGAAATTACCTGACAACAGATGAACAGGAGAGAAGGCACATAATTTTAAACATGGGAGCCATACTAAATACCAAACTCAAAGGGTCAGCTGGCCAAAGATTAAATACCTCTTCTTAGGGGAGGTACTTGTTGGCAATTTTAGAAATTTAGTAAATGTTTTTTAGAATGAATGAATGAGCCCAAATTGCAGACAGACGACCAGGACTAAGCTCCTGTAGGCTCTGGGGAGGTAGCATTACTGGGAGGTGAGGGGCAGGACTTCCCGGAGAACAAAGGATGTCTTATTATGTAGATGAAGTCTCCTAAGTAATCTCCCCAGCAGATGAAAAGTCAGCCTCCAGCTCTCCCCAGCAGTTCATCTTTCTTGGTTATTTGATGAGATTCCTAAGGAGGGGGTTTAAGAGAAATTTCTTCCCTCAGACAAGGGGACTTCTGAGAGAACTTCTTCTGTGCTTGGACGATCAAAGATGGTTGAGAGTGGGGTGGAGGGTGTGTGGGGGGTGGTCTGAGTGACCTTACTTAGATCTGAGAACTTTTCTCCAGCTGAGTATGTCAAAATGCTACCCTTCAGGGTATCCTGTTCTGAGTTTCAGCAGAGAGAAGAGAGAGGGAAGGAAGGGTTTTCTTCCAGTCTTTCTAAGGTGTATTACACAGATGAGCAGATGAGCAGAGCAGGGAGAAAACCAAGCCCTGTGCTCCTGTGGGATATTTCATGGAAAACGGAAGTGAATTATTATCATGGAACCTAATTGTAATTAAGCCATGGAGTGAGCACAGGTTCAAGAAGTCCACACTGTTTATTTATGGAGATGGAGAGAAGGCAAGGATCTGGTAACAATGCTGGGAGACGAGGTGAAAATAAATGTAGAAAGGGTTGGCGCCTTGACTATGTGACCTTATCCTGTTTCTGAAATTTAATTTCGTTCAAAGACTCATATTAAATATGGAAAGTCTGTTGCTGCCTTGGAGTCATCTAATATTCTGAACAATGTCCTTGCAACAATCACATCCTTTTAGCTCCATGGCTAAGCTAAAAGCAATGTTCATTCCTTAATTTTTTTTTTTCTCCTCTTGCCTCAGAAATATTGCAGTAACCACTTTTAATCTTTTCAAAATTCAGATCCTTTCAATAAGGAAAAAATTACTTTTTCTGTTGGGGCGGTGAGGTAAATTATATTTTATCATAACAATTACATAATTACTTCATTGCAGGGAAACTGGTCTGGCTCAGAGGTGTGCATATCAGAGGTTGTAAGATGCCTCTTTCCTTTTCCCCTGTTGTCAGATGAGAAGTAAATGCAACTTTGAGAACACTGTCAGCGTCTACGGGGAATGATGGGGGTGGTCTGGTGGTGAGGGAGTCCACGTGTATGCCCCAGAATGTGGGAACATTTTTTTCTTTTAAACTTATTTACTGTGAATAATTTGTGCAAGTGTTACAGAGCTGGGGCCTTCTGAGAAACTGAGGCAGTGTGAAGACCGGCCCTTCTAACCCCAATTCTTGTGATCGAGTCAGAAAGATATCAAAAATGTCACTTAGTATAGCAGGAATGAGTTTATTGAAGGCATAGAAAAAGGGAAAAAGGACATTTTTTTTTTTTAAAGGAGAGAGTGGGTCCTCTCAGAGAAGAGAGGGATAATGTGCCTCTCCTGTTCTCCAGTTTTATTGAGGGTCCCAGAGAAGTTTCTAGAGAGTCCTTCCCAGGTGCACCTCTTGACTTTTGACTGACAGTAAGATGACATCAGACTTTTAATTCCCCACCATATGGCAACTCTAGGTCACCTTGGCCCATGCTGACCAGTTCTAATTGGATTCTTAACCATACATCCTTCCAGAGGAGAAACTATCCTTATCTCCCAGAGTTTCAGGATCTGGTCACAAAAGTCTCTCCCTTCAGGGTAACTTGGGTTCCTTTTATCAACATTATTTTGGGCTTGCATGTCTCCTGCAGTGAACAGGTAGTTTGATGAGGAATGTGATGATATAACCTCTTCACTTTGGCCAAACAGGTCTGCAGGTAAATTGCTTCTTGGAAAAGAAAGCATGTGGGGATTAGCACAGTGGGCCCATTTTATAGAATTATTCTCTCTTAACCTCACGTTCCCACCATTCATATCTGCCTGTCCCCTAAACACAAAGATCATTTAAATGTTGCCTATAGCATCCCAGTTGCATTGGCATATAAAGGACACGTCTGGTGTGAAGCATTTCAAATAGTAGGTCAGTTAAATATGGTACTCATCCTGAAAAATTGACCTTTCAAATGGCAGTTACAGCTCAAATGTTCACCAGGTAACCTGAATGTATGGACCAGGGCTTACTGTCTCTCCTCCCTCACCCCCACCCCTTTGTTAGACTAGATTCAAAATTTTTTTTATTACCCCTCGATTTTCCTATTATGTGAAACAGTCGAATGCACAGAAACAGAGAAACTGGCCATTGGCATCAGTGTCTGGTAAACAATGCAGCAGTGGGGACCCTAGCAAACTGGAGATTGCCCACTCTGTCTAAAGGGGCAATCTGTATTCATCCCTATATTATTGCTTAGATGTCAACCCCAGTATCGTCATCATGCCATTTTTTTCAAAGAGAAGCTAGAAATTTGAATGTACTTTTTTTTAAAATGTGAGATCTCTGTTCTTTTTACTTCAGCAATTAATGCAAAAATTTTTAAAAACTCCATGTAGTTCACATTGTGTGGGCAAAATCAAACATACTTGCAAGACGGTGTAGCCTGCTGGACCCCAGTTTTGTCCTCTGTTTAAGGGGAGTGGCTGTGTCTCTCTCTATTCACAATGTCCTACTTCTTCACCTCCAATTGCAATCTTAGCTTAATGGAAATTTGGGGAAAAATCAAATAAATTATATGTTTATGAGCTCAAAGACAAGTTCTTGCTGGATATTAGAATTTCCAAGAAAGGTCAAATTTGGAGTCTTATAAAATGTTGTCTCTATTACTCATTCTTGAAGAAGTCTGGTTTTATTCACAGCCATGGCTCCAACTTCGTTTTGAAAAATACCTCGAGCTCTGAGAACAGATATTTTATGTGACACAGTAGCAAAACTCGGATATTTTCCTGTTTAGATTTATGGCTACTTCTTGCTCTCAGAAGGGCTTCTGCTGGCTCCATCAGCGAAATGGTGAATTGTCTCTGACAGCAATGAATTCACTGGACATACTCTTAAACCTTCCCAATTACTGACTTTTTCCTAAGCCTCCGAGTACATTAATCATGTAACTGAGAAAATACTTATTATGACCTTCTTTAGTATCAATCTTAGCTATATCCTATATGTGAGAAAGCTGTCTGCAGTTGGGGCCAGTATTTTCCATGAGAATTAAGATAAATCAAACAAGAATGAAATGAAAATGAAAAGTTAAGATGATGGATCAAGGAAATGAAAACCTTTTGAGGAGAGAGAACAGGAGGGTGTCACATTCCTATTTAACTTTGGTGAGTTTAGTTGTCTCAGGAAAGAGAAGAGAGAGCAAGAAGAAGGGAGAGATTTTCTTGTCATTTCAATCTCAATGAGAACAGAGTGATGGGAGACAGGAAGTGGCCTCTATTCCATTGGTTTATGGGTTCATGTGTTTCCAGCCTAAGCATCTCATATGCAGTTGAAAAATGCATCCATTTGAAAATTTGACCAGTCCTTGCAAGCCGAGTGCCTCTTTTGAGGCTCAGTAGAGGAGATCTGGATATATTGATTTTATTTAGAGACTGTATTTTGGTACCCAACATGGCATCTTCCAGAGATATTTTTAAGGGTAGACATGACATTTTTTACTTTCTTTTTTTGTATGTGTGGTGCTGCAGATCAAAACCAATACCTTGTGCATACTAGGTAGACAAGTGCTCTACCACTGAGTGACATCTGCAGCCCACACTTTTCATCTTATAGGCTGACTTTCCAACCTCTGTGTCAGATATAACTTCAGGATACAGATATAACTTCAGGATACAGGATCACTGTATCAACCATCCCCATGCCCATCACCCCTAAGAGTTGGTCCAACTCAGATCTCTTTCTGGACTCTAGGCTATACCCAAAGTGACTGGAAAGACTAGTTTCTTGAATTGATTCATTGGAATATTTTTAGAAAAGAGTGATAATTTTGTGAAACGTTATTTTTTTTTCTTCTCAGTTCTTGTATTCTATTTTTTTTTTTTACTATTTTGCAATACTAAGGATTGAACCTGGATACACTTCACCATGGAGTTACATCCCCAGTCTTTTTTATTTTTTATTTTGAGATGCATCTCACTATGTTGTTCAGGCTGACCTTGAACTTGTGATCCACCTGCCTCAGCCTCCTGAGTAGCTGGAATTAGAAGTGTGCACCACCATGCCAATCTTTATATCCTATTTTTAATTCCCCACCAAATATGAATAACAAGCTAAGTGCTGACCATATTTAAGAACACATTTCTTGCCTGGTGAGCGTGGTTGGACGTCATCATACCATCCCAGCTCTTTATCTGCTAAGGACTCGCCACAGAAAGAAGTAACCCCTCATTAGGTGGTGAAATAGAATTGAAATTTCCTTTTTTTTCAGGAAAATAGAGTAATCTCCACCTCCAAGCCTCAGTTTCAAGATGATGGGGAATGGAGGACATGGTCAGAAGAGAAAAAGTAAAAGAGAAGCTATGGAAATTTTGTAGGGAAATTGGAAAGAGAATTCAATTACGTTTAGTTATTCCAAGCATTGGGTAACCAGTAGGTGTTAATTGAACACCAATTTGTCACTCCATTTTGTGTTCAGTGCAGTGAAAGAATATGAAGAAGGATAGGAAGAAGGTCAGAATGTTGAGAGTGTACGAGACTGAAATATAGAAATGGCAATTTATAGTTTATTAGGGCATAAAAACACTTTAGAATATATTATCTTGCTTGACTCACCTGATTACTTTCAGACAGAGATTATCATCTTAACCTAGCAGATGAGGAAACCTAGACCTGTGTAAGTAAAATACTTTCTCTAGCTAGACCATGCCTTAGCCTGGTTTTCAGCCATGGAAGTTCAGGAGGCACAAGTGCAGGGGTTTAGACACAGTTCTCCACGGGCTGCTCAAGTCCTTCCACATCTTGCAACAGGACACTGATGGCCTTTCTTCCAGGCCATCTTTCCCAGGATACTTGAAGTGCATAGAGCCTGAAAGACTGGTGTGTTCCCCTTGGGCGCTGTCCAGTGTGGTAACGGTAATCATCTTCTAGGGCAGAAGACCAGGCCCATCAGAGAGGATGCATGTTCTCTAAGAATCATGCCTTATGGATTGAAGGGATGTTTGTAGTTATATAATCCAACCCCTTAAAAGAAAAAGCAGCTTTATTGAGGTGTCAAGTGTGTACACTAGAATTTAGTAATTTTAAATATGCAAGTTGATGAGTCTCAACAGATCTATAGAGTAGTGTAACTAGCAACACAATAAAGGTAAAAAAAAAAAATCTCCTTCATCCTCAGGAGTTCCTTCCTGCCCTTTTGAAGAGACTTTGCTCCAATACCTCTTGCCCTGGTGACCATGGTTTTCAGTCACTTTAGTTTTCCATTACTATACTTCTTCCAGGGTTCTATATCAAAGGAATCATATACTGTGCTGTCTCCTTCAGATTTCTTTCCCTGAAATAGTTAAATTCCTTTTATGGAGTAGAATTATATGGATATGAATCAATTTGTTTCTCCACTTGTGGGTTGAAAGACATTGACATTGTTCACAACTTCTAGCCATAGTGAATAAAACTGCTACAAATAGAAACACCAATTTTGGTATATGGAAAATGTTTCTTTTTCATCCTTTTTTGGGTAAATTTGGAGTAGGATCAGTGGGTTGTGTGGTCAGTACATGTTTACCTTGAAGAAAGAAAGTAGCAAGACCGTGTTCCGATTGCTGCACATTTTTTTTCTGCATTCCCACCAGCTGTATGTTTCTTCCAGTTAAGTTGTAGCCATTCTAGAGGGCATGAGGTGGTATCTCCCAGTTTTAATTGCATTTCCCTAAGGACTAGTGATGCACAACACTACGGGCTTATTTGCCACATGTATATCTCTTTTGGCGAGGTGTATGTTCAAATATTCTGTCCATTTAAAAAAAAACTGGACTGTTTTATCTTCTAGTTATTGAGCTATAAGAGTATTTCTATTATATTCTGGAACAATGTCCTTTATCAGATGGTTATTTTGCAATTATTTTTTTCTAGATCATGAGTTACTTTTTTCTTTTTTATTTACAGTGCCTTTATAGAGTAAAAGTTTGAATTTTTAAAATATTCAATTTGTCAGTGTTTTCATATCTGATTGTTTTATGGTTTTTCTTTGGGGGGGGTTTCTATAAAATAAATCAACAATGAAACAGATCAATCTTCTTCCTGACTCACAGCTGCCATACACACACACACACACACACACATTAAGAAATGTTGCAGCTTTAGTTTTTAGATGCAGGTCAATGAAACATTTCAAGCTGAATTGTGCACATGGCAGAAGTTAAGGGTTAAGTTTCACTTTTTTTTCTTTTGCATTTCCAATAGTTTTAGCACCATTGATTGAAAAGCTTATTGCCCATTGCATTACTTGGTAATTTTGTTGAAAATCAATTGATTGTGTAAGTGTATGTCTCTTTCTAAAGTATCTATTCTATTCTATTGATCTGTTTGTGTATCTTCTTGTCAACACTGTATTGTCTAAATTATAGCCTTTGGTAAGGTGACATGATTTCTCTAACAAAGAAAAGGCTCTGACCCCAGGTCACATGGCAAGGCTATCCAATCCAGAGTTAGAACTGACTTACCTTGCTCCCAACCCACCTCTCATCTCCCTTCTACATTGCTTTGTGGTACCCTATATTCCTCCATGTCTACCCTTGCTCAGTTCCCCTCTATATAGAATTACCCTCTGGCAGAGCAGAGTGAATATCTATCTAGTAACATGTCTTTATGTTAAAAATTTATGAGATGTTTGCCTTCTACTCAATCACATACTGTTCAATATAAAATAGAATGTGTTTTCCCGCCCTCCTCCTCACCTCTCTCAATATCCAAGTAAACTCGATACCCTAGGAAAATGAGTTCCCTCATCCTGCATGTACCTCTGTGACAAATGCCTCCATTGGACAGAATGAACTGACCCTCCTGAGAAATGGTCATTGTTCCATGAGGACGGCAGCCAGCAGTGCTATAAGATAAGCCGGCCAGTGGGTTCCCCAGAGTCACACGTAAGGTTTCCTTGGCTTCCCTCCTACATCAGAACTTTTCTGTGTGGGAGCAGATGGCTGGTACAATATGGAGAGAATAGTCGCATGAGCCAGCTTGTTTTCCTAAACTTTCTTTCTGTAGTCAGCAAACATGAGACTCAGGATGTGTGACAAGTCAACTACCTTGGGGTTCCAAAATAGGTGTTCTCTCCCATGTGTCCTCTTCACTCTGGAAGAGGACACTTTGGCTGCTCTAGCCACTTGCTTTCCCAGAGATCTTGGGGTCTTTGCACTTATGAAAAACTGGGCAAGTGAATGCAAGAATACAGCCACAGAAGCAAATCTAAACCAGCCTCTCTGGAAACGTAGGCTCCAGCTTAGAAATATATACTGTCTGAAATAGGCGACTTAGCTAGGTTCTAATAAGATCCCATTATCATTATAGTTCTCAATTTTTTAAGTGGACATTGTAGTATTGTGCTTTTTTAAATTTAAGTTTTTAGTAATCCTGACACTCTTTCTTCAAAGTCTCTCTTGCACCTACTTGTACACTCACACCCATGGAAACATCCCCCAAAGAGGGCACAATTACCATTGATATTCTGTATTTTAGCCATCTTTTTGCTACTGTAACCAAAAGACCTGACAAACAATTTTAGAAGAAACGTTTATTTGGCACTGAAGATTTCAGAAGTCTCAGTCCATAGACAGCCAATTCCATTGCTCTGGGCCTTGAGGTTGAGGCAGAGTATCATGGTAGAGAAAGCAAGCTCAGGACATGGCAATCAGGAATCACAGAGCTCTGTTCACTAGGGACAAAATATAGACTCCAAAGACTTGTCCCTGTGACCTACCTCTTCCATCCATATCCGGGCTGCCTATGTACTCCCCAGTTGATTCATATCAGTAATGCACTGATTAGATTAAGGCTCTCATAATTCATTCATTTCACTTCTGACCTTTCTTGCATTGTCTCACACATGAACTTTTGGAGGACACCTCATATCTAAAGCATAACCTCATTTTGTTGACAATATTTGAAAACTCACAATTAGCAAAGTTAGAAGAATGAAATAAGCAAAGGATTATATATAATTTAAAAAATACATTGTATATGTTTTCAGCTAAGGATGTTGATCACCCTTCTATGCCTGGGGTAACCCTGTCCTTCTATCCATTCAAATAAAGACAAAAAGATCAATTTAGTATAGAAGCTATATAGAATCTCAAGCTTTGACAATCTATCATATTTTTCTGCTAAAAATGGCAAAATCTCAGTTAACTAAAGGACTTTTGAAGAGCATTCTGATTATTTTACTTCTCTGACCAAGGGGTCTAAATAGACTCTAGATTTTGTTGAAAAAACTTCCAAAATATATGAATGTGCTTCCATGTCTTGATCATTCCAGGGAACATCTGAGGACTTCAGGGTCATGCATATCATTATTTAAGGCTTTACTGCAATGATAAAATTGCAAGAATTCACTTGTGGGTATGTGGCCCTCCCTGGGTGACTCTCATCCCCATTTCTTTGTTGGGAAATGAGGTGGGGACACCATTTATGGTTTCTCAACTGTGTTAAGTGGCGCCCCCTGCTGCCTATTTATGATGCAGAGCCTGAGATGTTTTAAAAATTGTGTTTCCAATCTTCACACTTATCCATAGAGGTGCCACTATCACCCTGTCTTAAACGTTGAAACTAAGGCTAGAGAGGCTGCATGTCTTGTCAAGTGACCAGGAGACAAAAACAGCAGCAAGTCTATAGCCTCTGACTTTCCCCCCCACTTCTTACCACTAGACCTGATGTTGTCAGATCTCAGTAATTCATTATAAATTGCTATTCTGTCCCACTGGCTCCTGGTGGCTTATGAAATTTTGACTTAGGCTACCCTCATTGGGCAATGCATGCTGAGATAGTTCCCCACCCAACAGGCTTTTATCTTTGGACCCCTTGTCAGCTCACTCTAATCTGTGCATTCACATTTTGAAAGCTGTCATATAGAGAAGTGCAACCTACTTTGTTAGGACCTAGTGTATAATAGTGGCAGGAAGGTCAAGATGTCTTGGGGGTATGTGGCCCTCCCTGGGTCCATGTCCCACTCTGTAGGCAACCTGACTTACTCTGTGCACTGAATTGGATGGTCCTGGGGGAGCTGCCAAGGACTTCTTGCTATGCATCATGTCCCAGAGCTTTCAATTTTGAATGGATGTACCAGACACTAGGGCATTCCTCCTAGGAGGACAAGGGTCACTGCATGACATAAGTTGCTCTAGAAAAGGAAACCAAGTAGATGAAGGTCAGCTGTCTCTTCCTGACTTCTCACTAGACAAATGCTTCCATAGATAGATTATTTTGCATGTTCCTGAGAAACAGTTTACAAGCAAATGAGAGATATTTTGGTTAGCTCATTTGTTTGTACTATAAAAATAACTTTACCCTCTGTGTTGAAGGACACAAGCCAGGGGTGTTTAAATACTTGCTGAAGTGCCTTTGCTGAGAAGTCCTCAAGTTTGCCCCTGCTGTCCCCCCACCCCCGGGGCTTAGGCTTGTTTTAGGGAACTATCAAATTGAGTGCAGAGCCAGGGCTCCAGGATTAGTTAGTTCTCATCGTGCTTTAGTTTTAATTTTAAAAATATTACGTGTTGATTGTAGGAAATTTAGAAGTCACAAAAAACTAAAGAGGAAACAGAAACTGTTTTCAAATGCAAATCTGATTCTGTCCGTTTTCTATGCAAAACAACTTGGTTTCTACTTACATTTAGAACAAAATCCCAATTCCTTCTTCTTGCATATAAGGTGCTACACATTGGTGTGGTTTTATTACATTTTAGTACATTTTTGTATTGTTAAGATCACCATTTCATATGAACTTTATCATTCACAAAGGAAAAAAGATTCTACCATAACTTCATTATATTATGTGGATATATAACAACATTCTTATTCTTTTTCCCTCAAGTTGACTCCTTATGTTGTTTTCAGTTATTTTTATTTATAAAGAGAACCACAGGTGGCATCTTTGTATGTAAATATTTACAATTTGAATATCCCTTATCCAAAATGCTTGGAACCAGAAGTGTTTAGGATTTCAGATGGTTTTTAAATTTTTGAAACATATATATATTCCAAAATATCCCCCAAAGAGGGTACAATTCCCAATTGATATTTTGTGTTTTAGCCATCTTTTTGCTACTGTGACCAAATCTTTTGTGAATTTCCAAACATGAAATCCAATTATTGTTTCATATACATCTTATACACATAGCATAAAGGTAATTCAAACAATATTTTAAATTAATTTCATTCATAAAAGAGATTGTGAAAATTGAAGCATTAGAAAGCAAAGGTATCTTACTTCAAAAAGCAAAACAGACAAATTGATATTCATTGGAGATTCAAAATGTAAATGCGTTTGAAATTCGAAGTATGAATTGATTGAAGTCCTTCAGAGCATATATTATACATTTTGCTTTTGCCTTTGTAATATAGATATAGCCCTTGGAGCTCAGCTATATATAATTTGATAAATACCAGATCCTATTTTCTCATAAATTTTTACTTTCATTTATTCCGGTGTCTTTAAGATTTCTACCTATTTCTACATTGAAATAGCAGCAATTTCTAAATAATCCATAATGCAAAAAATATTTTTATCGATTGTCATTGTCAGAATGAACTGATAAACTTTGTTGTAAATTGATGCTACCATGAATTGGCATCTGTGATTTTTAAAAAATTTTTATTTATTTATTTATTTTAGTCATACATGACAGTAGAATGCATTTTGATATATAATACATACATGGAATGTACATACATCAATCATATTGTCTATTTTATTCGGTCTATTCTATTCTGTCTGTTCTATTGCTTTTTGAAGTAAAATACAGGAGTCAAGAAATAAATTAGGAAACAGCATGGATGGTTTTATTCTAGTCTGATGAAATTGTCACATTAAAAGGAGATAAACAAGTTTTTCATCACATAAAAGCTGATGCCTCTTTCTATCTTCATATTACATAGGGAGCATTTTACCATGCACTATTTAATTGATCATTTATACTCAGTCTCTAGTTTCTTAAAGATGACCAAAGAAAGTCAGAAATAATCTTGGTTTAATATTTCTGAAATATTCTTTACTTCTGTGCTGTACTATTTCAAGCTTGAAATAATTTGAAAAAACATGTACATAATAAGTATGTGTATGAATGTCAACATTTTAAAAGTCTTATTAAAAATGAAAAATACTTTGATTTTCCAAATTATCACATAAAGGTGTGAAACTTTCCAATTTAGAAATACACAAAGTTCTATGGAAAACTATATTAGAATTCAACATGTTAACAACATTTGAAATCCTGATACTATTTTATGCCCTTACCAGACTGTTATAATCCTAGTAGCAGTATTTGATGGCTCAGAGCAAGTATATAAAAGTTTGTTGAACTGAATTGTAACAACATTTGTCATACAATTGTCCATATTTTATATTGTTTTTTTTTTAGGAATGGGTGTTTAAAATTTCATGTCTAAATGCTGAAATTAATTCTGATTAGAAACAATTTCCTCATAGTGTTGATTAGCATTTTTTTGAGTAATAAAAACAGAATATATATACCAGAAAAAAAAAAAAAGAAAGCAAAGGTATCCATCAGCCACCCATGAGGACAGTCTTTGGTGTTTGGCATCACCACCATTCCTGACTATGAATTTAAGTGCTGTGGATAAACAATTATTTTCTCATACTTAGTCATAGGTAAGTTCTTAACAGTTAAAAAAAAAAGTCCATTAATATGGGGAAGAAATAATGTGTTCAGGGCACGTTATGTAGGCATTCAAAAAGTTTCAGATTTTAGAGTATTTCAGATTTTGGATATTGGATTAGTGATGCTCCCCACCTGTATAAACATTTGTAGATTAGAAAGATCATTTTGTAGCAATTAGGAGACTGAGAAGGCCACTTAAATGAGATAAGGAATGAAAGTACTTTACTTACATGTGCATTATCCTAATGGATACAAAGTACCTTAGCTTCAGTTTCAATTCATTCCCATGCTGATTTAGGGATAAACTGGCCACCTCACAGTACTGCTGAAGTCTAGTCCTCTAGTCTACCCCAGTCCTGCAATTCATGACTGTAAACATGGGTGCAAGCTGCCCTATGGCAGTTCTGTTCTTATGTGGCTCATGTCCAAGTCCTTCAAGGAAGGTGCATGTAGTTCTTTCCTGCTCTTCATCATCAGCAGCTGAGTAAGGGGCGTCCTTGTGAGACAAATATCCCAGGGAGCACACTTGCAAGTGTTCAGTCACCAACAGAACAATAGGGTGGCATTAAATTCTTGCCTTTCGATTTGTGTCTTGAGAGAAGGCTGATTTTCTTTTTCTTTTTGCTGTATTTCTAAGTTGGAGGATTAGTAGGAGTTTGTTTACATGTGACAGGTTCAGGGAAGGATGGGAAGGAAAAAAGAACTTTGTTTTTTAGATGTACCTTGGCCATTAAAAATCTCATTCAGTTGCAGTTTAAATGTATAATTTAATGTTTTAATTTTCATATATATATTTTTTTCTGATTTGCAAGCATCTTTATCAAAAAGCAAAAGAGAAGGACATCTTTACCATTGGTAGAGAATGTTTGAGAAAGAAAAGGTCTGAGACATTTGCAGACTATGTCAGGGCCTAAAGAGAGACTGAAGTCCCCAACCCTATCCTGCTCCTAATCTGGAGTAATTTTCTCAACACTATATTTCTCTTTCAAGACCTTACTTCTAAGGTTTCACACTTAGCTGTCTGCATGATCCAGGCAAATAATATAAATGTGATCAGACAGGTTGGAAAGGACTTTTTTCCCCCAGTGCTAGGGATTGAACCCAAGACCTGCCACCTACTAACCTAGTGCTTCACCACTAAGCAGCATCCTCAGTCCATGGTGGACATTTTCAGAACACTGAGCAGGCCTTACAAAACTTGTCCGCAATGAAGTGCAGCCCATCTAAGGCACAGGTGCATGTGGACACACATCTGTGTGTCATGGTCCTCCCCTTGGCACGTATGTACCAGAATATCCTCAAGATTGTTCACATGGACCATCAAGAAAGTTGTAAGTGTTATTAAATATAACACTAACCACTTTGTTTGGAAATAGCTGTATTTGCATCAGAACCTCAGTTTAGGACTTCAAGTACCATGGGGAGAAGTTTAGGGAAACCTATCAATATCTGGCACTTGTTTTATAGAGCACATTTGAGAACTGTAAAATATTGTTTTTTAATATTTTATATCTTTGCTAGCCATATAAAAATATAACACATCTTAAGATTAATATTAGATCAATGATCTGTTCTTGAAAAATCATATGTTGGGTACAAAATCTAATATGGACCTTAGTATTTTTAATAATTTTAATTGGGGAAATTATGATATAATATTCCTCAACCCAACCCAATTAATTTCCTAAAATACGTAACACAAAACATCTGCATGTAAGTAACTGATGGCCATTTAGCATGTAAAATGCTTTAAATTTTGCTTTCTGATAACAAAATTATCAATATGATTTTCAGCACATTTTTGTGTACAGTGATACTCAGATGCCTCTCTGCACTAGAGACATTCTTTTGATGACAAGGAGCATACTTAAAAACGTGATTCTGATATTCTACTGTTTGCATTTGGAAAGTATCCTGAGAGTATCCTCCATATACTTGTTCAAAACTTTTGTGTTCTATGTTTAAGATTTTAAGTGTAAATTTTTTTCATGTGTAATCAGCAGTGAAAAAAATATTGTATTAGAAGAGATGCAAGTTCTATGAATTTTGATGTTAAGAAACAGGAGTCATTCTCTTAGAAAACCAGAACTGTAGAAGAAAATTGCAGGGTATACCTGAAATGTTCATAAATCTAATGACACAAAAAAATGCCTTGCCAGGAATCTAGCACAGTGCCTGACATTGGTTAGTGTTCTGCTCATTTTGTGTTAGTTGACTTTCTTAATAAATCACATTAATAAACTCATTAATTGAGATTATGTTTCTATCATAAATAAGAAGAGCTAGTATATTTCAGGAAGAATTTTTAACCTGAGATGTAATCTAGGCTGAAGCTGTCACCCACACTAAGTTGAAGGATGCGCCTGGGCACCTGCTAGATAAAAATATCCCAGTCCATGAGTACTATTCAGTGTATGCTTCACATTCAAAGAAACATAATCCAATAATCAAACTCTATTAAGTTCTAGTATGGTGAAGTAGGCTCCTAATAGATCTATTCAGCTGCAGATAATAAGCGCAATCCCTGAAAATTATATATTTTAAAAACCTCAAGCAAACCAACCACTTGAAGGATATAAGGTATGAAGAGAACCAGGAAGATGTCACAAAGGATAGAAACTTGGACATAAAGACTAGTAGCATTGGGTACGTTCCCTGTTAATATGACTTTTAGCTTGAGTGCACTCCAAATTCATGCCACATGTGGTATATAGAACTTTGACAGAAAAGATAGTCTCTTTGGCCTGAAGAAGACAAAGTTTAGAGCAACCGTAATTACTAAAAGGTGGGTCTGTAATCCTAGAAAGAAGAGATCCTAGAGAGAGGTCTCAACTTCTGTTTATAAATTCTTCTAAATCTCTGACTGATCCCTGAACCACACATATGGCAAACCACTCAGCTATGGAGAGAAAGAAGGAAACAAATTAGAGCTGTTGCCCAAAAAAGCACAGTATAGAGTTAGATTCCAATCAATGTAATTGTCTCCTGGAACACTAAACAAAAAATGACAACTATTTTTGAAGAATGAAACAGAACCTAGTTTCTACAACACAAATGCAACAACAAATTTCTTGACATACAAAGATTGGAAAAATGCACATCACTATTAAGAGAAAGGATAGCCAACAGAGGCCAACCACAAGATATTTGAGACATCAGAATTGGAGGACAAGGACTTTAAAGCAACTATTATAACTTTATTAAGGAGATAAAGGAAAATATCATGGTAAATGGAAAGATAGGAAATCTCAGCAAAGAGATTAAGCAAGAATCAAATAGAAACTTTAGAACTGAACTAATATATGACATAAAGCACACAAGCAAGAATATAAATACAACACAAGTAAAGATAATTCTTCAATATAAATATTTTACCCTATATGTAAGAAGTAAAAAATATGCATGTGGTAGGTTCAGGGGGAGAAAAGGATCAAAAATGAATCCTGTTTCTACCTTGGCACTGAGTAAATGATAGAGCTACTTTTTGAGTGAGTAAATATAAGAAGAAGAGAAAGTTCAAGGTCTTACAGCATAGTATAAAAAAGACAAGGGGGAGACCACACACATACACATACTCCAACTTAAAGGTGTCCAAAGTAGTGAAAAAAAAATGTTCTGTGGGGTGGAGGTGTAATTTAGTGGTAAACACTTGCATAGTATGCCCAATCCCTAGCATAAAAGAAAGAAATAGAAAGGGAAAGAAAAGGAGAGGAAAGAAAGAAATTAATTAATTCTGAAAAAGTTTTGGGATAGGACTTTGAATGAAAAATATGAGTGCATTCTTTATTCTAGCATCTGTAATTTTGGGGCACTTCCTATGTGCCAGGTTCCATTCTAGGTGCTAATGATTCAAAGTTGAAAAATCCCAGTTTCTGATCTCAAGGAGTTCACAGTTCAGGAGAAGAGCTAACCCACCTGATACCATGTCTGGATGCTGAGCACTAAATTAAAGGGCGATGAAAGTCCTACAGCAGACTCTAATGCGACATGGACATATGTACTGAGCACTCAACAGAACTGTGTAGTCGACCAATGCTGTCAGCTGAAGCACCTGCCTCTTTAGAGGGCTTCTTCTGGCAATGGAAAACCCCTGAGAGAATCAATAACACCCTTCCCTGTCCTGTCTCTTTTAACCAATGATGTGAGGAGTTGGTAGATAAATAGCTCAGCAAGCTTGCCTCACGGTTGGGATTAGTAATGTTGCATTCTATATGTATCACCTAACTGCCAGTGAGAGTGAGTCCTAGTTGCTCGTGGTACAAACCTGATTAATTCACCCCAAGTCCCATTTCTCTAATCTTCTGCTTGTGCTTTCTGAGGTCACTGCCCAAAGAAACTACTTGCTCTCAGATTCTTGGCTGCTTCTGTGGTCACTCTCAAACATGGTCATAGACTCTTTGGCCTTCCTCCTATTGGGATATGGGGTCCAGGTCCCCGTTCCTGCGATATGGGTGAATTTGACCTGCAGAATAGTGGGAGTAATGCTAAGCAACTTTTGAGGCTGTGTCAAAAAAAGGGTCAGGCATCTTCTGTCTTGTTCCCTAGACCTCTCGCTCCTGGAGCCCTGAGTTCTTGCATGAACAGTCCTGCTGCCCTGAGGTGCCATGCTAAAGGAGCTATGTTAAGAGACCACATAGAGAGTCTCGAGAACCTAACTAGAGAGATACCCAATGAGCTCACACATTCAGGTACTTCCAGCCCAGGGGAAGGTGTGAGGGCAGAGGCCCTGATATCTGAGTCACTCCCAAGCCTTCTAGTTCTTTTAGCTGAATTACAAAACATCATGGAACAGAGACAAGCTTTCACAACTGTGCCCTGATTGAATGCATAATCCACAGACTCCATGAGCATAACAAAATGGCGTTCCACACCACCAGGTTTTAGGGTTGTGACCAGAACCCTGACCTAAGACAGTACTTTCACAGTGAAAACATCATGAACATGTGTGAGATAGTTAAAGAGTATGAAGTATCTCATTAAGGAAGGGAATTATTTTCTACTATGCAGAGATGATGTACCTTACCTAAAAAAGGTGCATATTCAATATATATCTTCTCTTGCATAATAGGTATACTCTCGATAGATATTATTATCTAAGGAAATCAGCTCTAAGAAAGTTACAGTCAGAATTATGATAATAATTACAAAAATATTACCAAGAGGCCACTGGTTAATGTTTTCGGTAGCTTTCCCCTTAGCAATGGTGTTTGCTTGTTTTATCATGTATTTGGTTAGAAATACATGTGACTTGACAAAAGACATGGTACAGAGAGTTTGCCTGCATCCAGCTCTAGATTCTATCTGGTTTGAACATGTCGTGACAGTCGGGGGTAGTTCTCAAGTAATTGGAAATGATTTCTGTGTTGGATATGATATCTGACACATCCAATCACCTGGTGCCTGTTTAGGATCAGACACATGACAGCAGGTGGAAGTGTGCCTTTTGATCCTGAAATGGCAACAGACCCTTATGTCTGCAGCTTCATCTGACAATTTTGGCAGCAAGGAAGAGGTCTGGAACAAGAAGCATCTGCCTCTGAGTTGGAAAAGCTGAAATAAATGATTTTGTTAAAGGTGTTTCCTCCTGTTGCTATCCAGTGAGCTCTCTGTGCACATGCAATTAGACCCAAGCAAGGTTTTCAATTTTAGGGTCCCAGGATCTTCTGTCCATGACTTATTGGTGCTCCAAAGATGAAATTTGAATCAGTTCAATTCACTTCAATTCAAGAGACATTTATACAACTGTATTTTTGGAGAGTGTAGGTAGGTGCTGGGGATCTCAGAGGAGACCCGGGCAAGGTGTAGTTCATGCCCTCTGGACAGTCATTTTGCATCCCGATCATTAGACTGGTGCCCCCTCGCCATATGAGAAGAATTCTTCACACTGGATGAATTACAGTTATGTTAAAAACAAAAAGGAGAACAGTTTAAATATAGAAGAAGACATATGCCACTGTGTATATTACTGTGGGGAAGCATGTATTTTATAAAATTAGTGGAAACACAAAGACAATGCACAAAAATTTGTATACAGGTGAACAAAAGCAACTGTGGGACATAAGTAATTTAAGTAAAAAAGGAAATGACAATCTGAACAAAATATTTGCAAGAAATGGTTAACATTAAGTGAAGAAGTCTTACCAATGAACTTAAAGAGCACCAGCACACCAATAGAATACAAGTGATCATCTCATCAGTAATTAAAGGAACACAAATCAAACAACAGATAGCAAAAAGGAGATGCCACATTATGCCTAGCATATTTGCCAAGATGTTTTGAGAGCAATATTACACAGTGGGGTGAAAGCAGCTGGGGTTGAATCTTTCACACACTGCTGGGAGGGACAGTAACTTCTGCCACACTTCTGGAGACAAAGCGACAGTCTGGGTGAAGACTGAAGAGAAATTAAAGGTCTATTTATTTATTATTGAAGTGTTTATTAGTAACACTTCAATAATCTGTCCTAAGACAAAACTGATTAACTCAAAAATATTAGGTAAAAAAATCATCAAAATAAATTTTATTACAAAAGAAATCTAAAAACAATCTAAATGCCCTCCAAAAGGGCATGGCTAAATAAATGTTTATATATGCATAATACAAAATAATTGCTAAAAGTTGTTTTTAAAGAATATTTGGTGATATGGGGAATACTCTTGTCAAAATGTTAATGAACAAAGAGGCTGGGGTTGTGGCTCACTGGTATGGCACTTGCCTAGCATATGTGAGGCCCTGGGTTCAATTCTCAGTACTGCATATAAATAAATAAAATAAAGGTCCATTGACAAATAAAAAAATTATATATATATATATATATATATATATATATATATATATATACATACATACATATACATATATATGTATATATATAAATAAAATGTATAATATACATAATAATAAAAGAAAAATTAAAGGTCTAAGTTTATTAATAGTTTATGAATATAATATATAATATATGTTTTATATATATAATGTTAATGAACAAAATAGAGAACAAATTTTATTAAAAGTTTATTACTAATTTTGCACATGAACTTTTTAAACACTAGAAACATATACACCAAAAAAATTCAGCACAATTACTTCTTTGTTGTGAGATTATGGGTGATATTTATTTTCTTTGGTTTAACTCTTTGGTATTTCCTAAACCTCGACTATGAACATTGGTTGCTACATTGCAATATTTCGGTTGCTACACAACACACATTCATAACTAACTGCAGGTATATATTAAGGAGCATCCTTAATCTGAAAATCTCAAATGCTCCAAAATCCAAAATTTGGGAGTACCTAACATGGCATCAGAAGTAGAAATTCTATACAAGAAACTTTGTTTCATGCTCAAAAATATTTTAAAAATATTGTATAAAATTGCCTTCATTGTATGCATATAAGGTATATATGAAACAAGCAAATTTCATGCTTAAACTGCTTACACTTGGGTCTCATTACCAGATATCTCATCATGTTTATGTAAATATTCCAAAATCTGAAAAAAATCTAGATTGCAAAACACTTTGGATCCCAAGCATTTTGGCAAATAATAATCAATCTATAGCTTAAAGTGATATCACAAGTGATCTATCAGTTTCTGTAGAGTAGAAGTCTGAGGTTGGCTTAGGGTAATTCTCTGCTTAGGGTCTCCAATGCTGAAGCATAGATCAACTGGGATGCACTCTTATCAGGACCACATGGTTATCATGCATGCTCATCCAGGTTATTGGCAGAATCCAATTTCTGTGGTTGCAGTATTGAGGCCCCTGTTTCTTACTGGCTGTCAGTCTGGCATAACTCTAAGCTTCTAGAAGCTGCCACAATTCCTTTCTAGATGACCCGTTGGCAATTCATAACATGCATGCTTGATTTCTTCCAGTCAAGTCAGCATGTACAAATTGCCTCTTTTGTGACCAGCTGGAGAAGACACTCTGCTTTTAAAGGACTCATGAGATTTTTAAAGGCCCAAATAATACCCTTATGTCAAGGTCAACTGATCTGGAAACTTAATTACCTCTGCAAAACTCCTTCAAAGCAGCACCTAGATGAGAGTTTGAGAGAAAGTATGTGTCCATCAGGGGCTGGGAATCTTAGAGAATTAGAATCCTGCTTTCTGCCAAGCAGGTGTGATTAGGTTAAGCTTTGGGGACAGGCTCCTGAGGTTTTAATTCTGCTCTGATGAATTCACTTCTGGCAAGTTACTTAGCCTCTCTGTACTTCAGGTATCTTATCTTTAATATGGGAGAATAATAATAGTAATTGTCTCAAAGAGTTGCTATAAAATCTGTTGCAGATTTAAATGTAATAATATTTGATTACTTAATTTGGCATGAAGTATAAGTATCAGGAAATTACAGAACATAATTAAAATCCACAAAATGAGTTAGGCAGAAAATAGTTTAACCAAGTACCTAAAACGAGATTCAGATATTCTCATTACCTTTCTCTTTTCTTGTTGAAGGCTGGGAGCCTGTTAATTCCCTATCTCTGGGCCATCCTGCTTTGCAGCAAAATTCTTAAATAGATGGACAGGTCTGTGTGGCTCTGACCTCCTTCTCCTTCTCGATGCTCCGCTTCTGTCTCCAGTAGAGAAAAGCATTTTATGCTTCCCCTTAGCTATGGAAACCTTGTTAAAATGCAAATATCATCTAAAAAGAGAGAATACATGGAATAATTTAGCATGGCCTGTGTTATTGTGGAACTTCTGTGATGGGACACTGAAAGAAAGCTATTATAGATGGGAATATTTTAATATAGGATAAATAAGAAGAGCAAGGAGGTTCTCAGGTGAATGACTCACCCTTCTAGATATAAGAAGACCAAGAAAGTCTTGAGAATGTCAATTTCATGAGGAAAAAATAGCCATGAGATAGAAGGAATAATAGGATCTCACTTCTAGAAAAACTGGCTAACCACAGTGTTCTCTAATTCCTACAAAAGCAATTTCTGAGGATTGTCATACGGTGTCTTTTGATCCGGTTGCATACTGCCTCACTGGAACATTTCCAGGCTGTGGAAAGTCCTGCTTCTGCTCTTTGGAGCCTCACAGGACAAGTATGGACCTGCTTCTCTAGGACAGTGCTTTGAGTCTTGAAAGCATGGGAAAGGGATGGAGAGATGCTAAAAGCAAACCTGGCCTGCTTTAGAGCCCAGCCTCTTCTCTTTCTATTCTAGGCAATTTATGCTCACTGCCTCCCAATCCTACACTTCATCTCTTCCACCTCCCCGGTTGCTGTTCCTCATTCTAGTGGGAGAATAAAATGACTATGTGCGGGGCAGAGTTGTTTGAATTTCCTGAAAGGTGCCACATGCAAGGCACAGCATCCTGGAGGCCACATTGTGCTACTTATTCCTGCCCTGAACCCAGAGCTAAAGGGAAGTAGATGGCCAGATGAATAAGGCCAAGTTCTCTGATGGATTTCTTTGGATAACAGAGAACTGATATTCTTTAACCTAGAGAATATATTCAGTAAATAGCTTTAAAAGAATGAGTGAGGCTATATTATAACACTCTTAAAGGTGGAATCTGTGACATTATGAATTACAAAATAATGATTCTCTTTTTGTCCATTGGGAATGCAGGCATTTGCATTTGAGTTGAGAAGAAAAGAAGATTATATTATAAAAATTATAGCACTATTGTTTTAAAAGTACATTTATTATGCACTAGGGACTGTACCAAGTGATTTGTAGTCATGATCTCATGTCATCCCTAAACTGCCTGAGTGTAGGCAACAGGTATCTACTCTGTTGTACTCTCTTCAGGGTGCAGCATAGTGGCTAGTGTGTAGCAGTACGGGATGCCTATAATTTACTGCAGCAGAGATTTATGAAGCATCTCCTTTGTGTTGGTGCAAACTGACCAACAGATACTAAATATGTATTGCTGGAATCAAGGAATTAGCAAAGCACAAAAATGTGCAAAAATCCCGGCGCTCGTGGAAAGTACTCTATAAGAGAGAAGTCTGGATCCAGTCAATTCTGGGTCTGTCTCTGCCACTTTCACCATTGGACTTTGGGCAGTTATTTCAATGTTGGGAAGTCTGTTTCCTCATCTGTAAAATGGACATAGTAATAATAGGGCATAGCTCTTGAAATGGCTTGAGGACAAAAGAAAAATGCTTAATCCATAGTATGCTCTCAAAACATGACAATTATTTTTAAAACAGCCACCCTGTAAGTATTAATATATGAATAATTTCCCCAGTGATTTAGTTAGATAGGAGGTATATTCTCCATTTCATAAATAAGGAGTCTTAGCTCAAGAGGTTAAATACTTTGCTCAAAGTTGCATACGTGGTAAGTGGGAGAGCTGGTATGCATGTCTAAGTCCATGGCCTTTCCGTTCCATTGCTGTTAGTCTTCTTATTAATGGTGAAAGTTGACAGACAACAGAAGCACACTGGGTATAATTCCTATGAGTAACTAAGGCTGGAGAACAAATGCATATCATTTCCCAATAAAGGTGGGGAAAGGGGTTAAAAAGCATGACAGTCTCCATCGGGATCCAGGTGATGTGGGAATGTCTAGCCTTGAAGCAGGGACTTGTGCCAGTTGGAAGCAGGCTGCATTCCTCATGTGACAGCTGGTCTCAGTGGCTAGGAATGTCTCAATGTTGGCACCACAGTTCAGCCTGGAATCCCTCTGACCTGTCTCATAAATACACATCTGAAAAACTACAACCAAGGAGGCAAAGGAGAAATGTCACATTTGTGTTTTTATGTCCATAATTAGAGGGAATTAGAGGGGACATGGTTAGCTATGAATTTCCAGTTTAGTAATGCATGTTTAAAACATACAATTCAATAAAGAAGTCATTAACTTCTGTGGATGTTGTTTGTCACCAACTATAGACCTCATCCTTTTAGGGTTTGGAGAAATAGTTCCATTTATTTATTATAGAGATAACAATGAATTGTTTTTAGGTTTCCTTTAGCCTCATCTGTAGTGCCACCTGCCCCAGGATGACTTCTCTGATTTTAAAATGTCTACAATTTAACACATATTTTCTAAACACCTATAGCCGGACTATGTTGGAAATGTTTGGACAAGGTCTGTGATCTTATGAGATTTGCATTCTATAGGGGAGATGTACAGAAAATAAACTCACAAGCAAGTAAATTAAGATAACTTCAGAAAGTGATCCTTTCTGTGGAGCGCTAGATTGCATCGTGATGCGTTTCTAAACTGGCATTTGAACTGAAGCCTGAATTTGAAAACGAGTAGCATGGATAGAGCTAAAGGGAGAAGTGTCCTGAGCAGAGGGAAAGACTGGTGAAAGGAAGGGACAGGAGGTCTTTGTGCCTAGATCTCAGGAAGCAGGGGAAGCAGCACTGAGAACAAAGAACAAAGGGACCAGATGAGGCAGGAATTCGGGGGGTGTGGATTCCATTCTAGGTGCAAGGGTGAGTCCTCTGCACACTAAGCATGGACACGGCATGGTGCAATTTGTTTCTTTATATTTGTAAGAGAACTCTGCAGAGTGAAGAATAGATTGTTGAAGACATAGAGGTAAATGGAACTGAGAATCCAGAAATAAACCCTCACATTTACAGTCAGTTGATCTTCAGCAGTGTCAAGACAATTATTTTGGGGGAAAATAGACTTTTAAACAAATGGTTCTGGGACAACTGGATATACATAGAGAAAAGATGAAGCTGACCTGCTACCCCACACTGTATACAAAATTTAACTATAACTGGATCAAGGCCTAAATTAGAATAGCTAAAACTAAAATACTCTTAAAACATACTGGTAGCTTCAAACATTTGTTTTGGCACCAATGTTATATGACAACAAAAGCATATGTGAGAAAGGAAAAATTGGTGAATTAGGTTTTGTCCAGATTAAAACTTGTGTATATTAAGGGGCATTATTAAGGAAGTAAAAGAACAGCCCACAAGACTGGAAGACATATTTGTATATCATTTTTCTGATAAAGGAATTGTATCTGAAATCTATAAAGAATGTTTACAATTCAATAATTTAAAAAAATTTTAAATGAAAGAATTTCTATTTGCTAAAGAAGATACACAAATGGCCAATATATGTATAAGAAAATATTCTCAGCACTATTAGCCATCAGGGAAATGTAGATCAAAAGCACAATGGAGACCAGTTGTCATAAAGTGTGTTGGTTATGACTTAAAAAAGATAGGAAATAATAAGTGTTGCTTTAAATATGGAGAAAATTAGAACCCTGTACACCACTAGTGTGGATTCAAAATTGTTTAGCCACGTTGGAAATCAGACTAAGGGATTTCTCAAAGGCTAAGCATCAAGTTACCATGTGATTCGGCAATCCTTAGGTATATACCCACCCCTAGGTATGTACATCTTTAGGTAAGTACCCAGCATAAATTAAAACAGTATTTCACAAGTATTTATACAGATATTTTTTGTAATACCCCAAAGAGCAAACAACCAGCATGTTTATCTGATGAATGGATGCATCAAATGTGGTATATGCATGCAATGGACTATTAGCAATAAAAACAAATGAAGTGTGGACACATGCTTCACCATATACGACCTCAAGAATCATTATCTAAGTGAGAAAAAGCCAGTGAACACAGGAGCACATATTGTTTCTATTAATCATCCAGAACTGGAAAACATATAGAGACAGTGGATCAGTGGTTGCCTAGGTGTGGGGGATATGGAGGTTTGAGGCATTATTTTTGAGGGGTATGGGTTTCATTCTGATATAAAGAAATGTTTAATGTTAATAAATTGATTATGGTAATGGATGCTCTACTTTATAATAAAGCCATTAATTATAAATTTTAAGTAGGGGAAATTATATAGTAAGTGAAATGTATCTCAATGAAACTGATTGTTTTAAAGAGTAGATTGTCAACAGAGCGAAATTAGAAACATGAACTAATTAGTAGGCTATTATGTTGTCCAAATGGAAGGTGATGGTGGCTTGAATACGGGCCATCTGGTTTCCTTGGTTATTTCTACCAACCTGAAGTAAATGCTCCTCTCATTTATTCCCAGGTGTCATTAATACTTACCACATTGCACTGAAATGATCTGTATAGCTATTTCTCTCCCTTACTACACAGTAAACTTCTAATTAAACACTTTGCTTCAATTTCATGTTTTGGTTGCCTATACCAGAATATCTACCCATAATCTGAATTAGTGTGCAGTAATTTGACCTTAGCCAACAACTGATGATGTTAAAAATGCATCAGCTGTCTCTTTAATGTATAAAGCTGAGTGTAATGAAAATTGTACTGAACCAGTCTCATTTTCTCCCATGCACGTCTTTTTCTAAAATTGATTGCAGGGTGTTTACATGAAGAAGAATATAATCCACAAAAAGGAAGTTGGAGGGTCAGGGTGAAAGGGAGTGAATGTAACACTACTATCCCAATTATAGACAACATGATTATATGTATGTAGAAAATCTCAAGAAATTTACAGAAGCAGCTCCAAGGACACATAAGTGATATTAACAAGGTTATGACTACCTGGAGATTACATAAAAATGAATTATATTTTTATAAATAAGCCACATAAAATTGGAAGTTTTAAAATTTTAAATACTGTTTACAAAAGTAATCCAAAATGGAATACATAGATATAAGTCTAAGAAATCATATACAGCATCTCTATGGTGAAAATTACCCAAAATATTGGATGAGAGAAATAAAAAATAAATAAATGGAAGTACATACCATATTCATGAATTGGGATACTCAACATAAAATAAATCAGTTTTTTTTCCAAATTCATCTATAGATCAGATAAAATTCTTATGAATATACCAACAGTTTTTTTTAATTTATAAAGACTTGCTTATTCTAAAATTTATATGTAAAGACAAAGATCTACAAAAGCTAAAACATTTGAAAAAGAGAAATAGAAGGAATTATGCTATCTGAATTTAAGTTGTATATATATATATATATATATATATATATATATATATATATATATACACATACATATACACACACACATATTTATCTATTTAAATTTGTGCAGAACAAAGATTGTAGTCATCTATTTTGTGCTTCTATAACAATATACTTGATGATGGCCCTTTTTTTTTCCTTCAGAAACAAAAGAAGTTTATTTAGTCTTAGTCTTAGAGGTCCAAGAGTGTGACATTGGTATCAGTTTCTGTCAAGATAGCATCACAAAGGCAGGATCATGAAAGAGAGAGAGAAGAGTGAGAGAGGTTACGTGAAAAGAAAGGAACAAGAAAGGAATGGAGGGAGTCAAACTTACAACCAGGAAGTTAACAACCCAGCCTTGCAGTAACTATTCTAGTCCAGGGAAAGGAAGAACGAACTTCTGTACTCCTGTGAGAAAAAATCTTTAATGCTAAATATCTCATCACTACACCTTATAGTCTCTACCGCCATGGTGCCATTACATTGGAGTCCAAGTTTCCAGTATATGAACCTTTGGGGGACAAACTATATGCTGTGGTTGTCCATGAGTTATGGAGAAGTGGCCCAGGTTGGCCACAGTTAGTGGACACACCTGCTCCACAGAGTACCACAAACCAAACTCCTGAGCATCCATGACAACATCAACCTCTTCCTTCCTGACCAATGGCAAAAAAATGGAAATGAGGCAGACTTGAATGGAAGTTCAGACTCAAGAGTTAACCAGTAGCATCTGTATCTTTCCAAATCATGACTAGCATAAATTTGGAGCAATAACATTGACCCAAGTGCTGTATAAACACCTAGATGAGCGTACTCAGGTAGTAACCTGCGATGGGGTCTCCTCTTGTCCTACATGAGTTCTGTTTCTATTCTTCACCCTTGAATGAATCCTATTCCTTTTACTCTTGCCTTCTATTGTCCTATGAATTTCATTCTTCAGATTTGTGAGATTAGAACCTGGAGAGAAGTTGGTGGTAAGCTGCTGGGGTATTGCAACACGGGAGGACTTATCCTCTAATTTAGAGCTGCACTTCCGAGAACTGAAATGTGCCACTCAATGGTAGTGGAGAAGAACCAGGTTATGCCAGCTGCTATCATTAACTGTTAATGCTGAAATGGACTTTCTTGGCTACAGAGAGGCCTGTGGCTTACACAGACTCCACCTGCCAGCCAAGTGGAGAATTGAGTTTTGTCTCGAACTCTGATATCAACACTAATATGGGTTCTGGATTTTCATTAAATACTCTGTGTATAATATATATGCACAACTCAGTGGTCTCTGGAATATATACAGAGGAGTGCAACTATCATCCTATTCCAACTCTGGAAGATTTTCATTACCCCAAAATAAAGCTGATGCCCATTAGTGCTCACTCTCCATTGCCCCCTACTCTGAACAATCAAGTTTATACCAAGGTACAAAAACAATATACGGGGAGAAAGAATAGGCATTTCAATACAAAATGAACCTTGACTTAAACCTCATACCTTCTATAGTGATTTAATCAATGTGAATCACCAATGTAAATGTAAGTTATGAGCTAAGAAAAATTTTTTATAAGAAAACATAAAAACATTCTTCAGGGTATGGAGTTAATTAGAGATCTTAAGTCTAACAATTAATGAATGGTCCATAAAAATTGATAAATTTTACTTCATAAAAATTCAAAACCTTTGCTCTGTTAAGGACACTGTTAAGAAAATGAAAGACAAACCAGAGATTGAAAGAAAATATTTGTAAACCACATATCTGACCAAAGTTTTGTATCCAGAATATAAAAAGAATTTCCACTAAAATAGTAAGTAAATAAAATGGGCAAAAGACTCTTTTTACCAAAGAGGATGTATAAATGGTAAATAAACAAACAAAGGCTGTGAAACATAATCATTGAGGATATACAAGTAACCTCCAGTAGGTGAGTGACTTAACTATTAGAATTACTGAAACAAAAATACTGACAACATCAAATGCTGACGAGGACATAGAGCCACATGAACTCTCTGATGTTGCTTTTGGGAATGATACATGATGGGCCACTTTGGGAAAAGAGTCTGGCCATTGAATATATGACACATTGGTTACACTCCTTTTTACTCTAGTGAAACAAAGATGTGTGATCTCATTACAAGTTGTCCAAGAATGTTTATGACCTCTTGGTTCAAATGGCCTCATACCAGAAACAACGCAGTGCCCTTTGGGGAGTGGAGGAGTAAACGAACTGGTGCATCCCGCACAATGGAAGCCAGGTCACCAATAAAAGAAAGCACATTGGTAAATAGAACAATTCGGATGGATCCCCAAGGTATAATTCTAAGTGAAAAATGCTGTCTTAAAGGTTTCATTCTATGAGATTTCATTTATAGGACATTCTTGAAATGATGGACTGACTACATAGAGGAGCATATCAGTGGTTTGCAGGGGTTACTATTAGGGCAAAGTGTGGCTACCAAGAATAGCACGAAGGAATCTGGAGTGGGATTGAAGTGTTCTTTCTCTATTCTAATTGTATTTCTTATGAGAATTTGTACACGTGATAACATTTCTAAAGTTTTACACAGAGAGGTTAATTTTCCAGTAAATTAATTTTAAAAATCAAATACGAAGATAAAACAGCTTTCTTTTATCTTAAGGGATCTGAAAACATCTGACCTGGCTCTACTACCCATGACTAGGACAAATTTACAATGAACTCTTAGCCTCGGTTTTCCAATCTGTCAAGTGGAAAATTAAAAGCGCTCACACCTGCAGGGGACCTAGCGCAGTGTCTGGCACATTACAGGAGCTTTGTAAAATTCATTTGTTGGTTCTGCTGCTATTTCCACTGCTCTGTCCTACTTTCTACCTTATGGAAGAGGGCAGTCCCGATGGAGAAAAATATCGCCTTGTATTTTAATCCCTAAAATTGTCAATGTCAGGACGTTTTGAGAAGCAGCCATAGAGAAACAGCTCTGTGCGGTTTTATCCTGACATTTTATCCCTGGGTCAGGAAGGCCATATTGCTCACCAGGGCTCTAAATAAGCAAGAGTCCATGGTTCTGTGACACCCCAATATGGTTGAGTTAGCTCTAGACTCTGAGCCTACTGTGCCCTGTTGGTTAAAATCTTCTGAGAGATACTGTGGTACTTTACTCTGAAGATGGTTTCTAAAAGCTATAGGAATCACCATTGCTACCACGTGCATATTCCAGCATGGCAAACTTCCAGACTTTTCTGCAAATATCTCACAGCCATAGAAATCAGCGTTTTTAAATGTCTGGATGTCCAGTTCTTTTTGTTCAACTATTGGCATTGAGAGCCTAGGACAGCTTTATGGGTAAGTGCCTGATGTTACTGATAATCTATAATGGATAGAGCTGGGATCCCTGATTGAGCATGTTCCATCACTTAAGTTAATAGAAGAGCTTTATCAGATGCCGCTCATCTTTGCCATCTGACTTGTAGTCCAGTTTTCTCCACCATCTCTGAGCTGGCACATTCCCCACTACCTGCAATCTCCTGAGCAATAGCAGCTCTCCAGGAGGCAGTAGAGGGTCAGTTCTGGGGCCAACCTGTTATCATCTAATCAACTCTAATAACCCTGCCTGCTTGCCTCTCGAGAGCTGTATTAAATAGAGCCTCCTGGTGTATATGTTAGAAATTGTTTAGAAACACATCTCCGATGGATGGGTCGGCAGAGAGGATGAAGTGTCTGGCTATAGAGAAGGAAGTTACACAGCCACGGACAAGCTTTTTGTCTCCCTCTGGCCTCCGTTTGCACAATTGTAGAAAATATATATGTAAACCAAGGGCCTTGGATCAGATGAAATCTAAGGTTGCTATGAATTTTAATATTTCAGTACTCTGATTCACACATTTTGTTCTTGTTCTTTTAGAAAGTTCCTTGCATTCTAAACCTTAATTCTGTACTCTTAGGGGGTCCCCCCCAAAAAAATAATGGTGATCATTTAAATTGAATTAGAAATATTATGATCTTGGTTGCACAATTCAGCATGACTATAAAGAAATTAGGTCATGGTTACAATAAATTAACATTGATTAGGGATTACTGTCCAATGAAGATTTCATGCAAATCATGAACTGCAGAGCTATGGAGAGCTGCAGAAATGCATTTTCATGTCAGAAGTAACTGCAATAACACAAGGTTAGGTAAAAGTGTATATAATGTCTACAGGGAGATGGAGGAGGAGGAGGATTGATGGTGATTCAAAGGTCAGAGGAGAAGGACACAATTTACTAACCTCCTGTGACACACTGTCACAATCACATCCCCCTTCTCCCTTTGTGATTTGTCCAGAACATGCTAGCTGGCCACCATTCAAATCCACTCTGGAACTAGAGAGACTGGCACACAGAGATGGCATCTTTAAATGAGAAGGTAGTGGGTGAGGGTACTTGCTGTTATTTTAGGAGAACACAAATACTCATGTGCACACAGCTCTGGGAACCAGGGCATTAGAGAGGGAGACGGGGTAAGTACACAGCCCAGAGTGGACATCTAGGTCTGACATGTTTTCTTCAGTGCCAGTAGTGACTCCACATCCATGACCATAGACCCTTCCCAGACACTACTTGCACAACTGAGTCAAATCCTTGCCCTCTACTCACTGTTTAGCTGGGACTGCTGGAGGATCAGTATAGTTTGACTTTTTTTTGGGGGGGGGTATGTGCCAGGGATTGAATTCAGGGGCACTTGACCACTGAGCCACATCCCTAGCCCTATTTTGTATTTTATTTAGAGACAGGGTCTCACTGAGTTGCCTAGTGCCTCACTATTGCTGAGGCTGGCTTTGAACTTGTGATCCTCTTGCCTTAGCCTCCTGAGCTGCTGGGAGTATAGGCATGCACCACCATACCGGTCAGTGTAGTTTTAAGAACATGGAACTTGCTGGAAGATGAGAGGTTGAGTCTTGACTTATTTACCAATTATATGGTCATGTTAACCTCTGCCATTCATTCCTTTATTATTTGATTCAGCAAGAATATGTCGGATTCCTGCTATGACATGTATTACTACTTACTTAATTACTACTATTAATAGTGGTCTCTTTACCAGGTTAGGTAAAAGTGTATGTAAAAGTGTATGTAATGTCTACGTGTATGTAAAAGCTGTTTACCAGACTTTTCTCAGTTCTATGATGAGGTCTGGGTAAGGCTTTGGAATGATACAGCATGGGCTTCATCCCCAGCTCCACTAGTGTGTGTCAGGCCATAGGCATTTGCATGGATTGTGACAATTCATTCTCACAGCACCCTCAAAATTGTTATTATTGTCTCCATTTGGCAGATTGGGAAATTGGGGTTCACATTAGTTGGGTGATTTATTCAAAATCATGGAGCAAGTGATTAAACTAGGTCAGTTAGCTCAGAGTTTTACCATTTAACTAAGATATTACACAGCATCTCTTGATTTGCTCACCTAAAAATATAGACACTACTATCTATCTAAATGCATTTCATAAATTTGGATGAATTTTTTTAGTAAAATAAGGGCATCAATAAAATTCACTCTTATAACAGGCCTGCTGGATGGTGAAGGAGAAATAGCACCAGGGGGACTACGACCTTGCCCCATATGTGGCCCTTAGAGGTATCCCTTCAACCCTTTGAGTCTCTTTGGCCTCATTTGACAAAAGAGAGGAATCTAGGTCCATGCTGCTTCTCTGGAAGGTTGTCATAAAGATCAGAAAGAGCTGTGAATGTGAACAGCTCTGTATACTGAAAAGGACTATGAGAATGTAAGATCTGTATCAATATCCGGTGACATTTATATTTTGATAGGCATCATATGGAGTCTCAAGATGTTCTTTATTGTAATCCCATGTTTATTTATGCCTGAGAATTTGAATCTTGTCTTCCTAAGAAGCAAAGTTAAGTAGAAGGAGCGTGGACATCATTGTAGCACAGAACAGTGGAGTTGCAAGGTGGTTTATAAATTGTAGAAAGCATTAAGGTGCTGTTGCTGGGTCCTAGGATCCAGATTTCAATTTGTTGGCTCTACACTGGGGTGCAGGAGTCTACACTGCTAAAAACACAGCCAGCCCTGGTTGATTCTCACTCAAGCAGTACCCAGTCTGTTTTTGTGACAATCTATGTTTTTATAAAGACCTTCCCTTTACAGAATGGACATGGGAGCACCTGATATTTAGGGAAACACTCTTCCTGAAGAAATTCTTGAAAATTCACTAATTCTACAAGTTGTTGTGTTAGTTGTGCTTTCTTTTCTTTCTTTTTTTTTTAACTGAGTGTGTATTTTTGTGCCAAGAATTCTTCCAGTACTGAGGATAGAGCTGTGCCCGGTAAAGTGCTTGACCTCATTTAACTGATATTCTAATAGGAACAGATGGACAGTAAAGCAATAAGCATGTCAATAAATGGTACAATTGGTTATGGTATGAAGGGAAAGCAGATGTGTGGAAGAAAATTAAGCGGGATAAGGGGATAGAGAGCTAGAGGCAGGGCTGATCTCAGACTGATATTCCAGTTAAGGCAGTGAGAGATTCTGAGGGAAACTGAAGGAAGGTACTTTTGGGGAAGAGTAGCTTTGAAATCTCTGAGGCCAAGTGTGCATGACACATAGGCCAGGGGATTGATGCACAGAAAGTAAGAGACATGCATTATTTTAGTTTCAAAATTCTGTACCAGCTCCTAGTTCCTAAAGTAAGCTGGCATTCAAAGCCCTTTACAATCTGGCTCCAATACCTTCATCCACCTTTTCCCTACTACTCTCTAACACTGAGCTCAGATCAAGCCCACCTCCTGACTTTGCATGGTCTTTTTCGTGGTCTTTTATGTCCTGAAGGTTCTCTAATGTTCTCTAAGGATGTGATCTCAATGAGGGCTAGTTTTGTCCCAAGGCACATCCGTCAATGTATCCATGCTTTCTGGATTGTCACAATTGGGTGGTTCTACTGGCGTGCGGTGGACAGAGGCCAGGGGTGCTGTATATATCCTCTAGGACTCAGGGCATTTCCCATAACAAGGAACCATTTGGCCCCCTGGTTAGTACTGCCAAAGTTAGAAACCCTGGTCTAATGATTCCGTATTCTTCAAATTTGAGGCCTCTTTTGTGCATTTTCCTGAAGCCCCAGATTCTACCCCACAGGATCCTCTCCAAATTGTGTGGCTCTTACATCACACTTTTTTTGTCATTCTATCTTTTCTGATATAATTATGTTCCTGAGTTTTTGAATGATACAGCATGGGCTTCATCCCCAGTTCTATCTAGCTATTAGGAACCTTCTCCTTTTTTATGAAGCAGGACAAACAGCAACCCCTACCACAGCCACCAGTGGGAGAACTAAATGAGCGAGTGCGAGTCAATGCCTTACCATTGATGCCTGCAACAGAGCTTAGCAAATAGTAATTATCATCATAGCAATTGTTTAATATCCTGGTGTGTATGACCCTCAAAGGCACAGATTATATCTTACAGTTTTATTTTATGCCCCTTTGTATCTGCAAAGCCAGATAAACAAGAGCTATTTGCCAGACTTCTCAGTACTACGATGAGGTCTGAGAAAGGCTTTGGTATCTTTCTCAAATGATGGGCTCCAAAATTGGGAGCCCAGGGTAAGCAGGGTTCCGTTTGAGGCAATGAACTACTCACCCCGGTAGAGGTAGCTTCTTGATCTAGGACAACTCCATCTCTGGGCTGTATCTGAGTTTCAGGGGTAGTTTTTCTCTTTTCTGTGTAAAGATAAGGATAGAAAAAGAAATGGTAAGAGCAGAAAGTTAAGCCCAGGTTGAACCTGATGAGCAACACAGCCATGTGGGGGGGGGCATCGGTGGAGGAAGCTGGTGGGAGATGATCCTGCTGGGTTGTAATTGTGTCTGGATGAATAGATGTCTCTTTCTCTCCCTTCTCTCCTTCTAAACAACTTGTTGCATTTCCAACTTGCAACCTAGAGAGAGAGAGAGAGCAGTAAAACTAGATAAGCAGAGGCTAACATCTTTGTGCAAGAATATGCATATTTCTTCATTGCCACCTAATTGATTACTTAAGAAAGTCAAGATCTTCATTCATAGAACCCACTTAAATGTGAAGATGCTTACAGAGCTTCAAACTGTGACCCTTCCCTCACCATAGTAACTCAAGACTTCTGAGAACATCAGGAAAGCTAGGCCTTTTTTTTTTTTTCCCCCTTCACTATGAGTAGAAACAAGATCCAAAAGGGGGTGGTGACTGGGAAGGATTCTATTATTTGAATATGTATACTCCAACTGTAGTTGCTTCTTTTCAGTTGTGAGAACATCGTGTGCGACTACCCACTATGGGGTCCCGACTCTTGTTCCCCCATCTGCCTCTCTTCTGTGAAGCTTGCTCACCCTTGAGCCACAGTTGAAATGTGTGTGTGTTTTTTTTTTTTTTCAAGGACAACTTATTTCACTTTCCTGGCCCAGATGTAGTTTTCCTCTCATACAATTCCATCACACCACCCGCTGTTTCTTAACACCGACCATAATTGAAATACCTGTAAGATCTATTTCCTAAGTCATAAGCTCTAAGAAGAGCAATATCCAAGACCATCCTATTGATTGCTCCCTTTCTGTGCTCACAGTGGTACCTAGAACATAGTGGTCTCACAGTAAATATTTATGGAATGGATCAAGGAAGTAGAAGATAAAAGTCAAGTATTTAAGACCAACTTTGTCACTGACTTGGCATGTGACCTAAAAATATCTGGAGTTACAAACATTTCATGTGCATGGTTGCATTTACCAGGTGAGGAGGTGGGTACTCTTTATAATTCACTTCCTATAGCTGGGAAAGTTAAAGGTCAGAGAAGTTAAATATTGGGTCTAAATTTATACAGTATGCAAATCACCATGATATGGCAATGTCTCAGTTGCCTTAACCTTAACATGAAGGTGTTAGGCCTAATAACTTCTGAACTTCTTTCTATTCATATTTTAAAAGAGCAATTCTAGAATTAAACTAGTACCAGTGGGAAAGCATGGCCATGGGGTGAGTGGGGATAGATGTAGAAAGATCAGTTTAAAAATGACTTTTAATGACGTAGGTCTAGGGACATGAGAGGCAGGGATAGGGGCAGCAGAAAGGACGAGTCCTACCTACGAAAGGTGATACGTCTGATCTCCTTCCAATTTATGTAATAAATTAAATGTCTTTAGCCAGCGTTAGCAGCTGGCATAGCATTCACTTCACAAGATTTGACAAAGATCAGGCAGGAGTCAATAGTTTGCTAAAAGCTAAATGATACATTCTGAATGTGGCATCTCATTCAGTCACTCTCACTCTCCCCACCACCCCCATCTATTTTTTTTTCCTTCCTTTTCTCTGGGATTTCTTGCTGTCTGACAGCAAGCAAATGAGCTATGTCCAGTGAAGAATGAAAGCACAGCCCAATACCTTGCTTTGCTCACTGACTCTGTGTAATCGTGCGTGGCTTCCTGAGTAATCAGAGAAGACATCGGCTGGGAAGGAGGAATGTGCAGATTCTCCAGCTCTCTTGATGGTCTCCATCTGGCTTCAGAGGAGTTTATTTTCAAGGAGGCTATTGTAAGCAAGGACAGTAATGATGTTCAGGGGCAAGATGAGAGGGAGTCACCAAGAAAATGGGCAAGTGGGGCTTCCCTGGGATCTCTGATCTGACAGCACAGGCAGCTGGGAATATGGACTCTTGGACCCAGCTGCCAACGCAGCTCTGTCACCAACTCTGTGACCTTGGCACACTCGCTCTCCTGGGCTCAGGGCTTCCCATCTATAAGGAGAAGTTAGAGGAGTGATATGGGGGCTCAGAGGCTTAATTATTGTTTGCAGAGGTCTTAGATATTCTTGGATGAATGATATAATCAAGGTGCCATGCAAAATATTACCATTTTCATGTCAGTTAGCAAGATGGCTTACACCTCTCACTGAATATTGGGCGAGCCTAATCAAAGAGGAATTGTAAATATATGAAAGTAGAAATAGGAAGCTGGAGGATGGGCAGTCCGTAGAGATAGCAGCTTTGCAGTCTCATTGACTGCACTGCAATTAAAAAAAAAAAAAATCCTAGCATTAGCTATTGTGGCAGATTAATGGCCAGACATTATTTTTCTCTCTATAAAGAGATGAGGTGTGTTTCCCCTTCCTTTGAATCTGGGCTTCAACAAGTAGAGGATGGTGGAAATGACATTAAGGCAAACTAATCTTTAAGAGGATTGGCAGCTTTTCCTTGGTTTCTGGGAGCCACGGGCCACCACGTAAAAAGCCCAACCAACTTTCAGGAGCAATCAGGCGTACCCTTGTGCACACATGGAGAATAGTCACCACGGTACCAGGTATGTGGGTGGAGAGTTCTTGGATCTTTTTGGACTGTTAGGCAAGGTAAGCTGCCAGATAAATGCCACTGGGTGACTCAGGCAGTGCCACATGGAGCATGATAGTCACCCAGCCAAACCTTGGCAGCATCCCTGGTCCACAAACTAAGATAGCATAGTTTTTTTTCAGAAAAGGAAAGATAACTAGCAGAGTTGCTTACCCACTGTGTACCAGCCAGTATGCCTTATTTACATTTCACTCTAAAGTGAAGTGTAATTATTTTAGATTTACACATGAGGAAATTAAATCCTACATGGAGCAAGCAACTTAGAATGAGCTTGAATTTGAATCCATGTCTGTGTGAGGTCTGAGCCCACATGAAGGGGGTTTCCATGGCAACTTCTGCCCCCACTGGATCATCTTTCCTGAGGATCCCTTGGTGCATGAGGTATTTACTTCAATTCTTTATTATTTTGTGCTGAGGATCTATCAAATTCCATCCTTAAGCAAGCAGAGCAGAGCATGTATCCTTCAGTGATCAAAAATAAGAATCAGCTCTCTGATTTTCAAGATGTGATCACTGGCTAATTCTCTGTGCTAGACTCTCTGCTTTATCTCACTTAATCTTCACCATAATCTGTGAGAGAGATTCCACCACTGGTGTTCATTTTATAGATTAATCCCAAGATCACTGAGCTGGCTCATCTCAGGTTGGGATTGGACCCAAGGGTCCAGTTATGATAGATACTCTGGGTATGTGTATCTGTGAGTTTCCTGCATAATCGACTATGTTCAAACCCTCTTGGTGTAGTCTAGCTAACAGTGAGGGACTTATTTCCATAGATTCTGGGCAGATTGCTGCTTGTGATTCCCAGGTCAGTCATCTGTTTCTTCAGTGGCCAACTGGTAATAGCCTGAAGGGACACATTGCTGAGGGAAGAGATCCTCTGTTCCTGATCTCCTCAAGCCAGTTCCCAGAAGTCACAGTGGACATCAGGAGGTGGCTGCTGTATGCTGACCTTGGCTCACTGGAGACTAATGAACCTAAATAAGCCCATATAATTTATTCTTGGTAGGGGAGTTATGTTATTGTCATGTGGTCTGAGAGCTACAGGAACATTCAGATATGACTTATTTCATTTATTAATTTCAAATAAATAATTTTTTTTTAACATTCTCTTCTGGATGTTTCTCAGACCTCATCTCCACCATCCTCCCCTTTCTGCTTCAAGTTGGACAGATTTCTCTTTTGCACATGTGCCAAGTTTGGAGTTTGACCTCTGCTCACAGCCTTTGTGCTTGCTGTTCTTGTACCTGGAAAAGACCCTTCTTGCAAATCTTCCGGGGATTGCGCTTTTTTATTTGATCATCACTTATAGAACACTCACTATGTGCCAAGCACTATTCTGAGCTCTCGTTGAATCCTTACATGGTTCTGTGGGCAAACTGAGGCACAATGAAGTTAAGTCACAAGGTTAAAGTTAAGCCTGAATTTTGCACAACTGATAAATTATAATGTCAGGATTGGGACCCAGACAGTGGCTCAAGAGCCCATGTTTGTGTTGTTGTTGTTGTTGTTCTTTTTAGTTCTACATGACAGTAGAATGTATTTTGACATATTATACATACATTTAGTATAACTTGTATAACTTACCCTAATTAGGATCCCATTCTTGTGGTTGCACAGGATGTGGAGTTTCACTGGTCATGTGTTCCCATATGAACATAGGAAAGTTATGTCCCATTCATTTTACTGTCTTTCCCAATCCCACCCCTCCCTTCTTTTTATTCCCCTTTATCTAATCCAATGAATTTCTATCCTCTCCCCTTTATTGTGGGTTAGCATCCACACATCAGAGAGAATATTCAGCCTTTGTTTCTTTGGGTCTAGCTTATTTCACTTAGCATGATAGTCTCCAGCCATAATTTCATTCTTCTTTATGGCTGAGTAATGCTTCATTGTGTATATGTTCTACATTTTCTTTATCCACTCATCTGTTGAAAGGCATGGATTTGTTCCATAACTTGGCTATTATGAATTGAGCTGCTATAAACATTGATGTGGCTGCATCACTCTAGTATACTGATTTTAAGTCCTTAGGGTAGGTACTAAGGCATGGGATAACTTGGTCAAATGGTGATTCTACTCCAAGTTTTCTGAGTTAATCTCCATACTGCTTTCCATAATGATTGCACCAATTTGCAGTCCCACCAGCAATATACGAGTGTACCTTTCCCCCACATCCTTGCCAACATTTATTGTTACTTGTATTCTTGATAATTGCTATTCTGACTGAAGTGAGATGGAATCTTAGTGTAGTTCTAATTTGCACTTCTCTAATTGGTAGAGATGTTGAACATTTTTTCATATATTTCTTGACTGATCATATTTCTTCTGTGAAGTTCCTGTTTAGTTTCTTAGCCCATTTATTTACTGTTTTTTTTTTTTTTTTTTTTGGTGTTAAGTTTTTTGAGTTCTTTGCATATTCTGGAGATTAACGTAGAGCCCCCTCACTTTTTTGGTACTGGGGATTGAACCCCAAAGGTGCTTAACCACTGAACCACATCCCCAGCCTTTTATTTTATTTTATTTTTTTCTTTTAATTTGTTTTATATGGCAGCAGAATGCATTACAATTCATATTACACATATAGAGCAAAATTTTTCATATCTCTGGTTGTATATAAAGTATATTCACACCATTCATGTCTTCATACATGTATTTAGGGTAATGATATCCATCTCATTCCACCATCTTTCTTACCCCCATGCCTCCTCCCTTCCCTTCCCACTCTTTTTTATTTTATTTAGAGATAGGTTCTTGCTGAGTTGCTTAGGCCCTCACTATGTTGCTGAGGCTGCCTTTTAACTCACGATCCTCCTGCCTTAGCCTCCTGAGCTGCTGAGATTATAGGCATGCTCTTAACTGACCACATGCTGTGTCTTCTTCCCAACATTCAGGCCTCAGTTCAAGGTCACATTACACTGTTTCATATTCCCCACAGTACCTACCACTATCTTAAGTGAGCCACCTATTTGCATCTCTGTGGGTGGTTAGTAATCTGTGCCCTTTTCCTGGGCATGTGTGCTTCATAAGTGCCTATTCCTCCATTTGTTCTGTGTACTGCTACATTTTTAGTGCATTTGGTGGGTAAATGTACTATAGTAATCCATGTCGCTATGGATTGACTCACAAAATCAGGTAATATTTTGGGTGAAATGTGATTGGACAGAAAGATGGCCCCAAATCCAATCTGATTCCTTGCCACTTTTGGCCACTTTTCACTTTTGTTCTTACTTAAAGAACTGGCATGTTTGAGCAGAGAAAGCACAAACCTTATTAAGAACAGGTCCAGTTTTGAGTCTTTTGGTGTCTGCCAATCACTGGTGATGAGACTTTGGGTAGGTCATTTAGCCATTCAAAGTCAGTTTTCTTTCTTGAAAAATGGTGAAAAAAACTCCTACTTTCTTTTTTTTGGACAAGGCAATAACCATAGTAGCAACAATATCAAATGAAAATTGATCCTGCCTATGTGCCAGGTACTGTTCTGAGGCCATTTTTATGGATGATCTCCTTTAGCACTCCTTAAAACCCCATGTGGTGAGAGAGTTATCAGCTCAGTTTTACAGGTGAGGAAATAGGCACAAAGAAGTTTGGTGTCTTGTCCAAAGAAGAATCATATTTCCTGCCCATGCAATCTGATTCTTAAGCTGTTAACCACTATGAATGTGTGTGCGTATAAAGTGCAATGAAAAGTGCCAGTGATTGTTATTGTTATAAAGTACTGCATAATGTGGAATTGGTGATTGATTCTTAGGGCTTAAATCTACAGCCAAAAGCAGCACTGTGTTTGGCCCTGGGTTGAAGTTAGCATCTTGTAACAGATGTGCTTCACTCTGGCAGGGGGCTGACAAGATGATAGAATACTGCTCTCAAGTTGGCAGGGTGGGCAGAGACAAGGCAAAAAAAAAAAAAAAAAAAAATGAAGGTTAAACCATCTGAAGGTTTCACAGAGGAAACACTTCCCTTTCCCACCAAACATTAGCTGGCATTCAAAGAAAATTATATAACTGTAACTTCCATATAATAAATTGGCTTACAGCGGGTGCTGTAGGTTTCACATCTTTTAAAAAACTAAAGCAATGTGTTGGTAGAGTAAACACAGTTGTATTTTAGCATATAAAAATTGAGATCGATATTAAGATGCTTGTTTCCTGTTGCGTGTACCAATAGGAGACATTAGAATCATTTTTACTGATTATAGTAATACATGTTGCTATTGAAGAGAACAACCTCACTTATAAAAAAAAAAAGCCATGATTATTACTAGCTTCTTTGTATGACAGTAGTTCCTTATACATTTTTAATGTTTTGATCTGGAAAACTCATTGACATTTTATGTTGGAAATATGTAGAGTATTGTGTTGCAATGTGGCCACTTAGGGACTAGATCATATCAAATGGTGGGCAGATTAACAGAGGTGGGCTTCTAGAAATGAACCTAATATTTCAGAACTCAACTATAATAATTTAGAATTTATAAAATGGAACATTAGTAGGCAATAAAATTTAACATTTGGATAATGTGTTGCAGTTACACAGGCTTTTGCATGTCTTTTTTTCACTTGATGTTGGAGTTACATTATCACAGATTACACATTGATGTACAGGCCTAAATTCTTCTCATTAGAAAATCTGATATTGGGACTTGTATTCTGACTAAAATATTGGCTTGTCCCATTCTATTCAGATGTCTCTCATATATTTCTATTTTTTCCCATCTCACAACAGGGAATAAAAACAAAAGATGTGACATGTGAATCCAGTGACATTGCTGGCAATTTTAATGTCAGCTCAGGTGACAAAACAATATAGATAATATTTCTAGAATCATATTCTTAGTATTCATTCATTTATCCATCCATCCATTCATATATTCTACCTGCAGTTTTTTTTTAATTCACAATGTAATAAATGTCTTACAGAGCTATACTAATCAAAAGAATCCGGTACTTGTGTACAGACAGACTCAACCACTAGACCACTAGAGCCTAGATAAAACTCCACCCAAATGAAGTCACTGCATATTCATGAACAATGTCAAGGACACACAATGGAGAAATGATAAGAAAACTGGGATATCCATATGCAGTAGAATGAAATTGGAACTTTGTCTTTTATTACACACAAAAATCAACTTGAAATGGAGTAAGATGGAAAACTGTAAAAAAAAAATCCCAGAAGAAATCACAAGGGGAAAGCTTCATAGCATGAGTTTCACAATGATTTCTTGGGTATGACACCAAGAGCAGACAATAAAAACAAAAATATGTAAGTCAGATTTCATCAATCTCAAGTACTTCTTTCCAGCAACAAAAACAATCAACAGAATTAAAAAGGAACCTACAGAATTGCTGCAATTATTTGTATTACAAACAATATATTAATAATGAGTTAATCTCTGAAATATATAAGGAATTCCTTCAACTCAATAGTAAAATAATAAGTAACTCAATTTTGAAAATCAATGAAGGATTTGAAAAGACATTTCCCCCAAAAGACACCTAAATGGCCAACAGGAATATACAAAAATACTAAATGACACTAATAATCTAGGAAATGCAAATCAAAACCACAATGAGATGCCATGTTACATGTGAGAGGATGGTTCTTATGAAAAACAAAAGACCAGTGTACCATCTGTTTAATGTGGTTTTTAATGTGGTCTGCCAGTATTTTATTAAGGATTTTTACATCTATGTGCATCAGGAATATGGGTTTTTTTCTTGATGTGTCTTTGTCTGGGTTTTAATATCAGGGTGTTACTGGCTTCATAGGATGAATTTAGCAGTGTTCCTACTCTTTGTATTTCATGGAAGAATTTGAGGACAGTTGTCATTAGTTCTTCTTTAAAGGTCTGGTAGAACTTGGTTGAGAATCCATTTGGTCCTGGGCTTTTCTTGGTTGGAAGGTTTTTAAATGCTGCTTCAATCTCGTTGCTTGATATAAGTCTTTTTAGGCTGTCTGTATCTTCATGATTTAATTTGGGTGGTCATATGTGTCTAGAAATTTTTCAAGAGATCTTTCAGTTTATTGAAGTATAAATTTTTCAAAATAGTTTCTAACGATCTTCTGGATATCAGAAGTGTCTGTGGTGATATCCACCAAACAAATAAATAAAGGGGCAAAAGAACTAAACAGACATTTCTCAAAACAAGAAATAGCCAATAAATATATGAAAAATGCAATTGAATACAAATAATAATAAAAGCTGGAGAGGATTGGGAGGAAAGGTATATTCACATATTGTGGGTAGGACTGTACATTAGTACAACAAATTGGGAAAGCAATGTGGAGATTCCAAAGACTAAAAATGGAATCACCATATGACCCAGTTATCTCACTCCTTGTTATTTATCCTGAAGAAATAAAGTCAGCTACTATATTTGATACAAGTACATTAGTATGTATCTCAATACAATTCATAAAAATCAAGTTATGGAATCAGTCCAAGAGCAGATAAAAAAATGTAAAGTGTATGCATGTGTATGTGTATGTGATGTATATTTCATGGTTGTCACAGAGGAATCTAGGCTCCATAATATACAGACATTGCAATCTATCTATCTATCTCTCTCTCTCTCTCTCTCTCTCTCTCTCTCTCTCTCTCTCTCTATATATATATATATATATATATATATATATATCCACATACACACACCATAATGGAGTTTTACTTGGTTGTAAAGAAAAATGAAATTATGGCATATGCTGGTAAATAGGATGGAACTGGAAAGCATTATGCTAAATGAAATAGTCACCTCCGTAAGTCAAAAGTCGAACACTGTCTCTCATATGCTGAAGCTAGACCAAAATAAGGGGGAAATAAAAGTGGGGGGATCCTGTGAAAAGAGAAGGTAAATCAGTAGAGTCGAGGAAGGAGTTAGAGAGGAAGGAAGGAAGGATGTTAAAAGAAAGGAACAGTATAATAAAAATTTAAAAAGGTATGCACATATATGAATATACGACTGTGAATTTCACCTCTTGTATATCAATAAAGCAATAATTAGAAAAAGTATAAATAAATGGAAAGAAGATCAATAGAGGAAGGAAAACAGGAAGACAGACTGGGGGGAAAGAGAAAGTCCTGGGCACTGAAGTGGAGCAAATCATACTCCATGTATATATGGCTATGTCAAAATAAACTCAAGTTTACATATAAATATAATAGATTAATAAAAACGTATTATACCCTCCCCCACCCCCCGCAAAAACCCCAAAAGATAATCAGTGTTGATAAGGATGTGGAGAAATTAGAAACCCTGCATACTGCTACTGGAAATACAAAATGGTACAGCCACTGTGGAAAATAGTATTCCTCAAAAAATAAAATATAAAAAATACAACTACCCTGTGATCTAGAAATCTCATTTTTTGGATATTTATGCAAAAAAAAAATAAAGTCAGCATTTCAAAGAGGTGTTAGTACTCTGATGTTTAACACTTTTTATAATGTCTGCAACCTAATGTACATTAACAAATGGTAAATTTTAAAAAGTGATACATACATACATACATACCATGGATTATTATTTAACCTTTTTTAAAGGAAAGTTTTCAATATGCAACAACATGGATGAAACTTGAGGACATTCAGTGAAATAAGGCAGTTACAGAAAGACAGATTCTGCAGGCTCCATTTCTATGATAATTAATAGAACCAAAGAATAGAATGGTGATTCCTAGAAACTGGCGAGAGGGAGAAATACGAAACTGCTCAGCAATGAGCATAAAATTTCAGACAAACAAGATGAATAAGTTCTGGAGATCTCCTGTACAACATTGAATCTGTAGTCAACAATATATTATATATTTAAAAATTTGTTAAGAGGGTAGATCTCATATTAAGCATGCTTACCACAATATCATGAAATAAAATGTCAGTATTAATTATACAAGATAATTAATAAGAGCTTTAAAAATTTTGATAATGGAGATAAAGTGGCATTATGCAGTGTAAATTGGTACTATATTGGGGTGCAATTTGAAAGTATCTTATAGTTTTGAATGAAGAAATTATTAAAGCCAGAAATTTCACGTCTTTATATTTATCAGAAAAATATGAACATCTATGCACAAGAAGTCTCATTCAAAGGAATAAATTGCAACCCTGTTTATTATATCAAAAAGTAACCTGAATGTTCTCAAAGGAAAATGGTTAAATAATTCTATGTTAAAATAAGCGCAAGTGTATAACATTACTGGAATATTTTGCAGAAAAATGAAGGAAGGAGGAAAATCTGTATAGTATGTCTTATTAAGAATCTTGAAGCTTATTGTTTTGTAATATATATATATATATATATATATATGTAAAACTACACAGAATGTATATAATTGATGTTTAAAAAACTAGATTCCCTCCTGCTTGTCTATAGAGTGATACATATATGCATACACACACACACATCCATCTAGACAGACACACACACACACACACACACACACACACACACACACACAAACACTATAAAATATAGTTTGGAAAGTTCTGCTCAACACAAATGATTATACCTGGTAGGCAAAGGAAAGGACTGGAGGGTTAAGGAAACTTGTCTTGATCTGTACTCTTTTTTTTTATTCATGGAACTAAAATTAAAATAAAAGCTATTTCATCTCTTATGTTAAAGTTCAGAACTTATTTTATGGCAGTCAGAGAGGAATCTAGGCTCCATAATATACAGAGACATTGAATAGTCATAAAAAGAAATCTTTACTCTAGATACCAAATAGCCTCCTGGCTTGTCTTCTTATACTGAAGTATCTGGAAGAAAATGGAAAACACCAACAATATGTCTATGTGTTTCCTGATAAAAGAAAATTATCTTCTCATTTTTCGTGGTAAAAGCTTTTGTGGAACCATTGCACATAATTTTGGGGAGTTTGTTGGAAGACATGTGAGCTTAGGATGTGCTAATTATACTCTTCCTGAGCCATATTGTGATTTCAATTGAGTAATTTGTGCTTAGCCAATTTTTAAAAAGACGAGTGACTGTCAATGAAATATGTTGATTGAAAACAGAGTCTTATATCTGTTCTTCCCAATGGGAGAAAAAAAGGAAAAGAAAACTTTTGTGTCTATAATTACAGTGGTGGTGTGCCCCTCACCTCTCTCTTTTGGAAGAGCTGATGTGAGGAGTGTGATTGGCTGGAAGGCATTGTCTGTTGGACCTTTAGGTCCACTGTGTCATTCACACTGTGACTAGGCTCCCACGGGGTGTTTAGGTGACGACTGGCTCTATGAAGTCAATCATACTCAATGCAGGAGTTCCCTAAGGACTTTCTTTACTCAGGGACTCCCACTGAACAAGGCTTTCTTAGAACTCCACTGTAGTCTGATGCTCTTCTTACCCAGACTCCTTTCTGGCCCACTCTCTCTGCCCAAGTGTAATAGCTCCATCACAGCCTAATGTCTCTCCCAGTCTAGCCATCTTTCTACAGATCTCTCCTTCAGCCCCCCCCCCCCCCCCCCCCCCGCCCACACACACACCAGGGATAAAAGCCAGGGTCCTTTAGCCACTGAGCCACATGTTCAGCCCCTTTTTATTTTTATTTATTTATTTATTTTTATTTTGAGACAGGGTCTCCGTAAGTTGCTTAGGGCTTCATACAGTTGCTGAGGCTAGGCTTTGAACTTGCGATCCTTCTGCCTCAGCCTCCCAAGCGGGTGGCATTACAGGTGCGCACTGCTGCACTCAGCTTTCCTCCAATCTCTTACACACCTAATTCCATCTTGTCATCTGCTTCTTAAAGGGCCTGAACCAGAACAATAAATAAACAAGATTCGAATTCCTAAGAACAACAGAATGGGAGAGATTCAGCAGACTTCAGTCATAGTTTAGAAGACAGAATGAATGGTAACTGACTCCACAGAGTGGAGAAAGCTATGACCTTTCTGCCATGGAGATTGGGATGGCATGTGGCACATACTGAACAACTCCAACACCTCCTGGTATTGGAAGTGCCACACATCTATCAAATCTGTGACTCGAATGGGGTGAAAAACAGGGGATGGATGGAAATTCTGATAAAGAAACCATGTCATTGAATTTCAAGATCATTTATTCCAACTGGGCAGGAAAGAGGCTAAGAAGCCACCATATTCTCTTACTTCCTGAGAAGTAAAAGCAGAGAGATTCTCCACCCCTGGGCCCAAATCAAACAGATGTCTGCATAAATGAAGTCTCGATATTTTCAGCCATTCTTTTCCTGTTGGATTTCCAGAATTCTGCCACCAGGTTTACATAATCCAGGCAAGAGATTGAAGGCTTCCTCTTGGGAGAACTTGTCCATGACTAAACTAAGTGCCACTGACATCAAGAGGTCCCAAAGGAAATTCTAAGCTCTTGCTCACTCACCCTGTAATGCCGCAATCAAGTATGGCAGATGAACCAATGTGAACCAGACAGGAAAATATGAAACAAAGAAACAGAAAGAAAGAATGTAAGAGAAAATAGAGACATGTCAGGGTCAAATCAAACCTCAATAAACTCTTTCATAACTTAAATTCTTAGGTAAGAGAAGAAATTACATCCATGAAACAAAAATTTAAAAAAATATGTTAAAAATTAAAAGAAGAGCTTTTGAAAGTAAAAATATAATAACGGAAATCACTATTTTAATAAAAAGAATTTAAAGATGAAACTATGGGATTTCCTGTGAAATAGAACAAAAAAGATTAAAAACATTATAGAAGAATTATTAATTAGAAAACTTAGGTAAAACTAGGCATTAATTAGTTTTCTGTCCCTATAACAAAATACCTGAGATAATCAACTGTACAGAGGAAAGTTTTATTTCTGATCACAGTTTTGGAGGTTGCAGTCCATGACTGGTCAGCTCTGTTGTTTTGAGCCTGTGGCAAGGCAGCATATCTTGGCAGGAGCAGTAAAGAGTGTGTGAAGGGACTGAAGTCCCACAATCCCCTTCAAGCGCATACTCCCAGTGACCCAAAAACTTCCTACTAGGTTCCACATCTTAAAGGTTTCACAACTTCCTACCCTGGTGATCAAGACTTTTATACATGGACGTTTGGAGACATTGAGGAATCAAACTATAGCAGAATACTAGCTTCAGATACCAATGAACTCAGAATAGAAGAATAGACAAGTCAAGCAACCTGAATTAAAAAAGAAAAAAACAGGATAATTTTTCAGAAAAGAAGCATCCAAGCCAGGCACAGTGGCACATACCTGTAATCCCAGCGGCTCAGTGAGACCTATCTCTAAATAAAATATAAAAAAAAAAATAAAAATAGGGCTGGGGATGGAAGTCAGTGGTTGGGTGCCCCTGAGTTCAATCCCTGGTACACCAACCCCTGAAAAAATAAAGAAGCCTCATGATACTCCAGACTGGAAGGGCCTTTGAGCACTAACCATAATAATGGAAAACTCACATAAAGGCTTTAGAATGCCTTGGTTCAAGAGAAGATTTTTCACGACTTCCAGAGAGAAATTGGGAATCATTTGAGAATATGATTGCTCACTAACAATTTTTTATTAATTTTAAAATTTGTTTTAATTAGTTATACATGACAGTAGAATGCATTTATATACTTTGATATACATAGATGGGATATAGTTTCTCATTTTTCTGACTATACATGTTGCACAATCATATTGGTCATGTAGTCACATATATACATACAATAATAATGTCTGTTTCATTCTACTATCTTTCCTATCCCCACATCCCATCCCCTTCCCTCCCATCACTTTCCTATACCTAATCTAAGGTTACACTGTTCTTCTCTAGTGCCCCTGCCTTATTGTGATTTAGCAGCCAATGTTTGGATTGGCTTATTTCACTTAGCATGATATTCTCCAACTCCATCCATTTACCAGCAAATGCCATAATTTTACTCTTCTTTAAAGCTGATTAATATTCCATTGAGTGTATATACCACATTTTCTGTATCCATTCATCTATTGAAGGACACCTAGGTTGGTTCTGTAGTTTAGCTATTGTGAATTGAGCTGCTCCAAACATTGACATGACTGCATTTCTATAGTATGCTGATTTTAAGTCCTTTGGGTATAAACCAAGGACTGGGATAGCTGAGTCAAATAGTGGTTCCATTTACAGTTTTCTGAGGAATCTCCATACTGCTTTCCATAGTGGTTGCACCAATTTGCAGTCCCACAAGCAATTTATGAGTGTACCTTTTCCCCCACATCCTCGCCAACATTTACTGTTGCCTGTATTCTTGATGATTGCCATTCTGAAAGGAGTGAGATGAAATCTTAGAGTAATTTTGATTTGCATTTCCCTAACTTCCAGAGATGTTGAACACTTCTGTGAAGTGTCTGTTTAGTTCCTTAACCCATTTATTGATTGGGTTATTTGGTTTTTTTTAGTTCTTTATGTATCCTAGAGATTAATGTTTTATCAGAGGTGCATGTGGTAAAGATTTTCTTCCAGTCTGTAGGTTCTCTCCTCATGTTATTGATTGTTTCCTTTGCTGAAGAGAAGCTTTTTAATTTGAATCCATCCTATTTATTGATTCTTAATTTTACTTCTTGCATTTAGGAGTCTTGTTAAGGAAGTCAGATCCTAGGCCAACATGGTGAAGATTCAGGCCTATTTTTTCTTCTATTAGATGCAGGGTCTCTGTTCTAGTGCCTAAGTCTTTGATCCACTTTGAGTTGATTTTTTGTGCAGGGTAAGAGATACAAGTTTAATTTCATTTTGCTTCATATGGATTTCCAGTTTTGCCTGCACCATTTGTTGAATAGCCTATCTTTTCTCCAGTGAATGTTTTTGGCACCCTTGTCTAGTATGATATAACCGTATTTTTGTGGGTTTGTCTCTGTGTCCTCTGTTCTGTACCATTGGTCTATAGGTCTATTTTGGTGCCAATATCACGCTGTTTTTGTTACTATATCTCTGTAGTATAGTTTAAGGTCTGGTATTATGATGCCTCCTACTTCACTTTTCTTGCTAAGAATTGTTTCAGTTATTCTAGGTCTCTTATTTTTCCAAATAAATTTCATAATTTGCTTTTTCTATTTCTATGAAGAATGTCATTGGGATTTTAATAGGAATTGCATTAAATCTATATAATACTTTCGGTGGTATGGCCATTTTGACAATATTAATTTTGCCTATCCAGGAGCATGGGAGACATTTCCATCTTCTGAGGTTTTCTTTAATTTATTTCTTTAGTGTTCTGTAGTTTTCATTGTAGAGGTCTGGTCTCCCACCTCTTTTGTTAGATTGATTCCCAGGTTTTTTTTTTTTTTTTTTCTTGAGACTATTGTGAATGGAGTAGTTTTCCTAATTTCTCTTTCAGTGGATTCATCACTGATATATAGGAGTGCATTTGATTTATGGGTATTGATTTTATATCCTGCTAATTTGCTGAGTTCATTTATTTGACTAACATAATTTGAAGATAAACAATGAGTTAATACTTTGGGGATTCTTAACAAAAGTGATTGACAACAAAAATTGTGTACCCAATGAGACTGTAGGTGAGAATGTAAACTAACATTTTTTTTAATGAAGCAAGTTCTCAAAAATTTGATTTATCAAAACTTCTCCTTTGCCAGGAAGCTATTGGATTAAGAGAGAGTAAATAATTAAAAAAAAAAAGACAAAAGAAATTAAGTAGGGAACCCAACAAAGGCATGAAGCATTCATGGATGATGGGGAAATAAAATCTTAAGTTAATCTGATTGTATATGTATAGGGGTGAAGATTTTTGGCAGGGTTGCCTTCAAAAGAGAAAAAAAATGAATTGGATAAATTGTTTGATGTGTTAGACTCAATTAAGGATCTAAAGGTTTGGATCAGCAACAGAAATACATATATAGAAAGCTAAGCAAACAAGCCAAAGGCAATTATGAACTCCTGGAAACACATTTTGTTTTTTAAAAAGCAGAAAGTCCTCATAACAGTAAAACACTGTGTGGTGTAGCTATTAACAAATCACCAGGGTCATAACGATGTGAACACTGCTATTAACAAGCCTTAAGAGTCTTATCTGAATCTATTGAAGGGAAGGGAAATTGTTGGGGGAAGAAAGAGGAAATAGGAGGGCTAAGCCATTACCTTCCCTAGTAGGAAACTGATAAGTAAAAGCATAAATTGGAAATGAATTAAAACATGGCAGTGTATGTATGTTATTTAGAAACATGGAGAATAAATAACAGAGGAAACAAATTTAAGAGATTTGGAAGTGGCAGCCTGCAGAGAGCCGAAATTGGGGGATGGCCAGGGTGAAACAAAGGACAGCTTTTGTCCACATATGAGCTTTGTAGTTTTCATTACTTTCTAAACCACATGGAATAGTGCTTTGATAAAAAAATTAAAAATAAATCTTAAAAAAGACATGAATTAGACAAATGAGGAAAGAAATACACCTCTTTGTCATAAAGGATCATTGGAGGTAAAATTTCCCAGCTTCGTATCCTCTTCATTCATCTTCTGATGTGCCCTGGGGAAACAGTAAAAGAGACACTTTCAAGATCAAAAGTTCTGAATTTAGCTTCTTCCCTTTGTTTCTAAAACCCATGAAACTTTTTGCACACTGTCTGATTTTCTTGAACAAAAATCTTTCAGTGTTTGGTAAAATTCAGTGATCACAACCATAAAAATAGCATTGTGGATCTTTCTCAGTGCCCTGCATATGCAAATAATCCTTTGGTAATACAATTAAAAAATTCAGTAATCCAATAAAACATGAATGCAGAAGAGACAGACCGTAAGGTCTTTCTGTCAGGCAGACACAGAGCCAAGCACTTCCATGGATCATGTCAGTTAACCCTTGAACAAGGCCAGCGAGTCAGACCAGTTGTCCTCCTTTTACAAGTGAGGGTTACCTGCAGCAGGTAAGTTTCTAATTCTTCATCCTTCCCTCTTCAAAGTGCTATACAGCTTCCCAGACCCTCTGGTAGTAGTAGCCAAAAAAGACAATCTCCTTTAATCCGATTAGATCTCTTGATCTAATTTGATCCTTACAATAATTTGGAGTGAACACAAGGCAGGCATTCATTTCTCCATTTCACAGATGAGAAAAATGAAGTGTAAATAAGAAGAAGGATTTGTTAACATCCCAGAGGTAGAACGTGACATTGTTGGAAAGAGTTTTCCATCTTTCAACTCTGAGCCCAAAGGAAGTTTACCAATTAGAGATTTTTTTTTTTTAACCTTTCTGGTGTTGAGTTTACACACTTTGCTAACACTATGTGAAGTTACAGAAGATGTGTAGGCAGCTCAACCCTTCCATCCTTTCCAGGGCTCAGATCATGAAAAATCGGTGTCTATGTAAGTTCTCTGGACATAGTTTTTTGTAAGTACATATTTACATGTATTTTTTTTATACCATGGTATTCTGTTTTCACAAAATTGAAAGTGAGAATTATTCCAATCAGCTTGGGTTCATTTGTGGTAATTTATACTCCTGCATAACCAAATATCATTATTTCTACCCGGGACCTGAGAACAACAATCACATGTAGAATCTGATTGCTCCCTAGGTCTGTGGTGTAGAGCTGGAGAGGAGGGAGCTTTGTCAGAGAGCTCTCATATTCCAGAGCAAAACTATAATTAGCTGTAATAGGACCCAGAGTAACTTCACTGCTATAACTCTCAGCAGGAAAACAATTATATTGCAGCTGAATAACTAGACAGACATGCTGTAAATACAAAACATTCTCTGGAAATATATGCGCTATGTTTCTAAATACATGGGAAATTAAGTCAGACCGTTCTTTGCTAATTGTAATTCAATGCGATACTACTTCCTTGGCTTCCCTCAATATTTTCCTTTTGCTGCTCAGCTATAGATTTCCCATTTTAATATATATGGTTAAGAAAAGCATATCTCAACTACGAAATATAACGAAGGAAATACTAATGATTTTTAAATCTGGTCCATTCCAGAGAGGTAATCTGGGACCAAACAGAGTTTGGGCTTAGAATCTGAGAGATTGGATACTTTTTCCAGGGTTGCTCCTAATTGGGACAATCATTGTATCCTTAAGCCATACAGTCACTCGAAGTCTGACAAGTAGATGACCAGTATCTTTGTTATAACCTGTGTAGTATTTGCTTTTTTTTTTTAATGACTCCACATTTAATAATCAAAGGATTTCACATAAAAATCTGGATTTCTGGCTTCTAATGGAAAACCTCAGATGGTGGGGCCTCCCTGGGTCCACAGTATCTTGTTGCACCAGTCAGCAGTCCCTGGTGGCTGGGAGCTGATAACTACTGCTCTTTTGGATGAGGCATATGCTTTCCAATTTGCTGCAGCATTCGCCCGTTTTTGTTTTTTTTCAGACCTAGGATCCATAGTGATGCAAACAAAAGACTAATTTAGAATTGATTCAATGACATTAGAACGATGACAACAAAAAGCTAAATTATGTATCTTCCCTCCTTTGATTTTGTGTTCCTATGCTGCTCGTCTCTTTCTCTCTTGTTTTTTTTTACCCCTGGGAGAAAAATCATGATAAATCACAGATGCCTGCAAAAACTGCAGTGTCTCTCTGCATGAAAACTTACACCAAGCTAAATGGATAGTTCTTTACACATAAAGCCATTTAAGCTCTCGGAAATCTCTGGGTTTCGTGGGTTAAATCAGAACTTTGACATCATTTAAACACAGTTTTATTTTCTGATGACCTCTATGACTCCTACATAATCCTAAAATCATACCTACTCCAAAGAAACCATTTCCTCCTCAATTCTGCTTTACAAAGACTATATAGGAAAGAGCTCCACAGGCAGAGAGAAGGGAAAGAACACATTCCCAAATTCAAATGCATCAGGGTCTATTCCACCTCTAAAAGCCTGTGTGCCCTTGACCCCACCTCAGCCCCGCTCAGGGCTCCATGCAGAGAAAACAGCCAATGAAAGATGGCAATAGACTTTATTGAATAAAGGCTACAGTTTTAGAACGTGAAAACTATCATTTCCTGCCCCTACAAGGACTTGCCTTCAAGGTGGGTAGAGCAGTGGACTTTCTTGAACTATCAACAAACGCTGTGTGAGCATCTTTGGCTAATTTATCAAAATGGAATTCTTAAAATCCAGATTATTATTATATTTTGAGGCTGGCAAAATGAAAAAAGAGTTGGTCTTCCATTTCAGGATTGGGATAAAATTCATTATTCCCTAGCTCATTAAAATGATTTAATTATTAGATTATTTGAGGTTTTATTTGTAGACAATAATGTTATCTCGAAATAGCAATTGTTTTGGTTTTCTCCTTTTCCATCACCATCCCTTTGTCTATCTTTTATGATTTTTTAAAAAAAATCACTGCTATTGTTTAAATATGTCCTTTCTAAAATTCACGTTGAGACTAAATCTCTCTTCAGATGTGGGCCTTTTGGGAAGTGATGGAGTCATTAGAGATCTACCTTCATGAATGCATTAGTGCCTTACAAAGGGGATGAAGGATACTAGATTGGGCTCTTTTTGTCCTTTAATCTCTTCTGCTCTTTAAGGACACAGGCATTCTTCCCTGGAGGGCACAGAATTCATGGTGCCATCTTGAAATCAGAGACTTCGAACCTACTGGCACTTCAGGACTTTCCAGCTTCCAGAATTGTGAAATATAAATTTTCTTTTTAAAATAAATTCCCCAGTCTCAGGTATTTTGTTATAGCAGCACACATAGACTAAGGTAATTACCTTAGTTCATAGGGTAGAACCTAAGTACCACATGGAATAGAAATAGTGATATCCAAGATCTGATCCTAAATAGAACACTTTTAACATTTTATCTTGAACTAAAATCTTTGTTTTGAGGTTTTTGCCTTTATCTGTTCTTTGATATTTGTTATCAGGCTAAGAAAGTTCCCCTTATTTCTGTATGCTGAGGGTTTAACATAAACTGATGTTGGATTTTATCCCATATTTTTTTCCCTGCATCTATTAAGGTCACATGATTTTTATCTTTTAATTGGTTAATTTAATTGACTAAATTAATCAAAGTTCTAATGTTAAGTTAGCTTTGAATTCCTGGAAACCTCCCAAATTAGTCATGATTTCCTAATTAAAATAGATGCCTAATCCATTTAATTTTAGGCTCCATTTCTAAAATATGTATTTCAAGCTATGTAGGTTTTTTTCCCCATAAATGTTGTTTTCATTGAATCGCACAATTTGTCATATTTTAAATGGCCATCAGTTTTTAATACTTTCTAATATTTATTGTCATTTCTTAAGTGCCCTTACTTTTTTTAATGTGCCTTTGAATTTTCAAATATATGGAGATTTTTTTATTTTTCTGTTTTTTTTGGGTTATTTGAAATACTAATTAGTTGCACTAGAATCAGAGAATTTGAGGTAACATATTCATATCTCTGCAGTGTGTTGAGAATTGCTTTTTAATTATGTTATTTAAAATTTCTATATCCTATTTTTGTGTATGCTTAATCTACTAATTACCAAGAATGTCTTATCAATATAGTAGATTTTTCAAATTCCTTTATAATTCTACTCTTTTTTCTTAATATATTTTGAGGCTATTAGTTAGGTTCACATCCTTTACAACTTTTATATCTCTTTGTTGAGGCAAATCATTTATCAATCAGTAGTAGTGCCTTCTTTCTTTAACTTTTGTTTTTAACTAATATTTAAAGATTTATATATATATATATATATATATATATACATATATATATTTATATATATACATATTTATATATATACATATATATATACATATTTATATATATATATATTTACTATATATATATAGTGCATCATGTGATATTTTGATACATTTATATGTGTTTAATGCTCAAGTCAGAGTATATACCTATCTTCTGAAATATCATTCATGTATGATAAATACATTCAAAATCATTTCTTCTAAGATAGTGGTCTTTTGAATCTTTATTATTTTTTGCCTAAAGTTTGACTCTTACTAAATAAGTATCTCAGTTTTCTTTCTTATTTTCCTAATGCAGTTATTTTTCATACTTTCATTTTTTTATATTTGCCTACTTCTATATTATTAAATGCAACTCACATTAGAAAGAGATCATACAGCTGGGTTCATCCTTCAGAGATAGTCCAAATGGGGTAGGGGTGACTGACCCCACAATTCTGTATCCATCAGGGTATCCTAAGAGGTGGATTATATACTTGAGCAAGGCAGTTCCATTTGGCTGAGGGAAGCTCCTGGGAAGGGACGTTCCTCTGAGCTCTCAGCAGACAACACTCACAGATGCTGATGGAATGGGCGGCTTGATATTGGATTTGCATGATATACCACATCACCCACTGCAGTTAATTATATGTACCATTCAGATCTATTGGATTCAGTTAAGTTCATCAAATCTGATACTAGTTCCTCCAGGATTCATTGTTCCCTTTCCTAGAGAAACTTACAAGAGCAAGATTAGTACAACAGGCTATTTGGGTAGCTGGTCTCAAAGCCATATGGATATTCTCATTTCTTCCCTTCTTACCTTTGTTCTCAAGTAGAACCCCTTTTGTTTTCAGTGGCTACTCAGTAATATGACTCAGACTCTCTTATGTGGTATATAGTAGTCTCTGGTTACCATTTTCACGCTGTGGCAACTCTACTTGTGCACTGGTTTTTAAGATTGACAAGAGATACCAAGAGATGCTTGGAGGATCACTCAGATGCCAAACACACCTCCTGCTGATCACTGCTTCTGGAGTGATAACACTTTTCTTGGCCTACTGGTATTTTGGTGTAAGATGCATAAAGTGACTGAGTTGCAGTCATAACTTAAAGGTTAATAGAACTCTAGCTGCGTCTCCTGATGGAAGAATTGCTGTCTTGGAAGAGGAATTCTATGTCTGTGTAGTATAGGATTTTGCAACTGGTAAGCACAAATTCTCCTGAGTTGACCTCTAGCAGTGACAGTAAGCAGCACTATTTGGATTGGATTCCATTCCTTGTTTCCTAGAGCCATTTGTTCTACCTGCGGTGGATATACTACCATACAATGATCATTAATTTATGTTATGCTATGGTTTGAATGATGGGGTCCCTTCTAAAATTTATGTTGAAACTTTATCTCTAATGTAACACTGTTAAGAGGTGTGTCCTTCGGGAGATGATTAAGTCAAACCAGGAGACCAGGAAAAATGTCACCATGCCAGAAACAGTAATCAGCAGGAGAACTACACCCTCAGGAATAGGATTAGCTCTCTTATAAACGTGCTCAAGTTTCAACAGAGCACTCTCTTGCTTTTCTATCTTCTGATATGTAAAGAAGCAGACCATGGTACCATCTTGGAAGTAGAGAGCAACCCTCACTGGATATCGATGCTGGTACTTTGATCTTTAACTACTTAGCCTCCAGAACTGTAAGAAGCAAATTTCTATTTCTTATAAATTTCCCAGTCTCAAATATTTTGCTATAGCAGCACAGACAAAGAGAGGATGTATTTCCCACAGTGGGTCATCTCCAAGGGGCTCCCTCAAGCATGCCTTCATAAAGCCATTCTGTCACTCTACAAGGCTATTAGCTTCTAAAAATATGGTATGTGACAGGAACATGATCATTTGCCCTCTGCCATATTTTCTTGGTCTAAGGAAGTATTACAAAGAATCCCCAAAGTGGTAAACTGAGCATTCCATGAGTCCTACCATATGGTGTTGGATTGGGAAGGAAAAACAAATCTATACCAAAAGTTTTTACAAATTACATCAAAATGAATTGCTGCTCCTATAAGTGTGGAAGGAATCTAGTATAATTAACTCTCCACCAAACAGATACCTGATCTTCTTTAATGATGTTTGAACTGAGAGCTCAGTGTGGTCACTCGCTGGGAGATTGTACACTTAGTACAGGCAATAGCTGAATCAGCCTTCCTTGAGGCTATCCTTAGTATGGGCTCAAGTCTGGCTCCTATGCCAGTTTCAATGGCTCCTCTATTTGGAGTCACATTGTGTCAGAACTGGGGATAATCAATAGAAGAAGTTGGATGATGTCAACTTGATAAGTCATTTGGTTGATAGTAACTCTTATAACATCACTGCTGGTTATAACCAGTAATAGTAAAGATCACTGGTTATAACCAGCAGTGATGTTCTCTGCTGGTTATAACCAGTAATCTTTACTATTTGTTCCTACTCAAGTAGGTCATCTACATTCCTCTTACTCTGAACTCCTGTACCTGACCTTCCAGTCTTTCCATCTCCAGGTCACTGTCTTCTCTCACAAAGCAGATAACTATATATATATCACCTATGTCTCTGCCCACTGAGAGTATTTCCTCTCACTGCTGCCTTTCTGGGATATTTCTTAGGGGGGCTACAGTGCAACTGCCAACAATTTTCATCTTGCATCTACATATTAAGTTGTCTAGCACATGAGCTAAGTTTTTTTTCTCTTCTGCTGGCCAGTCCTTAAGGGACCTCTCTACAATGTGCCACATGTGAGAGTAGGAGAAGCACCAGTGCAATACATAGATAGGGATTTTGTAGAAATCATAGTTACCAGTTTGTGCTTCTTACTTAGGCCTTTTGGTCCTAGCTGTGTTTATACTATAGGCACTACATCTACCTTGTAGTGGATTATTTCAGACCTTCTGAATCTATGACATAATGAGATAAAAGAACTCAGCTCATCCTGAGAAATTCTGTTCACATGGTCTCTTGATATCTTGCAACAAGGTTTTCTGTTTCCACCATAGTCAAGGAGCATGACAGGAGAAACTTTCCTCCTGTATACAGTTCTTTGCTGTAAGAGACATGGCATTTATTGATCCACAGCTCTAGTGCTGATAATATAATTCTTCCTTGGAGTTGATCGTAACTCTGTACATAATTCTCCATCCACATATTTTTTAACTCTAACCCTGCTAGGACATAGGACCAATACATCAGAGCTGATTGTGCTATGTCCTAAATCTGCAATATAGAGCTCTTTCCTCTCTGGGCTCCATTCAGAATCAGCCTTTCACATCATTTGATAAAAGGTTCAAAACAACTTTTGTAAGTGTGACAATTAACACTTTATTGATTCTCAGCTCCATATCTACTTCCCTGTTTTAGTTAGCTTTTTTTTTTATTGCTATGACCTAGCAAGAAAGACCTAGAGGAGGAAGTTTAGTTTGGTTCAGTTCCAGAGGTTCTGTCCATGGTGAGTGAACTCCATATCTCTCAGCCTGAGTTAAGGCAGAACACCATGGTGGAAGGGCATGGTGGAGGGAAGCAGCTCAGGACATACCAGACAGGAAGCAGAGAGAGCTGCCCTCATCAGAGACAAAGTATTAACCCAACAAAGGCACATGCCCAGTGACCTATTTCTTCTAGCCACACCCTATTGCCTCTAGTTACTTCCTGGCTAAGACATGTTAGTAGATTAATCCAATAATTAGTTTACACCTCTCATAATCTAGTCATTTCACTGCTGAACATTTTTTTGTTGTCTCAGACATGAGCTCTGGGGGGGACACTTTATATTTAAACCATAACATTCTTTATCTTCCCTGGTTCAAAGCGCTTGCCTGTCTCTCACACACAAAAAAAATTGATTCATTTCCAAGAGTTCGTATAGTCTTAACAGTTCCAGCATTACTCAAAGTCCACGTCCAAAATCTTATCTGAAACTCAAGCCAAACTCATGAATGTTTTCCTGTTAAAATCAAAAGCAATGCACATATAGCCAATATTATAGCACAGACTAAACATTTTCATTATACAATGGAGAAATAGGGGATAGAAGAAGGGATGGGAGAAAAGCAAGACTGAAATCCAGCTGGGCAAATAAGTCTGTAGCTCCACATCCAGCAGCTCCATATCCAGCATCTGGGGCACATGGCATTGTGATGTTCTCTTCAAAGGATTTATGTAACTCTGCCCCTATGGGCTTCGTGGTTGCAGTCCACATGGCCTCTCTCTTGGCTGTCTCTGCTCAATTCCTGTAGCTTTCCTCAGCAGGTGTTCATGGTACTCTAATCTCTTAATCTCAGGGGTCTCCACTGCAGATCTGGCTTCCTTCTCACATCTTCATGCATCACCCTCTCATGGAAAGTCAGAAGCAATTCTGACCCTGCTATACCCTTTGCCTGGCTTTCTAGGCTTTCAATTAAAATCTTATGGAAGCCTCAGTGACTCTTAACTCCAGAATTCTGCGTTCCTGCATAACCAGCAGGATTTGTCCACCATCTTGAACAGTAGCCAAGTTACCTGGGACAAATGGCCACAGTAGCCTAAGAGTGCATGGGTAGCTGAGTATAGTGAAATAACTTCTTAGGTCCCCCTCTGTAAGCAGGGTACACCATTGGTCTCTTCTTGAAGTTATTTTTACTTTTACATTCTTGAGCCTGAGATTGGTGTGGTCTTAATTCTTGAGGTGCCCTCAAGTCTTCTTTCCTATTGTTTTTAGGTAAAGTACTTAGCATTTCTTTAGTGGTTATAATCACTTTAACAATCATACCTTTCTTAGCCCCGGTTTTACTCCCAGTTTTATGGTCGAATTGCAAGTTTTTTCAACTCTTTCTGCTATGATTTCTGCTCCTGATTATTACAGTAAATTTGGCTCGAAGCAGTCATCAATATTTTTACTACTACCTAAATGTGCTGTCTTGAAAATTTCTGCACCAGATTAATTAGTGCCTTTAAATCTAGACTCACATAAAGTCTCAGAACATGGGCAAAATGTAGGCAACTTCTTTGCTAGAACATAATGGCCTCTAGTTCAATTTCCAATAGGGTCCTCTTCCTCTAAAACCTCATGAAACCAGTCTTTAGTGTACACAGTCCGATTAGCATTCTGATCTTATGGGCTCCTAATCGAATTGCCCATTAAGTTCTATTTAAAATATTCTAAAGCTTTTCCAGCTTATACCTCTAAATTTTTCACAATTCCACTCCCTGCAGACAAGCTCCAAAGGCTTCTGAACCACATGGTCAGATTAATCAAGCAATGACCTCACTTCTAGGTATCCACTGCTGTTCTAGTTACCTTTGTTGTCACTGTGAACAAAAGAACTGACAAGAACACTATAGAGGGATAAAAGTTTACTCATAATTTCAGAGGTTGTGTTGATGGCTGGCCAACTCCAAAGCTCTGGGCTCAAGATGAGGTACAACATCATGGTAGAATGTCATGGTAGAGGGAAGCATCTCAGGACATGGTGACCAGGAAGCAAATAGAGATCCACTCACCAGGGACAAAATATAAACTCCGAAGGCAGGCCTCCACTGACCTACTTCCTTTAGCCATACCCCATCTGCCTACAGTTACTACCCAGTTAATCCCTATCAGTGAATGAATCCATTGTTCAGGTTAAAGCTCTCGTGACCCAATCGTTTCATCTCCAAAACTTCTTACATTGTCTCACACATGAGCTTTTGAGGGATACCTTATATTTAAACTATAACACCTCCATTAATTAACCTGTGTGGGTATTGGAGTTGTATTCTGCAAATGTTTCTCCTTACCCACTCATATGCAGTAAAACTGCCAGCAGAGGGAGCTGAGAGAGATTTCTCTCCCTAGTTCTGGAATGTTTTCCTTGGTTCTTGCTCCTGTGGTTCTTAGCTAGAATGTGGAGTATGGAGTGCATTCCTTGATTTCAATGGTGGGTGATGGTGTTCTAGAGCAAAAAAGGCCAAATGGAAACAATTTCTAAAAACAAAGTGAGCACACCTTGCTACCTTACAGTGCAGCAGGGACACACCTTGCTACCTTACACTGCAGCAGGGACATGCTAATAATCAGAATGCCTTAGTCCAGAGACATCTGGCAGTAGTTGATTGATTGTTTTCCCCTAGAAACAAAATTTATGAACAACTTACTAGAATATTGCATGACCTATATAACCAAAAACATCTCTAGGATTGGTAGCAGAAAATCTGACTTGTGTCACCACAGTGGTGAGTTATGGCTTCACTTCCAGATATATGCCAAATTCATAGGTTCATAGTCCCTTGATTGAAGGGAAATCTGAGTCTCCTTGAGGAAGGAACCTGTAACATTGCCACAAGTACAAACTGTAAATCTCCTTTTCCGCCTTCTTCAGGGGACCTGTGGCCAAACTAGTGATTCTCTATTGGAGAAAAAGGAAGTATGCATATCTGTCAGGGATCACTAGACAATGACTGTGAATTGATGTTAGTCCTTGGAAACACAAAGTCAAGGACTAGTGGCAATTAATTACTTAGTTAATGAGATGTTATTTCAAGTCTTAAGCACAGTTCATCCCCAGGTTTATTCCATGGTTATTCTTCACTTCCTGAATGTATAATTTGGAGAGATATAGTGAGTTATAGATGAATATCCCCACATCATTTTAATATATCAAATGAAAACCTTTGATAAGAAGAACTTAGTGGAAGCCCCTGAAACTCTCCCTAATCATCAATAGTTACTCCAAAGCAATGCCATAGCCCTGGAAGGATAGCAGAGATTGGTAACACCATCAAAGACTTGAAGGTCTAAGAAAAACTCCACTTAACCCACCTGTTTGGCCTGTGTAGATATTGAGTGGGTCTTGTAGAAAAACTGTGAGCTGTCAGAAATTTAATCAGGTGTTGATTCTATCTTAAAGCTGCTGTCCAAGATATAGTGTTTTTTCCTGGGGAAAATTGACATGGCCCTTGGCATTGGGAATGTGGCTATTGACTTGGGTAATATTTCTCCATATCAATTTTTTAAATTCTAATATTGTTTACTGGTGCATATTAGTTATGCAGAGTTGTATCACTGTGGCATATTTGTGCATACATAAAAATGCAATTTGGCTGGGCATGGTGGTGCATGCCTGTAATCCCAGTGGCTCAGAAAGCTGAAGGAGGAGGATCACAAGTTCAAAGACAGACTCAGCAATTTAGAAGAGGTTCCGAGCAACTTAGTGAGACCCTGTATCAAAATAAAAAAGAGCTAGGGGTATGTCTCTATGTGGTTAAGTGCACCTTGGTTCAATCACTGGTACCAAAAACAAGAACAACAACAACAACAAAAATGTAATTTGATCAATTTCACTCTCCAGTACCCACTGCTCTCTCCTTTTCCTCTGCCCTGTCTGTATCAATTTTAAGACCCACCAGAAGCAGTATATTTCTTTCTGGTCAAGTCAACAGTATATCTTTACATCTTGTGTTAGGGTTACATTAATTCTCTTTATCATAATATAGTCTGCAATGATCTTGATCCTCTTGACCTTACACAAAATATCACACTGGTCTACTACATTAATGACATTCTGCTGTTTGTACCTGAGGAGTAAGAAGTCATAAGTACTTTGATGCTTTGGTGAGGCATATGTGAATTAAAGAATGGGATATAAAGTGTATGAAATTTCAAGGGCCACGACCTCAGTGAAATTTTTATGGATTTACTCACCCAAAGCATGTTAGCACTTTTGGTGTAAAACAATATACAAGCTTCTGTATCCTGTGCCACCCACCCTGAAGACAGAGACACAAAGCTTGGCAATGTTTTGGACTTGGTAATCAATACATACTACATTTGAGTGTTCTACTTCTGACTATCTATGAAGTCACCTTGCAAGGTTACCAATTTCAACTGGGGATCAGAGCCAGAAAACATTATTCATCAAGTCTAGGCGACATTACCAGCTGCTCTGTCTCTTGGGTCTTACGATACTACAGATTAAATGATATGTGAAGTCTCTTTGGACATTAAGAATGTAGTACAGAGTCTCTGACTCAAACCAGCAGGCCATAACAGAGACCTCTAGAATTTTAGAGAAAATCCATGCTCCCCCCCCCTTTTTTTTCCCCTGGTAGCCATTATCTTTTTGAGAAACAGCTTCTGGGTTGCTTTTAGGCCTTGGTAGAGATCAAATGCTAATTATGGGGCATCAGAGGAGAGTGTGGCTTGAGCTTCTCATCATGAACTGGATGTGTCTGAGTTGCCATAAGGCTGGGTGTGCAATTGTCATTAAGTAGATCCGTATAAGATTCAGAGCTCAGATAGATGCAGAATATACAAGGAAGTCATGACCAAGTGATTTTTACCTTTTCAATAATGATCCCTGTTGTATTGTTTTCTCGCACACATTTCATATCTAAGGTCTAGTGTACAATTTTTTATGACCAGATGACTAAAAGAAAAACTAAAATGGTCAGTCCTAGTTTATAGATGGGTCTCATGATATGCTTGTACCACCTGAAAATGGACAGTTCTAGTATTATAGCTAGAGATATCCCCAAGAGATATTAGTCAAGTAAAGTCTTCCTCTTAGTTGAAACTTCAAGTGAAATGTTTGGTGTTCTTCTTTGTCTGGAGTTAGAGGTGGATGAGAAGTATGGATCAATGCCAATCAATAGGCAGCCATGAGTTTGGCTGATGGTCAGGTTTTGACAAGAACAGATCAGAAGATTGATGACAAGACAACATGGGGAAGAAGAAGTATGTGGAAAAGTTTCTCTGAATGGACACAGGCTTTGAAGATGTTTGTGCCTCATGTGAATGTTCTCCAACATGTATCTATTACAAAGAAATATCATAATAATTATGCAGATAAGAGGACATGCTGTCAGATTTCAGTCATCCTCAATGGGCCATGATTCTAGTGTCAGGATTGGAGACTACAAATGGGCTCAGCAGGATGGCCATTCCTACCAAAGCTGACTTGAATAACATTGCTGCTAAATACCTAATTTACCAACAGGATGGAACTTTACAGTGTGGAGCCCTTGACAGGGCACCTTTCTATGAAGGGATCAGCTGGATACCTTTTGGCAAGTTGATTATTAGTTCTCTTCCATCAAGAAAGAGGCAATGATTTGTCCTCATTAGAATATACATACATTCCAGATATCGATACACTGTCTCTGTCCATAATGGTTTCAACACAGTCATCATCCATCCACACACAGAATATCTTGTCCATTGTCATGGTATTCTACCCAGCATTTCGTCTCATCAAGGAATTAATTTTATAGCAAGGGGAATGAACACAGAAACGTATGCACTTGGAATTGACTGGCCTAAATAAAACATAAAATGACTTCAGTGAGGACTCAGTTATAGCACCAGTTAGAGATAACACTCTGAAAGGCAGTGTTATTTCTTATAGGCTATGCTTTGAATCTGATGCCATTATGAAGTCCTGTCCTCCCTGTAGACAGAATTTATCGATGGGTTAATGACATGGAGAGACTCTTCTTGTTATGATACCTGGTAACCCCCTTACAACATTTTTGATTCCCATCTTGCCATCTTTAAATTCTGTTGGTGTAGAGGTTTTAATCCCCAAGGGGAGAATTCTTCCAGTACTGAACAGAATAATAGATCTGTGGAACTGGAAGATGAGTATGCCATATATTCTTTAAGGATCCTTATACAATTATACCAATAGCTAAGTAACTCTAGGAAAAGGGGTTACTCTGTTAGACAGAGTGATTAATCCTAATCACTAAGGAGAAATTGGGCTTTTAATCAATGAGGACAGAGAAGATTGTATGTGAACATTATAGGAATGCTATGCCCATGTCCAGAAATAAAAGTAATGAAAAATTATAGCAACGAAAGAAAGGTAGTGTAATGAAGAAATAGAGGTAATAAGAGCTTGTTCACTCTATCAGATAAAACACAAATTAGCGAGTTCCTTGCTGAGGGCCAGGAAAATAACAGAAGGAAGTCACAGATGTCAACTCCAGTCTTGTGATCACTGATAGGAACAAGGACTATGTGTGTATTTTCTTGCTGCTTGCTGTATTTACGTGCTTATTGAAAATGCCTACCACTTTCTGTTCTCCATCCTTTTGAAGGTAAATTTAATAGTTATTGAAGTAAACTTTACAGTTTAGTTTTTAGATACAACAGAGTATTCAATAGGACTCTGAATTTGAGAGGTAAGTGGTACAGTGAGATATAATATGCTAAGCCTTTTGCCTTCTTATTTGAGGGAAAAGTGAGAACTTCATTTTTACAAAGGATAACTGTGTCTTGTAAGGGGAAATTATGTTTGTTTCATAGCATGCATGTTCAAATATGCATAGTAGGATGCATACAGAACCTATGTAGTCAAGATATCAAGATATCTGCCTGGTATCAAGATACTGCCGCTGAGCTCCAAATCAATTCATTATCACTCTGCCCTTGATACTAGAGGTAGATGTTGTAACCTTTTTTCCTTTGCCAGGTCACATGCTGGGGAACTCTGTTGTTGAGAGACTGATGGTCACTTCAGGAGAAGGGGCTTCTCTTCCCACTTCTGTGAACTGCCTTTGCTTCTAGCTTCTGGGATGCTGAGTTGGTGTGGGGGATACCTAGTGGAGCTCACCCCAATTGATAATCTCATAGGAGACTAGTGATGGATTCCACAGGCTCACCCTGGCTTCCCAGTCAGTGCAGGAGAACCCCCACTGGCAGCTTCCCAGCAAGTTTCAACCACCCAGAGGCAGTTTGCTATTGGTCAGCCTCAGCCAGAAGCATCTCAGAGATAAACTTCTCTGCCATCCAATGGCATCCAGGAGGCATGCCTTCTTCTGCAAGGTAGGAATAATAACCTCGGGCAGTCATCTTCTAAGACCCTGCATAGTTGCCTCAGCTCTAGCTGAGTACTGCCTCCTTTATCTGTGGTTCCTGTATTCTTCCTAGTTCCCTTTACCTTTGGTAGCCAATTCCCTGTTACCTGATGATTCTTTTTATCTCTAGTTTTATTGAAGTGTATTTGACAATTAAAAATTGTTGTATATTTAAGCATACACCAGGATGTTTTGATATTGTACTTATATATGTGAGCATGCGCATACACACACACACACACACACACACACACACACACACACACTGTGTAATGGTCACCATAATTGAGCTAAGTGAGTACTTCATTATGTTTAACTTCCCTGACTGGAGCCCACTGATGCTAGGTTTAGAATCCACTGCTTCAGAACCTGGGTTTCCTCTTTAGTCATTTCAAAGAAGTGAGATTAACAAATTTGCCTCTTACTTAGGAGGGGATATCTCCAGTCTGCTGTGCCCCTAAAGCCCTTACCAATGTGATGGACCCTGAAATCTTGTATGGTTTAATCTTCCACCCTCTGTGTATTGTGTATCTTATCAAGTTCTCCACTTCTTGCTTATTTGGTTCAATTAACATGATTGCATGTATATCGGGGACCAGTGTAATATTCTGCAGAATGTCCAAATATTTCATATCCAAGAATTTATGGTATAGTGCACAGAAGAGTTAACAGTTCTGGGTAAGACCATCATTTTATATTGTTGTTCATTTTACCAGAATGTAAATTTATGCTGAGTCTCCTTCCTGATGGTGATGGGGAAGAACACATTTTCCAGACCACGGGCTCCATAAAGTGTACCCAATTCCATGTTAATCTTTCCTATCAAGTTACCATTTGGGGCAGGTAATTAGGTAACTATCAAGTTACCTGCAATCTTGGGGCTAGTGTGTGTTTAAGTCTATAGTAGTCTGCTGTCATATTCTGGGATTCATATGTTTTTTACAGGGGCCAAACTTATACTTGTGAATGAAGTGGGAAAATAACATTAGCACCATCTCTGTGTCTTTTAGATTCTAAAGCTGGTATTAATCTTTGCTATGTCCCCTCTACCATGGGATGTCATTATTTTTTTTAATTTACCATCTTAGCCAGTTTCAGTAGCCTTTCCCCACCATGACAGCTCTTAAATGGAGGAACCAATGTGGAGACTGGTATTCTCTCCACTACCAAGTATGACTATCACACAGCAGGGAGTAGGAAATGGCCCTAGTTCGGTCCATGAATCAAGTGGATCTGCTGGGAGCCAGACCTGCACTGACACTCCATGTATTACCTGGCCCTCCCTATATACCCAGCTCTAAAGGGGGGGTGTATGATGACACTTTAGGTCCATGGATATCATATCCCTTAAATCCTAGTTTTTAGGATACCTGAGTATTTCTCTTTGTTCAGTTTACTGGACTTAATGGTGACAGGTCCATCTGGGAAGGACTATATATACTTACTGTTCTATTTCCTGGTCCATCCTCTTGGGACATGGTTCTGTCCATCAATGGATTCCTTTCTGAAAGCTAGTTTGGTTCTGGAAATAGCAAGGAACAGCTTTTACTGGGACAATAAGTTTCCACAAGTCTACGTCTTATATATATATATATATATATATTTGTGGTACTGTGGATTAAACACAGAGGTGCTCAGACCTTTTTATTTTATAAATAACCCTAACCCTATCTCAATAAGTTTCCCAGACTTGTCTCAAACTTGCAATCCTCCTACCTCAGCCTCCCAAGTAGCTGAAGTTATAGGCATGCATCACCATGTCCAGCTACCTTGATATTCTTTTGATCACATACTGTCAACCAAGTGTTAGCACAACTTGCTCTTTAAAGGGCCCAAAACTAAGTCTTTAGACTTTGTGAGGAAATGAGGTCTCTGTCATAACTACTTATCCCTTCCACTCTAGCATAAAACTGGCCATATACAATATGCAATGGATAAGGATGGTTGTGTTTCCATAGAACTTTATTTGTGGATACTGAATTTGAATCACATTTTTTTTCACAATTTATAGAATATTCTCTTTTGGATTCTTCAGTGAATTTTAAAAAAGGTGAAAATAATTCTTAGCTGTGAGCTGTGTTAGAACAGGTGGTAGGCTGGATATGGTGTGAAGATCATGGTTTGCTGACCCCTGATTTAAGTGGTGACTTCGTTGCTTGATCCCAGGCATGCTGTGTTCGCTAAACTGTTTCTATAGCTCTCTGCAGGCCACCCCTCTCCGACCCCTGGCTGCCACGATGATTGTCATAGCAGTAAGATAATTGTGCCTTGATTCTGAGAGTCAAGCACCACCACTTGGACTTATTGTCACTATTTGATCATTCCCCTGCTGTTAGGGAGCCCTGTCTGTAATAGCACTTCCTTTTGGCCATGACCTACAGAAGGCAATCACCACCGAGGAGCTTCTCAGTGGTCTGGTGCCCTGCTGGCCAGCGTGTGCCCTGTTGGAATGTAAAACACAATATCCTCCATGCTCTCTTGGTCCTGCCACAGAACATAGCTGGCTGTTGGGCTTGCAGCCCCATAATCTGTACACTCTTGCATGCCTAATCTTTTGAGCCTGTTGATCTCTCCTTTTGCCATCTGCCATTTCAGTTTTGGCTTTTCTGCTTCACTTAGTGTAAGCCATGACCTTCTCCAACCTTCTAAGATTCACCGGTCACCGTGGCTCTTGGCTATCATCATCATCTTCTTGGGTCTTTGCTAGTGTGTTAAATCTTACATCATGAGAGAGGGTGTCATTAAATAATAAACTCCTCTTTATCCAGCTCTAAATCCACCCAAGGATCCATTTCCACATGTATTCTCCTGGTATATCTTTGACTAGCAGGTTGGATATGCTCCCTTAATTCATGCCTGTTTTTCCCTGTTATAGATTAAATTAACAGATGTTATAAATCAGAATTCCCTTGCTGTCTCCAAGTTTCAGCTTTCCCATCTGGAAAATAATGTATGTTCTCCACAATATCTAATTGTAAATATCAGTATTCTACTGAGTTTGGTAGTCAAGGAATTTATTAAAAGACAACATCTTCTTGGGGGAAAGAGGACCAGGTTGGAGGCTATCCACCTGAGAAAATTGTCAAATTAGACTGTCTCTCCCAGAAGAGACCCTTCTGCTGTCACAATTGCTAGATGCAGACATTAAATTTAGCATTACAGATAATGTGGGCCATGTTACCTACAGATCACTGTTTCTTCTGTCCCTAGGACTGGTGTGTTTCTTCTTTATGTGAACCAGAAAGTGGGTTTTAGAGTTTCCCTTTCTTTTAAATAGAAGTCCCACGCAGATGAGTCTAACTGAGGAAGCCTAGATCCAATGCCTATCCTAGTTGCCCAGTAATCTGGAAAAAGTGTTTCTGGCTTCTGCCTTGAGAAGGCAAGATTCATAATGTGAGAAAGATCACCAACATAGGAAGCCTGTTTAAATGCTTCTGAGTGGAATCATATAAGACAAAAGTAATCAGAGAAGTAGAGCTATAAACAGTAGAAGCCTAATACTTGAGCAAGTTGTTAAGAAAAATCCCAAGGCATACTCCCAGCTCTTAAGATTTTTGCTTCTGTGATCCTAACAAGAACATTTCTTTGTATTTAAAGCACACATGAAATTGAGACATTTGCAAAACTCTTTGTCATAATTTTGTGAATTTGGGTGTCTAATTTTTTTAGTACTAAAACACATGCACACACACACCATATAGAAATCTGTATATATGTCCAGATGACTAGATTTGGCTATCTGATTTCCAAGTTCAAGAATCAATTTTCATTTCCTAATAAAAAGCCCTGGGTTACTCCAATTGGAATTATTTAAATATTTTAATTTACAAAATGAAACAATTTGAGTCACAATTGCTTCCTTAGACATATTCCCCAAACTTCCTCAGCTGTCTATTCTATTAAGTACAGAGTAGGATTTGGAGATTACTCAAGGAATTGAAGTTTTAGACTATTTTCATACACCATAGTGGAATTTAGTTCAATACATCTGAAAAGATATCTTTGTCTCCTCACCAGAACACCTAAAGAATATAATTTCTTCCAAGATAAATACCTTCTCTAAGACCACTATGCTTTTTTTCTTTTTGCTTTGAGTAGCAGAGATCAAACCTAGAGCCTTGTGCATGCTAAACATGTGACCTAGCTACACCTCTAGGCAAGAGCACTGTTCTGAACTAGGGAAGATGAATGCCCACCAGTTGCATATGATTATTTTAGGCCATCCTAGATTCTTCTTCCTCTAGCAGCATGGCACAATAGACATGACTTAGTCTATGCATCTAGGGCAGACCCACAATATCCATTGTCCCTTTCTTCCTCCAGTTTGAATCTGGTAGGTGAGTTCCCATTCTCCTTTGTAGCTAGAAGTAGAAAAGCAAGTGAGAGTTGTTGAGTGGAACTTTTGAGAAGACACCTTAAAAACTATTGACTTACTTGAGAGGTTGACCCTTTTTAAATTTTTTTTTTAAAATTTGTTTTAATTAGTTATACATGACAGTAGAATGCATTTATGCACTTTGATACATCATACATAGATGGGATATAATTTCTCATTTTTCTGAGTGTACATGTTGCAGAATCACATTGGCCATGCAGTCACATATATACATACGGTAATAATGTCTGTTTCGTTCTACTATCTTTCCTATCCCTACATCCCCTTCCCATCCCTCCCATCACTCTCCTCTACTAATTTAAAGTAACACTATTCTTCCCTAATGCCCCCTATCTTATTGTGAATTAGCATCCACATATTAGAGAAAACATTTGGCTTTTGGTTTTGTGGGATTGGCTTATTTTGCTTAGCATGATATTCTCCAACTCCAACCATTTACTGGCAAATGCCATAATTTTATTCTTCTTTAAAGCTTAGTAATAGTCCATTGAGTATATATACTACATTTTCTTTATCTATTCATCTATTGAAGGACACCTAGGTTGGTTCCATAGTCTAGCTATTGTGAATTGAGCTGCTATAAACATTGAAGTGGCTGTGTCACTATAGTATGCTGATTTTAAGTCCTTTGGGTATAAACCAAGGAGTGGGATAGCTGGGTCAAATGGTGGCTCCCTTTTGTATCCAGCTCTTTTGTATTTTTCTTCCCTGGAGTATGGCTATGATTATTAGAACTTTAGCATCTTCTGTGACCTTGAGAATGAAACCAGTGGTGGATGAATGGAAAGACAGAAGGAACCTGGGGCCATCTCTCTGAAACTGCCACAATGGTCATTTCAGCACTATGCAAGTTACTTCTAGACTTCTTTTTCCATGAGAATCAACCACTAATGTGTTTTGTTTGTTTTGGTCACTATCTATACTATCAACAGCCAAATAATTATCCTAATAATATAAAATCAGACCAAACTTCATTTGATTTCTTACTAGCTGTGAAGTTCTGCGTCTGTTCTTTACCTCTCTGAAATTTAGTTTAATTATCTGTAAACTAGGGTTGCCTGTCTCTCTGGATTGCTCCAAGATGTCAGTGAGCTCATACTTAATTAGTACCTCATGAAGCCTCTTGCACAATGTTGATTCCCAGTATGTGTTAATTTCTTCCTACTTTGTCTCTGCGGAGTTGCTCATAGTGTGACCTTGGGACAGTACAGTGTTCTCAAAGGCCTACTAAATCATAAGAAAAAGATTAAATTGTATATTGTGTAAATCTTATTTGAGAAGCTTATTATGTATTACTTAAAATATTTGAAAATTAGTCAACCATACACAGGATATATTTAAATTCTCTATTAATCAGAATGCATTTTACTAACTAGAATACCCTTTCAAGTTCAAGGGAATGTCAGTGCTAAAACAGCAGGAAACTTCTGTAACTGGAAGACCTCAAAGGAAGGCAGGTATCCAGGGTCCTAATTTAAAATCTTGTAGGGGGAATTAGGGATTCAGATATGGGTTGTACTATAGTAATACTTCTTAGCCTTTCAAAATTAATGGATTCTAACATTTTTCCATGCCTCATCTTCTATTCTATTCGTCATCCAAGAAGAATTTGTTGATCTTTACTGATTGTGAACTTTATTGAATATATTACAAATATAATGGCATATATGTTCCTGTTTATCTATTCTTTCCCCTTTTCTCTCATGGACAATCGTACATTTTTCCCTAAAGACAGTATATTAAGGTGATTGAGAGAACTGATTTGATGTATCTAGGATCTAGGTTAAATAATGATTACTAGAGACACACATCTTAAGCCACGCAGATTAATTTCTAAGGGAGAAATACTGGGCATGGTGGTAGATCAGTTGTGGAATTAATTATTTTGATTGGAGTTGACTCCTCAGATCATATTTTCATACAGCAAACGGTCTTTCCCCATTACCCTTGTGGATATGGAGGCTGTGGATCCCACTGGAGTCTAACCTCGTAGAGAATTGTCCTAGACTCTTGAATCTACTCCTGCTTTGTGTTCCCGGGCAACTCATTTAATCCCCCATCTCATTGAATCCCCTAACGACTTAAAAAATTGCTATGTAGGTAAACAGATTGTAATAAAGATAGAATAATAATATTAAGCATATATTCTAGCACAAAGCTTTTGTTTAATACTCAACAAAAATTTCTTCTTTGTAAAGAATTCAGTCACAGAGGTAAATAAGTTCTTTTCATTTGTCTCCTCCACTGCTTCCTCTCCTCTCATTTTTTTTTCCATCTAGTGAAAGAACAAATTTGGACTTAGTAATAGCAGCAGTATTAGTAGCAGCAGCAGGTATCAAGAAGGCTAATAATATCCACAATAACAACTTTCCTTTGATGTTCAACATATGCTCACTGGTGCTGTGTGGAAGCATGCTGCTCGGGTGACCCTTGAGGCAAGAACCTGTTGCAGCAAGTGTAATGACCCACTGGCACCCAGCTGCCACACACTGGGAACCTACCTGAAGCACTGGAGCCTGGCCATTCCTGCCCCGTGGAGCCTTCTCTAAAGATAGTCTGCCCTCCAGCCTCCCCATTAACTCAGCCAAGAGGTTCTCAGAGCTACGGGTCAGAAGGAGGCTGTATCAAGTCGCTTTTCTTCCCTCTCTCCCTTGGTGGATGTCAGACCTGCATTGTCCTCTCAAAGTTCCCCTGAACCGTTCATGCTGCCTCTCTCCTGTCTCTTGTGTTCATTTGTGAGGCTTCCCCCGAACAAGCACCACAGACTGGATGGGGGAAGTGCATTTTCTGTGTTAGAGACTGGAAAACTGAGATGAAATCACAGTAGGGTTCGTGTTTTCCGAGGCCTCTCTCTTTGGCTGATGGATGACCATCTTCTCCCTGTGTGATTACCTGGCCTCCCCTGTGTGTGTCTGCATCCAGATCTCTCTTTCCTATTAGGACACACGCCATCTTGGATTAGGACCTATCCTAATGCCCTTGTTTTAATTTAATTACTCTTTAATACATTGTCTTCAAATACAATCACATTCTGAGGTACTGAAGGCGAGGACTTCAACATACAAATTATGGTTGGGAAGAACAATTCAGCCTATAACTCCTTCATAGATATTTCCCCCAATAAATCACCTGGGCTTCTCATTCTGTTATGTGTCTTTTCCCCCAGAGGACCTAAACTTTCAACCTAACAAGGATTACTTCACCTAATCCTCTGAACAGCCCGGTTTTTATAAGTGGAAGGAGAAATGATTACACCAAGCTACCATTACCAGCACAATTGTGGCCAGAATCTACATCTTGCCTTAGTCTAATGCATTTTTTTCCTACTTTTTCCTGGAATAAACTATTTGTTTCACATAATTGAGCAAAGATGCAAATTTCTCCCTCTAGGCCTTCTTATGCTGAATTGGCAATAACATTGTATGTTTTAGTTCTTCCTTAACAAATTCATATTTATTTATCATTTTCTTTAATTATTAGTAGCCTTTCCTTTTTTACTTTAGACGAATAAAATTTCCAGACAGATGTAATGTGATACTGGAGGCTGGAATTATGCTTTTATTCTTCTCTGTTCTTTTTTTTTTTTTTTAAGTAGAGCACCTTGTGCAGATGATGCTCAATGGATATAGCCTAACTCATGATACATCATGGACCTATTTTAGTTTATATTTCCCATTCACAGCCCAATGGCTGGCATATGGTAGTTATGAATATGTGGTCACATGCTGCATGATGGCGTTTCAGTCAACGATGGACCACATGTGCAATGGTGGTTCTATAAGATTATAATGGAGCTGAAAAATTCCTACCTTCTAGTGACACTGTAGCTTTTGTAAAGTCAGCACAATGCATTTCTCCTGTGTTTGTGATGATGCTGGTGTAAACCAATCCACTGCACTGCCACTTATATAAAAGTACAAGGCACATACAGTCATGTATAGCATATTGTACTTTACGATAGGGGTTGTACTACAGTACATTACTGGTGTATGTGTTTGCTATACTTCACTTCTTATCTGTATTGTACTCCTTTAACTTATAAAAAAGTTTGCTGACAAGCAGAGTGTGGTGGTACACTGGCAACAGACTCCTCCACCTTGTGTTCACTGAATCTCTTGACTGCATCAAAAGACTAGGTCAAGTGATGATTGATCTAATGCATCTAGGTTTATGTATTCACACTCCATGATGTTGGTAAAATGATGAAACTCTGAAAAGACATATTTCTTAGAATATATCCCTATGGTGCAGTAGCACCTCACCATGTATTAAATAAACACTCACAGTATTTATCAAGCACTTACTGTGTGCTAGGCATAGCATTTTTCTCATTTAAATCTAAAACCAACACTTTGACAGGCATATTATTATCTCAACTTTTAAGACTTTGGAGAGATTCTAATCTTGCTAGTACCCACACAGCTAGTAAGTGTTGGAACTAGAATATGAACTGAGGCTGTGGGGAATTATCAACTGCTTAACACAGCAGGGTACCTTCAGTTTGCTGAAAGGCTATACCAACACAAAGACTTCAGAAACAAAGATCACATTTTTTTTTCCAAAAGTTTGAAATGGCTCCTTGTCTATATTTTTCAGCCACGCAAAGTATCATGACTCATTAGCAGCAGGAGTCCTGTTGTTGTTTTGGAAGGATTAGCTGTGGTCCTGGAAGGTGTCCTTGAGAAAAACTAAAAATAACTCTTCAAGACTTAAAGAAGAATATTGGGGTAGAATTTAGGGAAAATTAAGTTGACCTTTCATTCTTACTTTGGCTTCCTGGTCCTGTAATATTTGATTTGGCAGCTGATAGAAATTAAAACTATAGTCAGGTGGCCAGCTTTGCATTATAAATGAGTACTTTGTAACGAACATTGTGAAAGAAAGCTCTACCACAGTATAAAGTAAGAGAAGGAGCATTTTTCATATAATTTGACGTTCTATTTGTGTAAAGATAGTGTGGAGATTATCAGGATTACAAAGAGGAATCTGTTACAGTGATTGCCTTCCAGGAGTTTAAGTTCTTGTGGAAAACACTTACATGTAAATTAGTATATGAGCTGATGTTTTTAAAAGTACCCTCTATGATAATAGGCCCTAAGCAGGGCCAGGAATGGGGTCAGACAAATTAGGCACTTACTTGTAGTGCAAAAATTAAGGCGGTATTGAAAATCTCATTATTCTAGATAAATAATGTTTTATGTTGCTTGAAAACATAAGTGTGAAACAGTCCCCATGATGGAAAAGAAAAAAAAAAGGAAATTTTAAATAAAGACAGGATCAGTATTACAGATTTTTCTTTTGCCTCAGGCTTAGTGTGGCATTGCAGCTAAGCACTTGACATAAACATCAAATGCATGTGTTTCTGCCATCAGAACCATTTGCCTCCAATTAATTTCCTAGGCAAACAACTGGAAATTTGGGGAACTTTAAAAAAATATAGCAGTTAAAAGCACAGGACTCGGGCTTCAGTGTGCCAGATTTCAAAGCTCATCTTTGCTGTTATAGACTATCTTGCTATTTCGTAGGGTAAGGCTCATCATCCTGAGCCTTTCTGTTTCTTTCTAAAATGGGACCACTAGTACTTCGCTCCCAGCACTGTTATTTTGAAAGAAGTTAGTGCATGTGAAATGTATAGCCAATGTATCTGTAAATGTTCACTATTGTTAGGTCATAGAATACATCATGTCATAAGCTGTAGGGTTACCACTATGTGGCAGGATCATAACATAATAAGTCATTGAAACTGCAGTGCAGGGCATTGTTAGATTTGTAATAGAGGGAGTTCTCTTGGGTCTTGAAGAATGAGCAGGCAAAGCAAGGTGTTTGAGACCAATCTCCATTAGAAGAAAGGCATGGAAATCAGAAATGCACTTTGGCAAAATGTGGATAAGAGCATATGGCCCATAGAGGATAGTAGAAGGAAAGAGGAGGATGGATAGAGAGAGATGAGGAGCAAAAGTTGACTGTTCTCAATGGCAAATAGCAAGTGCTAGGAGGTTTTTAAGGAGGGACGGGATACTCTCTCTCTCACACACACACACACACACACACACACACACACACACACCCCACACACTGGCCTGCCTTTTAAAAATATAACTGGTCCCAGGATGAAAACATTAATGGAAGAATTGATGTTTTCAGGTATAATAAAACTTAATATACATGGAGAAGAGAATATTTGGTATGAAGTTGCATTTATAGCAGGTGATATTTTTGAATGTTCCACTGAAGAGGATAATGCACCATAGTTTCAGAATTTTAATTTTAACTGGAGAATTCAGAGAGATTCAGAATTTCTGTATCACAGAGCTTTGCCATATCTTTAGGAAAATATGGTACCCAAGATGTCATGTAATCATCTTGGATCTATCAGCCGGGGCTGAAAAGCAATGATTCTGCCAAAGCAATCAGTTTGTAAGCACATAATAATTTGTTTTATTACAGTTGTATTTTCTTCAACTTTATTTAGTCTTAAAATAACATTATAACAAAATTAAACAAAACATTAAAAAATTATCCACAGTTTCTCCATTCTTATGCAACTGTTTTATTTCCCAAGCTTCCTGCTGCTTCCTTTGGATATATGTGAATTTTCACACAGTTGTAATCAAAGCCCATGTATAATTTTGCATTCTGGTGCTTTTTAAACCTAACATTATAGTTCTTCATATTTCCTTTTCCAGAAAGTATATAATCACCAGTCCCTAAGATACGGATAATCTACTATAGAGATAGGAGAGAATGTAAGCACGGGGAATCTGGAACCATAGAGATTAGATTGGAAATCCAGCTCACTTTTTACAAAATGATGAAATCTGGGAAAGTTATTTAAGCCTCATTTTCTCCGTCTGTAAAACGGAGTTATAGTACTTACTGCACTTGTTAAAGATATAAGCTTAATACTGCGCACATTTCAAAGCACAAGTTAAAAGCACATATCGGTCACTATAACAGAGGCACAATTGCATTCATTCATTCATTTATTTTTTTCAAAAATATTTATTAAAAGCTTACCATGTATAGATACTGTATTAAGCAGTAGGATGAAACCCTCACGGTCCTAGCTGCTAGTAGTTCTATAGGGGTTGTGGTTGTATAAGTAGATATTTGCAAGTGCACATTAAATATAATGTTGATATCTCATCCTCTTCAGCTCTACCCTTGCAAGATCCTGGGCCTTTGCATGTTTTCTCAGAGTCAGATTATTAAGGATCAAGGGCCCACTTGATTTGCCCAGGACACTCTTTTGCTGGTATTGCTGTTGCTAAAGGAACCTCTATGATGACAAGAATGGGTTCTGCAGCCAGACTCCCAGCTTCCCAGCTCCAGTTAGCTAGATACAAGGTCTGGAGAGAGAGAGTTCCTTGACCTCTCCAAGCCTCTCTTTTCTCAAGTTCTCATCCAACAGGGAGAATCCCTGCTTCAAGTGGTAATTGTATTAAATTATACAATCCATATGATGCTCATAGCTCAGGCCTGGCCCACAGTCAGCCCTAAGCAAACGCAACAGCTTCTGTAATGAGTGTTAGTGAGGTACCACTGAAGGGTCACTGGCATCATCTCATCTGGGCATTGCTTTGTTTCAGCATTCCTTCAGATGTGACTCTGGAAACACTCCTGCTTTGACAGATAACAAAGGAGGTCCATCACACCCAAGAAAGGAATTTGAGGCCAATTACATCTGACAAATGCTGCTTGTACTTGATTTTTGTTATGTTTCTGTTTGCATCCACACCCATTCTGAAGGTCATGCTTCTTCAAGGATCAGCTCCCTGCCCTTGGCCCCTCTAGTCAGGTTTCATGCCTGTGCATCTGCTAAGCTACCCCATCTGCAGTCCGGCCACATCTGCCATTGACTCATACTCACAATGAACTTCTCAGATGCAGCACATGGTCCATGACTCAGGGGCCCCCACAGCCTGTTCCTGGCCTCACAGAGTATTTCAGTCTTCATCTGCTCCTCTGCCCAGTGGGAAGTTGTTTTGCAGATTTCTACCTTTGATGTTTTAGGTAGATAAGAAGAGCTGGGCAGAGTCGCCATGGAGAGTTGACTCCTGTTGTAGTCAGCATTTTTTTTTTTTGGCTGCTGTGACCAAAAGACCTGGCAAGAACAATTAGGAGAGGAAAAGTTTATTTGGAGGCTCATGGTTTCAGAAGTCTCAGTCCATAGATGACTAGCTCCTCTGTTCTGGGCCCAAGGTGAGGCAGAACATCAAGAATATGGAGAAGAAAAGCAGCTCAGGACATAGAACTAGGAAGCAGAGAGAGACTTCTCCTCTCACCGAGGACAACATATATACCCCAAAGACCCACCTCTAATGACCCACCTCCTCCAGATACACCCTAATTGCCTCGGGTTACCACCAAATTAACCTCTCAGAATTAATGCACAGGTGAGGTTAAAACTTTCATAACCCAATCATTTCTCCTCTAGACCTCTTCCATTGTCTCACACAGGAGCCTTCTCAACCATAACCACTTCTTTGGGAAAATCATCCTCTCTTTTCCTGTTAGTGTCTCTACTTCCTGTTTGCTAATTCCTGTGCTCTACTTTCCACATACATACCACAGATAGATATAGTTACACAAGGCTGCAGTTCACTCTATAACTGCCTCCCAAAGTGTGTCCTCATTTTCAACATATACACACATATAATTTTATTGAGCAAAATTCACATAACATCATTTTAACCTTTTCAATGCATCCAATTCAACATCCTTTAGGACATTCACAGTGTTGTGCAACCATCACCACTATCTACTTCTAGAACACTTATTTTTCTCCAAAGGGAAGCAGTCACCATTTTCCCTAATCCCTGGAAACTATGCTTTCTGTCACTGTGAAATTGCTTATTCTATATATCTAGTGTAAATGAAAGCAAATAATATGTGACCTTTGGTGTCTGTCTTTTTCACTTATCATAAAGTTTTTAAGGTACATCCATGTAGTAACATGTATTGTTCCTTTTCATGGTTGAATAGTATACCATTATACAGATATACCACATTTTGTTTATCTGTTCATCAGTGATAGACATGTGTCCCATTCCCACCTCTTGGCTATTGTGAATAGTGCTACTATGAATATTAATGTGCAAGTTTTTATTTAAACACCACTTTGGGGTACACATCTAGGAATGGAATGACTGGGTCATACTTCATGATATCTTGCTTCAGTATTTTTAACTAGTAAATTGAACTTGCTAAATTCACAAAATTCAAATGCTATATATGGCATCAAGTTCTCAAATTTTTATTTTGGAAACATTTTCTGGGAGAACACGTTATCTTGCATTGAAGTAATTGAAGTAATACTTGTGTTGCTCAAGACTATACCACTAAAAAGAATTCCCATAAACAACATTTTCCGAAGAAAATACTGTAACTAAAGAGTATTGGTGGGAATACTGTACAGCTTGTGAAGTCCAAAAGCATAGCTCACTTCTGCCTGGTTTGCCACAGTGTGTGTGAATAATAGAATGCAGAATTCTTTCCCTTAGTAATTCTAAACTGGCTGGCACTCTTTATTCTCCTGTTCTGTCCTCCAACAAGCCAATGAATAGATGAGGAAAATGGATGGAAATTGGGATCTGAATCACCTCCTAATTGTTTTCACTCAATTCAAATGGCCACAGTTACCATACACACATTTTTCTCCACTAAGTAATCATCAGATGATAGAAAACAGTCATCTTTTTAAAGAATTCCCTTTTTTTCCCCCAGAAATAAATTGTCAAATGGTATTTTGCATTCAGACTTATATATTTTTTAAAATATATTTTTTAGTTGCAGATGGACACAATATCTTTATTTTTATTTATTTATTTATTTTTTATGTGGTGCTGAGATTTGAACCCAGGGCCTCACGCATGCAAAGCAAGCGCTCTATCACTGAGCCACAACCCCGACCCCAGATTTATATTTTGTTATTGGTTTCTAAACTTATATCAAACTCTTCATGAAGTTTGACTTTATCTGATGAGTTGAGATTGAATCTTACAGTCACTGAGTATATACTGTTGACCAAACAGTCTCCCTGAGAGCCGGGAGGCAAATGACTATGTAACAAAGGAACATTCTACTAGTGGCATGCTGCATAATCAATTCCACTTTAAGGCACAGATCAATATTATCTTTGAGATGTCTAATGTACATTAACTATGAACAGAACAGGACCAGCCAGCAAAAATTTGAGGAAGAGGATGACTCTTATTAGGAGGCTTCTCATATTTTGGAGTAGAGGCATTGACCTGTTTGGAAAATCAGCTGTTATTTTTGCTCATTAATGAATCTAAATTAGTTGTTTCATTAAATTTTGCTTTGTTTTGGGTTTTCATGTTTTAAATATTGTATTATTGGAAGAAATAAGACTGCATATTCCTTTTAGCACAACTCCTAGGGCTTTCTTTTATTTTCACATTTTGTAAAAGTAAATGTTACATTTTAGAATGGCTTTAGATTTATAGGAAAACTTATCAATCTAGTACAGAGAGTCCCATACACCTCATACCTACTTTCTTCTATTATTAACACTGGTGCTAGTATGCCATGTTTGAAAAATTTGTAAGCCAGTGTTGATGTTATTGTTATTGTTAAAGTCCATTTCGTTCAGATATTTAAGTTATCAATCTATCTTCTTAGAACATTGCATTTAGCCATCTTGTCTCTGTATACCTCTTGACTGGGAATGTTTCAGACTTTCCATGGTTTTTATGATTTGGGAAGTTTTGAGACATCCTAGTAAGGTATTTTATAGGGTATTCCTTAGGGAGTTTACTCTCTGTTTTTCTTATGATCAGACTGTGGTTGTGGATTCTTGGGAAGATCACAGTGGTCATATGCCATTTGCATTACATCATATCAAGAACACTAGCTGCATGACATCACTATTGACCAAGACCACCTGGCTAAGGTAGGCTTTCCAGGTGTCTCCATTGTTAAGTTCATCTGTTCTCCCTCTTTACATGCTATACTTTTTGGAGAGAAGACACTATGCCCAGGCCACACACAACCCCAGGGCAGGGTCAGTTTCCTCTTGATAGGGAAGTATCTACAAAAACTATTTGGAATTAATATGGGAGATTTGTCTCTTCTCCTTCATTTATTGATTTATTCAATAATTTACTTATATAGTGTGGAATATGAGTATTGAGATGAAATCTTTTTTATTTGGTTATTTTATACTTTGGACTACAGCCAATATTGCATATTTTGCTTATTTTATTTTTCATGTTATTCTATCATTGGTCATTGTGAGCACTTTTAATTTGTTCTTTTGTCCTATTAACAAACTCTCATTCTTGGTATATGTGTGTGCATGTGCGTGCGCCTGCACGTGCATTTGCATATTTTGAGTATTTGCTTACCAACTGGCACTAAAGAATTCTCCAGTTATAGAATCAACTATTTTTCCAAGGAGTTCTGGCTCCTTTTATGGGAGAATGGTATTAGAGTCTAAAATTTGGGTGCTGGGTATATTTAGCTATTAGGGTATCTTTTCTTTTAGGCCTTTTCAGATGAAAGAGAAAGGACATTTATTTATATACTAACCTCTGTGTGCTCTCACACCTTTAACTATTCTATAAATATCCTTCTGTATCTATACTAAGCTAAACATGAGATAACACTGATACCACCAACCTCTTTTTATTACCACTAGAACATTCTAGTCTTATACCATTGCTTACCTGTAAATCTCCTCCATTGCTCCAGCAGTGAGAAACCTGGCTCTCACTATAAACCATTCACCCAGGAGATGTTTCTATTCAGTGTACATGTACATTAGTGCCATGACTGTCACCTGCACCCCCCTGTGAAACAAACTTATCAACTATAGTATGTGTCTCATTCTTATAGGTGACACAATTTCCGTATGCTGAGGAATCCCCCAATTTTCCTTCACTTCTACCAGCAATTCCATCATACATTTATACATTTGCAATACAGTTAGATTCTATTATCATAGTCTACATTTCTTCCTGAGATCCCCCAAACTCCTAAATGATGTTTTAAATTTGCATGCATTAAGATTTACTCTTGTGTTATAAAGTTCTCTGAGTTTCCACAAATATGTAGTGCTATTTACCAATCCTCATAGTACCAAATACAATAGTTTCATCAACCTAAAAAATATCACAGGTGCTTCACCATTCAATTCTTCTCTCACAAGTTCCTAGCAGCTACTGATAGGTTTACCTTGTCTAGAATGTGACATTAGTAGAGTTATATAGTATGAACCCCCTTTGAATTTGCTTCTTTTGTTTATCAGTATGTAGTTAAAATTCACCCATGTCTTTGCAGTGCTTGATAGCTCATTCCTTTTGATCACTGAATACCATTGTGCATATTGTATAGATGTACTACATTTTGTTTATCCATTTATGCATTGAAGTACATTTTAGTTGCTTCTAGTCTTGGCATTTATGAATAAAGGTGCAATAAACATTTGACTGCAGGTTCCTGTGTAGAGATGTTTTCAAATAAATTGAGTAAATACCTAAGAGTGCCAGTTTTCAATTGCATGGTAAGACTGTGTTTAGCGTTCCAAGAATCTGCCAAACTGTCTTCCGGTTGGCTGCACCACTCTGCATTCCCATCAGCAGTGTTCTTGTTGCTCAGCATCCTCATCAACAGCTGGTTTGGACATTGTTTTCACCATTTTAATAGGTGCATAATGATTAAAGTAAATTTTTTTCTTAGTGATAATCCATACCTAATGTAAAACTATCATGCATCCAAAACATATGTGGACTTGTGACTGAATAACTTTTGTTGCATACTTTCCTTTATAGGAGGATGGTATTAGAAATTTTGTATTTATCATATTTTTCTAAAGACAAATAATCATTCATTGCTTATTTACTGTAATTTGGGATGGAAGTAAACTAGGTTTTAATCTGGCTCTCCCACTTACACATTGAACCCACAGGTAAATTATTAACTTTCTCTGCTTCAGTTTCCTCATCTTTAACACAGAGACCAAAGTGGAACTCAGCTGATAAGGTGATAGAAATTTAATGAGCTATTGCCTGGAAAATACTTAGCATGGTGCCCGGAACACAACCACCATAGTGTTATTATTGATATTAGTCTATTGCTCCTACTAATATTATTTAAACTATGGAAGGCTCTAGTTTTTCTTGAAAACTATACACTTTGCAATCTTTCACTGTGGAAATGCACCAACCTTTTTCATCCACCCATGCCTCATAAAAATAGAATAAACATACTTCACATTCATTACATTTCACAGCATGGCTTTTTTCTACTCCAAAGAGCATGGTGAAATAGATATTTGCAAAGGTAACCTAAGTGTTACAACTCATTGGTTTCCTGTTATTTCTTGTATTACTAATAATCCCTTACATTTGCTCAGTGCTTTTTATTTTACATTGGGCTAACTTCACAGATATTATCTCATTTGCTTTTCAGAACCGCTTTTTAAGGTAGGCAGGGCATGCTTAATAGCTCCTGATTTTGGTGAGGTGAGGTGACTTGCTCCAAATTGCATAATAGGTAAGGGTAGAGCCAGGGTTTCAATTTAGGTTTTCTGAATTCTTATTCAATGTTCTTTCTAGGAAACCAGACATGGGATGGATCTTCAGATAAAGTGGTAGATAAGAGCCTCCTGGGGCATTTATTAGAACCCATTGATTTTAGTCCACATGTTCAAGTACATGGGCAGCAAGGATCTTTAGAAGGAGATCCACTTGTACTTTAGGGTTTCAAACTGATAGTAACACCACCCATCCTCATGTCTCCTGGCTATCTCCTACAACTGAGCTAGGGAGTGTATAATAATGTCCCCAACACTACTTTTAAACCACTATATTTATCATATTAAGGAATGAAGTGGACACATTTTTACATTCTTTCTGGGACTTATCCCAAATACCTTTACTGCTTTTTATCTATTCTACAGGGCTAAGCTTCTCATAACTTTGTTAATTCTGTGACTCCACACCCATGGTGCTGAATTACTCTCTAGGGGTGGACATTTGACCCAAGATGGGCTAATAAGATTATCTTCTGGTAATATGGACCCCAGACTTGGGATCCAGAGACAGCAAGTTAAGAAATATATGTGAAATACATGGGGCAGGCATTTTCTGCCACAGTAGCAAATGCAGATTTCTTTTGCATCAAGAGAGCAGTGAAACATAAGCATAGGAAGACAAAAAGAGGCTCTGCTTATCTAGAAACAGAGATAGACACTGATATCCTATGTGAGACTGAGGAGGATTCCATTCCCCCATCCCAGTGCCTTATACAAGCCTTGTCTCACTAATTTCCATGTGTTTCTTAAGCTGATCTTCAACCCCATCCCACAACTAGCTTCTGTTGTTTTCTGTTCTTGTGACAAAGAATCCCGACTACATAGTGAGAGTCTCCTAATGGAAAACTGACTATTAAGCTGCATTTATTGAAACTTGCAACAGCAGTGTTGATTTTCATATCTGATGGACTATCAGAGAGCCCGTTTGCAGATTCTTCCCACCAGGATTTTTACTCAGAGTACTTAATAGTATTTCCACTTGATGCAAGTAATACTGTCAAACGTTCTAGAATCTCAGCAAGAGGGGATACTTCTCAGGACAGCTATTTTGATTCTCTTCCCTAATCATAGTCTGTCCTTGTATCTTCCAGCCAGCTGTTGCTTAAAATCAACCAAAGCTGGCACATGAAAAGGGTGGGGAGGAGGGAGAGCCTACGAGAATGTAAATAGATTTAGGATTAATACAGGCCTTTGTTCAATATCTGCTTTGGAATGTTGTAGGTCTAAAATCCAGATTATTTATGATAATTATGAGGGCTATGAGCCCTCATGTGAAAATGGAGATTAAAATATACTCATGGATTTTTAAATGAGGATTTTATGAAATAAAGTATGCAAAAACACCTGCTACAGGCCTAGTCATAGTAAACAGTCAATAAATGTCATGCCCTCCCAGACTTTTGAGGCAATCCATAATTTTTCTTTACAGACTTAACTGCTAACCATGCAGACTGTAGCATCTCTATATAGAATGTAGCATGCAGTCATGAGGATGGAGTTTGAAACACTGACAGTCCAGGCTGGTAGCTTTCTTGTAGGACCTGTGATAACTTTCACAAATTAATTTAAAATGAGGAGTTTTACTACTGGACCACACTTGAGATCTCTTTATAATGCGAAATACCATGCTTCAAACACTCACTTTTATGTTATGATTCTATTTATCTTTAATAAATCACAGTGCTCTTCATGCTAAAATTTTCCTGTTTGAGGAATAAGGAACACTTGGTTGCTGGGTGTGATGGTGCATGCCATGCCTGTAATCCCAACTCTTAGGGAGGCTGAGGCAGGAAAATTGAAAGTTTGAGATAAACCTGAAAAGTTAGCAAGATACTGTCTCAAAATTAAAAAAAGAAAGGGCTGGAGATGTAACTCAGTGGTAGAATGCTTGCTTAGAATGCTTGAGTCCCTGTGTTCTATCCACCATATTGAAAATAAAAATTCCTATGGTATATTTCCTGTGACAGGGAATTTAATGCCTTCAAAGTGAATTATTTTGATTTTTGGAAAGGCCTACTGGCCAGGTATCTGTGCAATCAGACAAAGTCTGCCTTATTCCAAGTCATTAGTCCTAATTCTTCCCTTCCCTTGGTTAGAAGTCCTGGTCCCAGAATGATAAAATGACCAGAAGCTGTCCTTTTTTTCAGGTCAGGAATACACTAACTTTTTTTTGGTCATCTTTCCATTTTCCCCCTCTTCCAATAATCTGCGAAAGCTACTCACCTGCTTTCCTTCATACTTAAATCTGAAATTTTGTGAAGCAATAAAGAAGAACTGTTTTAGGAAAGAAGAGTCTGCTGAAAGTGGGATATTCAGAATGCATGATTGTTTTTGAAATGATTTTCTGCTCATGGTCCATTGATAATACTTCTGTGAACTGGGGTTGTCAGTAGATGTCTTCTTGGCTTAGTCTTTTGCTATGCTTCAAGCTTCACCCTCTTCCTTCTACTGCTTTAATTCATTCATGTTTTCATTGATTGATACATCCATTGAGCATTTATTGAGTCATTACTACATATAAATTTCTCTGTTAATTTCTAATATTCCAAAAATAAAAAATAAAAAAATAAAGTATCTGAACGTTGCCTTTGAGGAACTCACAGTCTAGTAGAAAAGACACACACAAACACACACACACACACACACAACACCCAAGACAAAGAATTAAACTGGAGCTCAGTATTTTTTAACCCACAAATTGCAGTCATTAGTAGGCTAAGGAATCAATTAGTAGGTCATGGCATGTATTTTTAAAAGATAAAGTAAAATGGAATAGAAACTATTGGAGTGAGTCACACGTTAAGGATGCATGGTTGATTTGGGCAATTTTTATTTAAATTATATGTGTGGAAACATGGCTTAATGTGAAGTGTTTTTAGTATGCCTCACACTCAAAAGTTTGAAGACACTAGCTTAGGATAGAAACAGAGAAAAGCTTTTCAGACTTACTGTGCATAGGAATCAGCTAGGAATCTTGTTAAGATAAAAATTCTGATTCAACTAGTGTGTGGTAGGGCTTGCAATTCTGTTTTCTGGTGAAGTTCCAGGTGATGCTGTTGCTATTGTTCCACACAAGGAGATAGAGTGCTAGGTGGAGAGATAAGGAAAGAAAATGAGGAAGTTCCTCAAGCCATTCATTTATGATTTCAAGGGCCACCAAAAATAGATAGATAGAAGATTTTCCCTTCCTTTTCTGGATTTTTGCTTTGGATCCCTTGATAGAAATCCTAACCTACCCTGTACTTCAAGGGCAGTTGCTATCCAGCTCCTAGGTGCTGAATGTTGCAACCAAAGGATCAGATAGATGCTTCAGACCAGCTATTGTGAAGTTATACCATTGTTTCTGCGGGCTGGCCCTCTTTCTCACTGTGTCTCAGACCCCTATGCCTTTCTATCCAGTATTCCCCATGATTAGCAGCAAGGTGCTTCCTATACAGCAGACAGGAGCAGGAAGATTTTCATTTATTTCAGCTTCCACCTGTTACTACATTTCATCAGGGTTCTATCACATGCACCCAGATAGCTGCCTTGACCTCTTAATGGTTTCCTTTCCTGCAATCCTTTTCCTTTCCCCCCTGCCCCCACCCTTATCCTGTTCAGAGATGTATTGATCATTCTAAAATGAAGCTTTCAGTATTTTTCTTGTTCTGCTTAAAATCCTTTCCTGACTCCCCATTGCCTAGGCAAGCTCTCTGCTCCTGCCAAACTTGTTTGCTGCTGCTCCAGTGCGTCCTTCTGCATCTTTCATTTTGACCTCTCTCTTCCTCTTGAATGATCTCTCTTTTCTAGCTATTCAAATCCTGCCTGTTCTTTAGGATTTTGCTTAAATCCCACTTCTTTCATGAAGCTTTTTTTTTTTTTTTGAAAACCCCAGGATGAATGAATCTCCTCCCGCCCCTTTTTGCTGATATCTTATCACAATAATGCTCAGAATAATTGTATACTGGTGTGTGACAGAACAAGCAGAGAATTGGGGTCTGATCAAGCCTGGGATGTGGGAACAGAGTCAAGCCATTTATCTGATCTGAGCCTCATTTTCCCCATTAAGGTAATGACAAAATGAGAGCTTTTGGTCTCTAAGTAATTGCACATAGTGCCCACTAAATGTGTGTTTCACTAATTTTGTAAGTTGCCTTAGAGATCTCGTTTTCATCATTGCAATTTTTCTTATTTTAATCGTATTTCTTGTTAACATTAAACTGTTACCCATCTTTTGAAATGTCTTCTGATTTTTTAATTCTCACATGTATTTGTTTTGTGTCTCTTTCTCATATCAGGAAGGAGCCTCATTCTGTGGTTGAGGTAGTGAGGCCCAGGGAGGGCTGATTCAGAGCAAGCAGAGCAGAGAATACACCACCACTCCCAGCTACCAAGGTCTCGGTGTTTCAGGACCCTGCCGGCGTCCGCTCAAATTGCGTGCTCACTAATTATTTGTCAATTGATTGGAGATTGTCAGGCCCATCTTGCAAGACAACTCCCTTCTCCTTGGAAGGAGGAGCCCCTTGGAGTCTGGGGTAACGGGAAAAGTGCTTACTCCCGGAGGAAGGCGGGGCAAGCCGGAACAAGCTCTGGCTGGGAACCCGCGTACTTCCTCACTCTGTTTCTCTGAACCCCATTCTTCTCTGGGGAGCGGGGAGCGGGGTTAGAAGGGTACTTGGAACCTGTCCCTCTGGCGGAGACACGTAGCTGCCTCTGGCCGCCGCTCCTGACTGATCCTGCGGAGTGGAGCGCCCCTCCCGCCCCGCGCGTTTCGCTCAGGCTCCCTGGGCTCTGCAAAGGGAGGGAGAGCTGGGGGCGCCGAGCGTACCAGCCTTCCTGGAGCTGGAGGCCAGGAGCCCCGCGCCCTCGGGAGCCTCTTGGCAGCTTCCCCTCCACGGCGCGGGTGTACAGGCTCTTCCCGCCGCCCCCACCCGTGGCTCGCCCTCTCTCCCTCCCTCTAACCCCGCCAGCCGGAGCGCGCACACCGGGGCTCCGGCACGTGGGCGCGCGGGAGGCGGCGGCCGCTGCTGCCGCTGCCGGAGCCCAAGCCCGAGCCGGCGAGATCGCCCTCCATGCTGCGGGAGCTGCGGCCGTCTTCTGCTCAGCCTCTGGCCGCAGCCGAGTTTCGCTAGCCGGCGAAGCAGCGGAGGGGAAGAGGAACAGGACAGGGGCGCGGTGGGCTGGAGCCATTTGGGCTCTGAGCAAGGGGCGCCCGCAGCCAAGAGGAGGCAGCCCGGCTTTCTCGCTCGCTCACTGCTCCTGCCGCCGCTGAGGCTCCAGGCAGCGCGATGTCTCTGCGCTCCTAGGCGGCGGCCGGCGGAGGCTTCCTGCAGCCGCTTGGCCCGCGTGGGCCCCCATTACGCCTGCAAGTACCTTGTCTATCCCGGAGGACGTGCGGGGCCGCCCGCCGCCGGAGCCCGAGAGAGCGCGAAGTCCGAAGTCAGCCCCCAAAGCCGCCAACTTCCCCGGGAGCCCCTCTCCCGCCGCAGCCTGCGCCAGTCCTGGGAGCGATGCGCCCCCAGCCGGGCGCTGCGCCCTCTGCCAACTCGCCACCCATGGGATCGACTGCCCTCGGCTGCCCAGCTTGGAGCGTGTAGCCTTTGCCGCGTGGCCCAGGAGAGGAGTTAGACACCAAGGCGTTTCGCGGACCCTGTGCGCGCACTGGTCTGCTTGGGTCTCCTAAGGGGGCATCCTTCATACCCAGGGGTGAGTAAACAGCTGGTGGAGGCGTCCTTCACCCCCACTAGCGGTTTGTAAGGATGGCAGGGAGACGCTAGAAAGTTGGCTCTCCCGAACCTATCCTGGGATTGACAGCGGAACGCAATGTTGATTACTCAATTCCATTTCCTTTGGGGGTTTTCCCTAATTGCCTTCATCTCTAAAACCAAGGACGGAACCCCCTTCCACTTCCCAAGGAGAAAGGGGGTTTCCTAGAACAGGTCATTGACTGTTCCCCATCAACATGCCATTTGAGGCTTTTCAGCCACCCGCGCGTTAAGCAAGCACCCCGCGTAAGCGCTTGGAGATCTGCAACCGCCTGGGCGCGCTCCGAGATCATCATCATGGGCAGCCAGAGCCCATAGGAAAGGCTTAGCTGCTTGATTAAAGAGAAACGACTGCTGGAATATTGAGAGGGGGGTGAGGAGGGAAGGGAGCAGGAGAGGTAGTGGGAAAGAGAAACACTTGAAATTTATCTGTTTCTGACACATGGGGCACAAAGGGTGCTTCACTCCGTTTTGCTGGTTTGGGGCCGCCCGGTATAAGGTGGCCTGAGAGAGTCCAACAGGTGGCTTGCACAGGCTTCCTGTGGCTGGGCGCGGGGGCGAGGGGAACCGCTCCTCCCTGGGGACCCAGGCTAGCTCTGGCACTTCTGGGGGCGCATCTGTACATGGATAAGGAAATGGGCTTTCTGCTCTCACGCCCGATTTGGGGTGTGTGAGGCATCCAAAAGCCTCCTGTCGGGAAACAGCGGCCTTATTGTGTGCCTGACTGAGGTTTCAACTTGCAGGCAACTGAGGATCCATTCAGCTGGGCAACTTGGACTTGGCTGGTCTTTGGACTTGTGCCTCCTCGCAGTCCCTGGTGGTGGGTATTCTAGCTCCCCCAGCTGGGCGGTGAGCCAAACCTCAGAGTTTCCCTCCTCTGTACTTAAGTGATAAGAGGCGGGTTTCAGGAGCATCGGAGCCTTGCTGGAATTGATTCTTCTTTACTTGCCTCCCGCACTTTCATGCACTTTCATTCTGAGACTTAGACACAAGGACTATGCACCTGGTGTGTACTGGTGAACATGGGGCAAGTCTAGTTTGAGAGCTAGTTGGAAGAAACTAGAGAGGAAATTCAGCTTCTGTATCAGATTGACCAGATTTGGGAGAGGGCATATTTGTGCTTTGTGAAAGTTTCTTCTGAACTCACCATCCAGAGTGCCAAATGCAAAATGCTCTGAGCCCTCAAAGCTGTGGGTACTTTAAAGTAGCATCTTCCAAAATCTGCTGACGGTCTTCACTGGTCTCATTACACCCATTTGTAGGTTGGGGACGTATACCTCTGTGCAGGGGAGAAACTCTGAATTTCTATAAAACAGATACTTAGAAATCAATGTTGGTCTGGAAAACAGAAAAGCAGCCAGATGTGTGTGTGTGTGTGTGTGTGTGTGTGTGTGTGTGTTGGGGGGAGGGAATCAGCTGGAGCCTGTGTATGTACAGGTACTCAGTTTTGCTATCTTGAGGGCACTGGTTTGCTTTGAGATTGTTGGAGATTTGGGGAAGTTAAAGCTTTTTCCAGGGGCTGGGGTTGTGTCTCCATGGTAGAGCGCTTGCCTAGCATGTGTACAGCACTGGGTTTGAGTCTCAACACTACATATAAGTAAATAAAATAAAGGTCCAACAACTAATAAAATATTTTTTTTTAAAAAAGCTTTCCCTGCACATGCTTGGTGCCACCTGGCTACTTTCTGCCCACCTTGCAGTGAGATGTTTGTGCTCTGGAATAAAGTGATGGGCATTAGTACTTGGCTCAGACACTTCTCCTTCGGAGGAGGCTGTGAGAGAGCTGTTGGCCTGGCTGCCTCTGCGCTGTAATTGCTGCTGCACCCTTCCAGACCAAGTTTGATTTCTCACTGATAAGAGTCCACCTCACCCTGGGTTTCTAGCAACGAATTGGAAGTGTTGCTAATAATGTGTAAGCCTCGTAGCACACAGTGTCTAATTCAGCATGGGGCCCATGTCTTCCCAGAAATGTGCCCAGGAGTCTCTGTGTTGGAAGGGGAGTCAGGAGTTAGGTGCCAAAAGTATGAATGGACAGGGAGATAATACATATGACAGGGAGACAAAAAGACGGAGGAGACAAATGGGACAGAGCCTAAAACAAAACAAAAGTGTGTGTTGAGGAAGGTTGGGGGAGGAATGAGGGAAGGATGCAAAGAATTGACAGGATAGTTCTAGGAACAGGGTGGAGAGAGCAAAGAATATGGGGTCCCTGGGGAGAAGTGGAAGGAAAGAAAGAGGAAAAAAAGAGATCCAAAGGAAAGAGTGTGAGAGAAGAGAGTGAAAAAGGAAAGGAATAGGAATGGGATGAGGGGAGTCGAGAAGGCAGGTGGGGATAACGGAAGGGGTGGATACACAGAGGAGGCAGAAGAAGCAGGAGGCATACGCTTTCGGCTTTTATTTTTTATAAACCATACTGTCATTGTAAGGAAATCAACACAATCCATATCCTTCAGTAGCCAGCCCTTGGTTAGTGCTTGTTTCTCTGGGAAAGTATGCATTGTGCAGAAATTGGACACCACTTGGAATCTGGCTGCATTGGAGATGACAGGAGTATAAGAGGTTTGGATTCTTGGTAAATGCACAGCTGCACAAGTGCATTTGCCTATGCTCTTGTTGTTTTAAGCAACAACCTTCCCCAGGTAAACACAAGACTGAAGAATTGCAGCAGAGGGTTATTTTACTAACACTATTTGCTTGTGATTCTCTAACCCCTCCTTGTAGAAGGAAAGATCTCCTGGGTAACTTCAGAGAAATCCAAAGTTACAGGACCAGCTTCCCTGGGAGTCTGACCCAAAGAGGATGGGAATGTGCTTCTTATTTAATGAGTGTTCCAGTTGATTCTAAAGCAGGTCATCCCTCAACTACCCATCACATGTTTGTGGTAGACACGATGTAGACTCTTCTGTCGTTTGTTCCTGAATTTCTTCCGAAGAAATATAGTTCAATGCTACCCTCTTCTAACCCTCCTCTACAGAAAAGCTCATTTCTTGTGAATTTCTCTTGATAAAAGGACAAGGCCAAGGACTTGCTCAGCCAGGACTACCTCTCCATGAACCTCAACCATCACTGTAGCTCTAGGGGAAGGCAGACAGCTCCCCTAGTTGACTTTGTCAGGGCTGTTCATACTAAGATACTGTGTTCTCAGTAAGGCATCATCTTGGACATTCTTTGAAAATTATTTGTGCATTTAATACTCACGAAAATGATGCTAAATGCACTGTTGTTATTATCTCCATTTCATAGTTGATGAGACTGAGTCTTAAAGGAATTACATAATTTGCCCCAGAGAAATAACAGAGTTATCTGTGGTCCAGCAACTAGAAAGCATCAATGCTAAAATTTGAGCCCAGGTTTGGTTGACTCCAAAGTCCAAATTATGTAGCATGCTAGTCTAATCCTAACACCCATTTACATTGATGAGTCAAAAACAAAACAAACAAAAAAAAAAACTTAAAGATCTTCCCAAAGCACTCTCTCTTCCCCCTTTACCAAATGAGGAAAATAAGAAGTAGTAAAAAGAAACCAAGACATTATTCTCCAGAAAGCCTTCCACTAGTAGGTGCCAGAACTGGGACCCATAGTCTGATTTCTGGAGACCCTGTCCAACCTTCTTCCAATCCAACCTTCTCCCAATTGTACTAGTGGTTACTATATCTGGCTGATCATAAAGGTCATAGGAGCCTCTTAGTCAAATTATAAGTTCCTGGACCCTACTCATGGCTTACCAAATCAAAACATTGGCACAGAGAGCCCAGAAATCAGTATTTTTAGCCCATGCCCAAGCCTACATCTGCACATTACCATTTGCCCCAGTTATTCCATAGCTCTTGGATTCTGACACTATGGCTCCCTTCCAGACAGCTTCAGGATAACTCCAAGACCATCCTGATTCCAGAAAAATAAACATACAAAGGGGAACAGGCTCTCTGTATGTTGCTCCAACCCCTCACCCCCCACTGATCTACTGCATACCAGGTACCCTGGGTGAAGGAACAGCTCTCTACCTGAAGGCAACTTGGAAAGCTCTTTGGGAAACGGAGCAAACACACTGATGTGGGTTTGTTTTTCCCTGTGCCAAGTCAGAAAACATTTAGGAAACATCAAATGCTCCTTCAATGGATCTATTGGTATTTGTACTTATATTCACACAAAATGATACCGTGAACCAGGCTAATGTACCTGTTTTTCAGAGCGTCAAGCCATCTCCCAGTTTGGGGAATCTAGCTGTGGTATAAGGAAGACCCCTTTGTTGATATCCTTTGCAGTTCTCATGACAGATCCCAGCCTCATTCTGCAGGTAAAAAGGAGTCCTCACACACACTCTGTCTCTCTCTGGCCCATTTAAATTGTTTTCTCAGTGACCTCAACATCTTTTCCCTTCTATTTCATTGAAAAGTGGCCAAAGATGCCAGACATCTTGTCCGACAAACTGTTTTGTCATCTTTCCCTTTTCAGATCCAAATTTATCTCTTGAATCTGTTGCTTTTAACCCTGACCTCTTATTCAAGGATGGTAATTTAGCCTTAGGTAGTTTGATAAGCTACTGTCTGATACATGTGTTTTAAATCACCATGGTTCTTTGTGAATACAATGGAAACCAAGGAATAATTTATACTTAAAATGTCTGCATCTTTAATATACTGGAATTCATTCTTTCTTTTTCTTCTTCTTTATTTAACATTTCAGTGCTTAAAAATCTGTTAAGTGGAGAAGTAGAAAATGAAAAAAAATGCTTTGTTATTAAGACATGGGCACTGAATACAGAAAACTAGCTGATTTCTTGCTTGGTTGCTATTATAATCCTGGCCTGGTTATTTCATTTCTCCAAGTCTCTATTTCTTCACCTGGAAGTTTAAGATAATAACAGTTGCCCACGTACTTGGCAAAGCTTTGTCTTCATGAGGGATAATGCTCAGCACACCTTCAGCTCTCTGATAAACATATGCCATGTGCCTGGCTACCTTTAGCTAAGGCTAAAACTGACATAGAGGAGATTAAGCAACTTGCCCAGGTCCCAGATATGTCCTTCATCCCCTGCCCCCGGCCCCCTACTGTTGCATTGACATTAGCCACTCCTTCTTTCTTACATCTTAAAACAGAGTGTTGCATAGGAAGCACTGTCTGGTTTGTATTTTAATTTAACCCATTGCACAGAATGCCTAATAGAACATCATCAGGAATCTTTTGAACTCCGGGGGACGTTTTTGAGGTGGTTAAATTATCTTTGCGTTGTTGTTTTTGCTTTTCCAACTTTTGGTAAGAATTTTCATGGATTGGTCTGCTGTTGCTACTGCTTGGCTGATTCCCTCCTATTAGTACAATAGGATGTATTAGTACAAATACCAACAGATCCATTGAAGTAGCATTTGATGTTTCCTAAATGCTTTCTGACTTGGCACAGGGAAAAACAAACCCACATCAGTGTGTTTGCTCCATTTCCCAAAGAGCTTTCCAAGTTGCCTTCAGATGGAGAGACTGTTTCCTCACCCAGGGTACCTGGTGTGCAGTAGATCAGTGTGGGGGTGGGGAGCAACTTACAGAGAGCCTGTTCCCTTTTGTATGTTCGTATAACTATATATATATATATATATATATATATATATATATATATATATACACACACACACACACACACAGTTTCATATAGTTGTATATAGTTATATGGTTATAGAGTTATATATATATATATAATCATAATAGTGATGTATGTGTGTATGTATATATATGTATATGTATATATATATGTATATATATATATATATATATACACATATATAGTTATATATAGACAAATAAGCTATATATGAGTTTTCATATACCTGGTCTTGTATCTTCAGTGCCTAGGACAGTGCCTGACATGTAGAAAGTCCACAAAATATTTTTGAATAACTTTGAGTTAATTCTGTGTGACCCAGGAAAAGTGACCATCATCCTTTATCCTTAAAAGAAAAAAAAAATCCAAATGTTGGAATTGCAAAGTGTGTGGTAGGAATATGTCCCTAGAGGCACCCATTCTTCATGTAGAAGAGCAGTGTAATGCTATCAGTGGTTGTTGATTAACTATGCTAGTAGCTTTGGGCAAGTTCCATTTTGATGTTGCTTAAGATGTAATTAGAAGGGACATTCTGATGTATAAGTTAATGCGATTTTATCTGTACATTTAATTAATTGCTCAGAAAGGCACGTTTGTTTCTCAGCCCAAAGTTTTAGAAATTAATAGGCTTGTGCAGTGAGAACCAAGCTTTGAGACAATTTAGTTTCTACCAGCTTGACGGAAAGAGAAGGAAACTGAGGCTCAGAGAAGGAAAGGGAGTGGCCCGAGGTCACCCAGCAAGGTGGTGCCAGCATCCTTGTGAGAGCTGTGGTTTCTGGAGGCTAGCCCAGGACTCCTAATGCACAGCTGAAGGTGCTGAACTCTTCCGTGGCTGCTTGTTTGCTTTGAAGACATGCTCGCTAGCCTCTGCATGTCCACAGCCTGCCCCTGAAAATATTCCAAGGCAAAAGTCTTTCTGAAAAGGAATGAAGCAAACTCCAGATGTGGGAGAGGTTTGGAGAGAGAGCATCTCGGCGGGTCCTATGTTAGCAAAGCCTTGCAGGGTTCTGGGATCCCCTGTCTTCTTTTTAAAGAAGGATATGCACTTGGCAGGGAGCTTCCTTTCATGTTCTTGTGTGTGATTTTTCAAGATTTAGAGCTGCGTGGATGTTCCTTGTCAAGCCCCTGGCACAGTGGACCTGCCTGTGCCCCTCTTTCTTCTTAACACATCTTTGGATGGGAAGCAGGCACCTTAGGATCCTTCTCTCTACCTCTGGGATGCTTCAAAGTGTGACTAAATGAATCAGCCTAAATACATCTGCAGACACAGAGGCGTGTGCAGCGTACTGGGACGTTGTTAACACACAGATCTTTATCACATGGTGTCAATATTACGGAGATGGTAAGACACAGATCATTGGTGCGAGGTATTGTGGATGATCCTTTGGAAACATTATAATCAGTGCTGAAGAGGCAGCAGAAATATCTCAACCTAGCACCTTCCCTGCATCCCAAATGGCTTGCCACACCAACCCAGAGTATCCGGACTGTGGTTATTCCAGGAGAGAAAGAACAGGTGATACTGTCCTGTGCCTCTCAGCCATAATCAGTCTCAAAGTTTGGTGGGTGTTTTTGATTTGATATCCAAGGGTTGGGAATGGGGGGGCACCTCTCTTTGTACCCCCACCATCAGAAAAAATATTGGTCCCTTCCCTGCCTTGCCTGGGTTTCTAAAATTCCTCCATTTGAAGGCTAATTCCTTCAGGCTTATATTCGAGTTTCCTCTGGTTTTATGTTGCAATGCAGAATTTCCCGAGGAGAATGTCACAGCTTGCAGACACAACACCTCACAAAGGTCTTTTAATAGGCATAAAGGAGGGACTCTGTTACCAGTGCTGCCATCACCATTACTACTTCTGCTATAGTCACTATTGCCATTATTGAGTGCCTATTGTGTGCCAACATGGTTCTAGGTTCTGCTCATAGGTTTTTCTTACCTCATGTACCCACCCAGTAATCCATTATGGGTAATGGAATGAAATATCAGACTTTTCTCATTTTCAAATTTCACTAGGTACTACTCTCGCTGGCTGACCTACAAAACTCTGAACTTTAAAGGAGCGCGGGGAATATCTTCTTGCATGACTTCTAAATGGCTATGTTATACAGTATAATATACCCACATCATATACTGAAGTTTTAAAAAAATCTATAATGTGGTTTATTTACTGATATTTCCTAATCTGCTCTCTTATTTCACATTGAACAAGTGTACATGTCGAGACATGGCATAGTCACACATGTAATTGAATCAACAATTTCAAAGCGTATTTACCATTACTGTGGTAATGGTAATAGTGTGATATTTTCCATTCTGATCTAGATTATCTTTTAAATTTCTGCTATGGTCTATACAATTGATTTTGTGACTCTTATGAGTTAAAGCCTATTGAATCAGTCAACTTTCTGTTGCTGTGACAAAATACTTGAGAAAATCTAATTTAAAGAAGGAAAAGTTTGTTTTGGCTCATACTTTCAGAGTTTTAGTCTATGATTGGTTGACTTGTTGTTTTGGGGCCTGTGGTGAAATAGGATATCATGGCTGGGAGTGTGTGGTGAACCAAAGCTCTTCACCTCTTGGCCAGGACATGAAAAGAAGAGACTAAGGTCTCAATGTCACGTTCAAGGGCACACCTCCAGTGACTTAACTTCCTCCAAGTAGATCCCACCTCTTGAAAGTTTTATCACCTCCCGGTAGCACCATGGGCCAGGAACATGGGTCTTCAGGGACATTTTAGATCCAATTTTTTGCACCTATATTCTGAAAAACACTTACCTAGTCTGATACCATAAGCTTTTATTGGGAAGAAAAGCTCAGAGAGATGAAGCCCCTTTTCCTTGTCCAAGATCTCATGCCAAGCTATTGTCAGAATCAGTGGCAAAATCAAAGCTCCTGACACCACTTACATCTTTGAGTGATGGCATCCTTGGTTGTGGATTCTGGGCCATTACTTATCTTCATTTGGCAGCTGATAGTTAGACGGTTGTCATTGATTGCTCACAATATCAGCGTTTTGAGTTGGTCTTGACTTCCACTGTCCTCATGTACAATTTTTTAAATGAGATTCAAGTGGCAGTTAATTTTTCATATATGGTCTTGATGATGGGCAATTGTCTTGGTCTATCCTCTGTGCTGTAACTGAATACCACACACAGGTTAACTGATAAAGAACAGAAGTTTATTTGGCTCCTGGTTCTGGAGGCAGAGAAGTTCAGGAGCATAGCCTGTTCATCTGGTAAAGACCTTCTTCCTGCATCTTAATATGGCAAAGGACATCCCATGAGGAGTCAGAAAAAGAAGGAAACCAGAGAAAAAGCATTGTTGATAGCAAAGCTGCCCCCTTCATAAACCCTTAATTGATGAATGGATTGATCTGTTCATAAGGGGGGCATAGTCCTTATGACCCAGTCACCTCCCCAAAAGGTCTCACTTCTAAACACTGTTGCATTGGAGGCTAAATGCCCAACACATAAAATTTGGGGGTTCATTGGAACCTTAGAAGTATCTGTGGTTGAAAGGGCCTATGGAGGGGTAGGGACAAGAGTCCTGTGTCTTCTCTGTGGGCCTCTGCAGACTTGGGTCAAGTGATTAGGGAAAAAGATCCTAGAAGATAGAAGAAGCAGTGATGTCTCTTTGGGTGCCCTTATCCTTAAATCTGTTTCTATCTGTGCTCCTTCCTCTTCCCCAACCCAGAGGGTATTATGCTTGTATTTAAAGGCATGGATACAGACCAAACTCAGAGCCCAATCTTGCCACAATTGATGAATTAAAAACCTTTTTTTGGAAACTCTGGTGACTACTGGGATTGGAGGTGGAATCTTTTCAAAACATTAATTTTTAACTTATTTAACGTCTCATGTGCACACAAGAAGCCAATTAGTACAAGGTGATAAAAGCTGAGTGTTCTCCTACCCCTGGTCTCGCTTCCCTATCTCCGCCTTTCCTGGAACCACCACGTTGCCAGGGTCCTCCGCATCCCCCCAGAGACATGTGGACAAAAACCATGATTTCCCTCTTTTAGACATGTGACAACATACAGTATATGATTCTGTTTTAATTTAAGTGAAACAATTGGGGATAGTAACATCAGTTAATATGGAACTGCGTCATGACTTTTCTGAACTACACGATGTGCTGTTACGGGGATGTACCGAGATGTTTTTAGCTAAGGTAAAGAATGGCCATTAACAGCCTCGATTCTGAAGCTAGCCTAACTCTATGAGAGAGCAAGAGAGCAAGACAGAAACGGAGGAGGAGGAGGGGAAGAGAAGAGAGGAGGGGAAAAGGTAGTGCCAGAGAGATCCTCATTCAATGAAAAGTGGAGTCATACCTAATTTTTTTTCATATTTTCAAGAAGTCAGTTTTTACTGTGGTATGAACATTTTTTTTCACACCATGAAACCACCAGCAAATATTTCTCGAGGATCTTCTGTCTTTGGGATACTGAGAAAATAGGGGACAAGTAAAGACAGTGCTTTCTATCCTGGAAAAATACAGAGGCAGTATTCACTTACCCAGAGCAAGTTGAGAATGGTAAACAATTGTGTTTAATTGAGACTTAAGCTGGATGTCGCCCAGCAGGTATCTGCTCAAAGATCTTTGCATGCAGAGGGAAGAGCGGCTGCTGTGGGACTGTGTCGCACATTTGGGAACCATCCAGGAAGCCTATGGAGCTGGAAGTAGAGGGTCCAGGACAACATGTCCCTTCCCAGGAAGGAACGGCTTCAGGGTCATTGGAGAGCTGTGAAATACAACTGCAACAATCCCTGTCACCTGCCCAGCTAAGGTTCTGTGGAAGGTTTAAAGAGTCCTGGATGACTTTCTAGATTACAGGAAAATAAATTTCCTTTACATACATCAGGAGTATTTTGGTGAAACTCTCCCTAAGATCCTGGAGAGTTGGAAAAAGGCATAGAAATGTATCCAAACAACATTTGTTTAATGCAGGAATAGACCCTTGATTGAAGGAATGAATAAAAAAGTGAACTCACTAGTCTATCTGTGATAAAATTATGGCAGAGATTGAGGCAGCTTCGTCCTGACTTTGAGTCCTCAGTGAAATTTGTGCAAGAAGCAAAATTTAACCTATCAGCTGGGAATATCTATTCTAGCCAAGGTAGGGAGGACATTTTACTTTGCACTTAAAGGTGTACGTTTTTATCTTCTTAGAAATTTTGATGGAAGTTGGAGAATGAAGTTAAACAACATGGAAAATTAGTGCCAGACAATTCTGCCCTCCCCACTCTGTTATGGAAACTCTGGTGTGATTTCCCCAGCATTCACATCCACTGGCTCAAACACGGAAGTAAAGGGAGACTGTAACCAGGGTTTGAAGTGCATCTAATATGTTTTTATTGACTCACACATACTTCTTTTAACAGCAAAAGGACCTCTTAAATCCTACCAATGTTTTTATTCTTACACATCATAGTCAAGAGTGTTTTAGAAACACACATCTAGGAGCTCTTGATTTTGAGAAAATATTTACATTGGATTGTTTTTTTGTGCATTTATTTCTGTTAAAAGCATTGCAATGAAAAACACGATCTGTCTGGGTGGTTCTTTTTTCAGATGTAAAAATCACTCAAACTGAAATCCTTTCTGTAGTCAAATTGGGCCTGCCAGCTCTAAAGAGGGCAGTGGAGATAATATGATAAACTGGCCCTTGTGTTCAATCTCAGCTCATCAAGGCCTTGCCAGAACTGACATTTTTGTACAGTATGGCTTGATGCTCTGATTACAAATTGGTCTTGAGCAGTTAGACTCTTTGTAATTGTATTCACTGAGGGATTGTGCTTGTGTTATTTGGTCTGTTTTGATTTTGAAAGGAAGGAGTAGGAAATAGGTTCCTGGTTCCCTCCTCTTGTTTCAGAATGTGGAAGAGAGACCTTCATGCAGGAGCAAGTTTAATTTATTGTAGCAAAATTAAGAGCTTCCGCTTTCTTCAAGGCAATGTTGACAACACGTCCTTTCAGCCCTGCTGGGAGTTTTAAAGAAATAACTTTAAATTGTATTTCAAGAAGGCTATTGAGTATTTATATTTATTATCATCGACTTGACTTGTGATAAATAGAAGAATCATGTTGGGAAAATGAAAATCTATATGTGTACCTCTTTTGTACTTGATTTTCAAGAATTCTAGCTTTAAATTAATTGCATAAACTTTTTTTTTTTTTTCATGGAACAAAATTGCTAATCATTTCTTTCTTTCTTTTTGACCAAGGATCTTTCATTCCTGGGTTCCTGGGGGTAACAGATAACAAGTCAAGACGATGTCTTCTGTCATTGGGGGATCTAGAGAGAATTATGTACTTACCTAAAGCAAATTGAGAATGATAAAATATTATATGTAATTAAGACTTAAATGGGATATTGGAGACAGTGAGTTCACTGGGATTCAGAGAAGGAAATGATCAGCTCTATTTGAGACAGGAAAAACCAAACTTGTTTTCCTTTGACATTCACACATGACCACACTGAACACAGAAGACTTTGCCTCTGGTCACTAAATCATGTGCTTTGTCCCCACACACCAAGCAAGCAGGTCCCCAGCATACACCAGAGGGATGGCCTATAATTCGATCCTGACACTGTCTATCAGAAAAGAGTGTCAGATCCCACAGGTTAAGGATTGAGTCACACCATTGAGTCACATCCCTCGGATGCCAATCCAGATACCCAGCTTGTGACAGGTGCTTCACTGATTGTTTATAATGTGGGGCTCCCATGACCCCTCTTTGGTTTTGATTACTTTGTTACAGTGACTCACAGAACTCAGGGAAGCACTTACTTAAATTTACTGGATTATTGTGAAGGATATTGAAGGATACTGATGATCAGACAGATGGAAGAGATGCATAGGGCAGGGCATGAGGTGGAGCACAGAGCTTCCCAGCCCTGTCTAGGAGTACCACCTCCAGACAGCATTTGCTCAGCATCCAGAATTTCTCTAAACCTGGTCCTTCTTAGTCTTTATGGAGGCATGTTGCATGGGGGTGATTGAGTCCATCATTGGCCATTGGTGATCACCTCAGCTTTCAGTCCTTCTGCCCTCTTTGGAGGCAGGGACCATGGAACTGAAGTTTCAACCCTTATCACATGGCTGGTTCCCTTGGCAGCCAGTCCCCATAACCTGGAGCTCAGGTTATCCAGGGTTTGTGTTACCTAAATAGAACAAATGACGTTCCTACCACCCAGGAAATTCCCAGGGACTCAGGATCTGTGTCTGATGCTGTTATCATTCACAGAATGATGAAGCTCTTGGGAGTTGTGTGTAAGGATCCAGGGTCATGGATCAAATACCCAAACAAAAGATTCTCTTAGCCTTCATGTCTCTAGGGCTTTAGGAGCTCTGACTCAATCACTGGGACAGAGACCAAATATATCTTTTCTTCTTTATATTATAATATCAGAGGAACATATTTGGGTGATGTTTCCAACATAACATCAGAAAACCATCTCATAATAGGGTAGTGAACAGTTTGGGATGACCCTGATTCTATCAGCTGAACTCTTGCAATGAAAAAATTGAAAATAATTATTTTAGATTTTTGATTTGGCAGATGATCTCAAAAATCCATCTGCTGCAAAACACTTAGATAAACCTGAGTTTTTAATGCATATACACAAATATCACTTTTACACAAAACTACAATAAATCTCAAACATGAAACCCCATGTGGGCTGTACTGAACAAGAAGCTAGTGATAAAGGCCAGAGTTATTCTGACTGCAGATACCCTTACAGCTCTGCATCTGAGAACCAGGCATGAGTGAACCCGGTGGTAAGGTGCCAGAAGTAAGGGAGCTGAACCCAAGACTCGTGTGTGAGCGCAGGACCAGGAAGAGGACCAAGTGGTCCTAGGTTGGTGGTTTTCTTACCAGCAGAAGCAGTCAAAAATTCACTCTGGAGAAAAACAACCTATTTAGGCCTAGAGGACTCTCATAGGTAAAGATTAAAAAAACAAAGATGACAAAAATACACACACACACACACACACACATATACATATACCCACCCCAGCTAATAATAGAGTTATTGGGGGAAAAAAAAAAAAAACATTGAAAGCAGACTTAACTCCTTGGGATTTTTAGGTATTAGAATGGTCAGGTGTAGGATATAAAATGATAATACTAATGATAAAGACGATATATGAATGTTTAAAGGAATAAAAACCAATCATCTAAAATATGAGCATGCACAAAAGACCATAAGAGACAATTTGCAAGATTTTTACAAAGAGCCAGATACAACTTTTTCAAAGAAAAAAATATTGATTAAAAACAACTTAATGGATAAAATAGCACCATGGACACCGCTGAAGTTGGAGGAAGACAAGACATTCCTCCGGAATGTGGCAGAAGGGATGGGGAGACAGACAGTGTGGGAGAGAAGTTAAGAGGGAGGATAAACTGCAAAGTTTGTTCTGTGTTTAATCAGAGTTCCAGATAAAGAGCAAATGGAGGAGACACAGCATTTGAAGAGATAATGGCTGCAGATGTTCTAAAACTGATGATCTTAATCTACAGATACAGGAAGTACAAGCAAGATAAATAAAACAACGAATCCCCAACATAGACCCAGTGTAATGAAATTGAAATCCGAAACATATAGAGAAGGTCTTAGAAGCATCCAGAGAGCAAAAACAGATTACTCACAGAGGAGCCACAAATAACACCGCAGCCTGTTCAGTGGAAGCAAGAGAAGACAGAAGAGCTGAGGGCATCCTCAAAGTTCTGAGGGAAAACGACTGACAAACTCGAATTCTTTGTTTTTGTGATAACAGCAAAAGAATACATTTCTAAACAAATAGACCTTCACTAAGGGACTCTAAAAAGTACACTTAAGAAGATAGGTAATCCCGGAAGGAAGGTCTGATACAGAAGAAATGGTGGGTAAAATAAATTGGTAAAAAATGTCAATAAATTTAAATATTGTAAAATGTGATATCACACCAATGCTCTAATGTGTATTTTTCTTTGGAGAAAAGAAATAATATACTAGGTATGTGAGCCAGCTTTTCATTCTTGTTTCCAAGCTGCCTGACAAGAATTACTTAGAGGAGGAACAGTTTATTTTGGCTCATGGTTTCCGAGGTTTGGTCATCCTCCACTGGCTCCATTACCCTGGGCCTGAAGTGAGGGGGCACCTCATGGTGGAAGGATGTGGTGGAGGAAAGCTGCTCAGCTCATGGCAGCCAGAAAGCAGAGGGAGCACACACCAGAGACAAAATACATAATCCCAAGGCATGTTTCCAGCCACACCCCACCTACCTACAGGCTCCTCCCAGTTGTCAAATTATTAATCCATCAAATGCAGTAATCCACTGATGAGGTCACAGTGCTCACGAGTGAATCATTTTGCCTCTGATCATTACTGCATCGAGAGGAACTTCTGGGGGACATCTCATACCCAAACCCTAACACTAGAAGACAAAAGCATGTATCTGGTCCACCTCAGAATCCTAAATTCATAAACTGCTCTATAATCTGACTATTTCACTTCTTTCTTCCTCTTCCTATTTTTTCTCATCAGTCTCATCAGAGGATGGTAGGTTTTATCAGACATTTCAAAGAAAACCATCCACTTTACAGGTTCTTTATTTGGTATTTCTTTGAAAAACACGTGAAGCGAGAGAGAATTCACAAACTGAAAAGTCTGACAACACGTGTCAGTGTTGATGCAGTAACTAGAAAATGTGAAAAGTTGTTACAAAAGAATAAGAAGAGACAAACAGCCTAATGAAAAAAATGGGCAAAGAGCTTCAAACTAAAGTTACTCTGAAGCTGGGTATGATGGCACACACTTATAATCCTTGTGACGTTGGAGGCTGAGGTAGGAGGATCACAAGTCTGAGGCCGGTCCATGTCTCAGCAAGACCATGTCTCAAAATGAAAAGTAAAAAACATGGGAGTTGTAGCTCAGTGGTAGAAAGTTCCTAGGTCCAAAATAATAATAATAATAATAATAATAATAATAATAATAATAATAATAATATAAAGAAGTTACTCCGAAAAGCAAAAATGTATAACCAATGACTAGATGAAAAATTGTACAACCACCTTAATTATTGGAGAAATTCTCATTCGTAATTTGACACATCACTGAGATAACTTTTATACTATTCAGATCAGAATAAATAAAGGAATGTGAAAATACAAACTGTTGAAGCAAACCGTAGTACAGTGCTTTGGGGAATGTAAGCTGGCAATCATTTAGGAGTGTAGGTTAATGTTTTCCTACCAGAAGTCAAAGTTTTTTCCCTCCCATCTTACTGATGTTTGTCTCCCTCTCACTCTCTTGGAATAATGACACCAATTTTGCAAACCAGAAACCTGGGATTGTACTTGACCTTGCTCAGTATTTTCCTAATATCTCCAACAACTGCTTGAATTCTCTTCCTTCATGATCTTGTTCTCTGTCTTACCTAATCTGACTAGTACCCTAGATAGATCCACAGCTTATGGTTCACAAATTTTAGCATGCATCAAAATGACCTGGAGAACTTTTTTTAAAGACAGAGTGCTGAGCTCCATCCCCTGAATTCTCACCCACTAAGTCTGGGGTGGGACCAGAGAATTTGCAACTACACTTCAAAGTGAAGCTGGTGCTACTGGTCAGGGAATCATGCTGCCCACCACTGCCTCAGACCTCCTTGTCTGATCAACCTCGTGCTCCTCCATGACCCTCCCACCACATTCTGACTTTTCAGTTCCCCCTCTTCTCCTAGTGCCTGCCCTCCAATGATTCTTTGAAAACTTCTGTCTTATCAGATGTAGGAATTGGGACGTTTTGTAATTATCCATATACCTAATGTGTGCAGCAGTTAGGGTAATCAGGAGTAGTTAGTGTTTTCTCTGTGTCAAGTACATTATTTGAAATTTCTAGAAGTTGACAGTCTCCTACCTTCCTTTTCCTCAAATATTCAGTCTGACAAAAATACAAAGAATAAAAAGGAGGAGTCATTGGGCTCCGTAGGGAAAGTGATACAAAGTAGATATAAAATATAGTTAATAAACTTGATTCAACTCAGAGATAGAGGTGTTAAACACACAGTTCACTGTGAGGTTTTTATTTCTTTTTGTGTGTGTGTGTGAGGACTTATATAATCCTATCTAAGCTCTTTCAAAATATAGCATTTCAAATATTTATGGAATCTGTTCTTATTTTAAGGAATTTTTGAAGCCATGCCATCTGTTTTTGAAATGAATAAGTAAACCACCCTGGGTGTGTAGGAGAGCACCTCACCTTTACAGGGTTCAGATTTGCTTGCAGAATGGATTTCACACCATTTCTAACCAAAGTCCTATGAGATGATTAGAAAAACTTGTTCCACTGTTAGAAAAAAGAGGAGCAGAGAACTAGAGCTGCTTGTCCAAGGACATGAGCTCAACTCAGGTTGTATCAATGACGTCTCTCAATTTGGGTTAGGGAATCTTAATGGCTGAGGAATCCTCAGAGGCCATTTAATCCAGGTCTCTCAGAGAGATATGAAAAAAAAGTGGCATAAGCCTTGGGAACCATGTAAATGGATAGCTGCTCCTGATGTCCTGTGGTTGTCATTGTATAGATAGCAGAATCTATTATCAGATCATGTGATTTTTTTCAAGGGAACCTGAAAATGTGGACTTTAATGATAAATTTCAATCTGAAAAAATATTTGTACTTAAAGAAAAACACCATGTAGGACCAAACCTAACACGTCTGCTTGGTCTGTGGGATGTTTGAAACCTGTGATCTAGAATTATACTGCAGGTGGGAGTCAGGGAGCTACCAGTCCTAAAATCAAATCGGTGGGCCTTTGCTTGACCATTTTTGTGATGCAGAACTTTCCATAACTTCACGAGGTTGGACTCTATTATTGGGCTTTTCAATGTTCCTAGACTACTTATTCTAAATCCCTTCATTCTGCTTATGATTTTATATCCAATATCTGTTCATGATACTGCAGGGAATCCTTTCAAATTCAAAGAGAGATCCTTTTTGTCCCTCTCTCCTCTTCCTCCCCATCTGTAGGCTAGATCTTTCAACTATTCATCCTAAGGCAAGATGTTTAGGACCTTTGTAATTCCAGTTATGTTACTCTGGATGCTCTCTAAATGTGTTAAATTGCTCCCAATTAGTGTATCTCTTATCATAGTATCTCTTATCCCACAAATAAAATTAAGTTTCCATTTATTTATTATTATATGTGATTCAGAAAACAGGTAGATGTTCAACATCTTCTAAGGATCTGTTTGGAATGATGTTATATCCAATGTATTCTATGTCACAAAAACTAAATTCACTTTGGGGAACCCCACAAAGACAACGAGAATCATTTTCCAAAGTGACCCACGCTGTCAAAGGCCAAGAGGCACCTGTGGCTAGCCATTGAGGAAGGCTTGCCATGTTTCTTGAGTTCTCATGAATGAGCAGAGAAGATATACAGTTCTCAAAAGAACTGTGAATTTAAGGCATGTTCGTGATCAAATTGTTCCCCACAAGGGCAAAAGTCTGTGAAACATGCGCTGTGTTTTAGACACTGGAGTCTGAGTCCAGAGTGAGAAACTGTTGAGTTGTTTTTTGTTTTGCTTTGTTTCATTTTCTTTTGTGATGTAGGGACTGAAGCAGGGCCTCACACATGCTAGGCAATCACTTCACCATTGAGCTACATCCCCAGCCCATGACGTTTTCATTAAATACTTGAATGATTCTGCCAGATAATTTTGAGAAGCAAACCAGTTAAGACTGAGAGCTATGGTTTATTAGAAACCTACTGTGTGCCAGATACCATGAAAGGATATAGAAATATGATAATGCATGTGGGATATTACCTAGCAGTTAATGATTTAAAGAAGTGGCACTGTTACTGTCATTAATATTATCATTATATTTAATCTTACTTAGTCCTTATTACTCATTAAGAGGCAATTATTATTGACATTTTGTAGACATAGAAACTAAGACATAGATTAAGTTCTAGGATCACACAACTTGCAAGCAGTGAAAGTTTAGAGACTTGTGAGACTGTTTTAGACACCCTTTTGGCTGCTGGGAACAAAAGACCTGACAAGAACAATTAGAGGAGAAAAAGCTTATTTTAGGGCTCATGGTTTCAGAGATCTCTGTCCAGAGGTGATTGACTCCATTGCTCTGGGCCCTGGGGTGAGGCACACCATCAGGGCAAATGAATGTGGTGGAGGAAAGTTGGTTCAGGACATTGCACCAGGAAGCAGAGGGGTTCTTCTCATTGTGGACAAAATATAAACCCCAAAGTCACCCCCCCCCCCCAATGACCCACCTCCTCCAGCACACCCTACCTGTCCACAGTTAATCCCCATCAGTGGGTTAATGCACGGATTAAGTTAAGGTTCTCATAACCCAATCATTTCAACCTCTGGACTTCTTTGCATTGTCTCCCACATGAGCTTTTGGAATATGTCACATCTAAACCATGTCACAGACTAAACACTGCCACACACGCTCCTCCCCCTACCTAATGCTATCTTCCCACGTTGAATTCTAGGATGGGCTTGGAATCAATGTCTAACCCTTAGTTCATTTTGAAGAACTGTCAAATTATTTCTGTTTAGATAGATCATGGGTTAACATTTGAATTTAGATGCAGAAACACACGTTTATTATTATCAAACAGGTATTGTTATTATTGGTTCTGTTTCCTTATAAGCAGTTTGAAACTCCTAAATTTCATTTAGTAAATTAAACTTGTGACATGCACAGATTTGACAAACATGATGGACTTTTTTCCTGGTCTTTGATTAAAAGACGTGTAACTGAAATGAGTCAGACTCAGAAAGTGAAGGTTCAGATGTTGTTATGGTTTGGATGTGAGGTGTCCCCCCAAAACTCATGTGAGACAATGCAAGAAGGGTCAGAGGAGAGATGATTGGGTTACAAGAATCTTAACCCAATCAGTGATTTAATTCCCTGATAGGGATTAACTGGGTGGTAACTGAAGTGGTTAGCTATGGCTGGAGGAGGTGGGAATTGGGGTGTGGCTTTGGGTATATATTTGTATCTAGAGAGTGGATCTTCTCTCTGCTTCTTAATCATCATGATGTGAGCTGCTTCCCTCTGCCACACACTCTGTCATGATGTTCAGCCTCACCTTGAGCCCCGAGAAATGGATTAGGACTTCTGAAACCGTGAGCCTTCAAGTTAACTCTTCCTCTTCTATAATTTTCACTGGTTGGGTCCTTTAGTCACAGCAATGAAAAAGCTGACTAAAACAAATATTTTATCTTATATGTGGAACCTAGAGCAAGTGAGGGGTAAAAAGGGCAGAGAATCCCATGAATATAAAAGGGAGATCAGTGGAGTAGAGAAAGAAGATTGAGGAGGAGGGAGCAGGGCCAGGAAATGTGTAATAAAATTGACCAAACATTGCTATATGTACATATATGAATATGCCTCAGAGACTTTCACCTTTATGTGTATTTGTCTCTAAAGCACCAACTAAAGCCCAATAAAAATAAATAGAAGGAAGACCAGGGGAGTGAGGAAGGGGAACAGAGGGAGGAAGGAAGGGAGGGAAAGAGGAAGTACTGGGGATTGAAATAGAGCAAGTTGTATCCCATGCATATATGATTATGTCAAAATGAACCTCAATATTATGTATAACTATAATGCACTCATGAAAACATTTTTTAACCCCCCCAAAAAAAGATGTGTAAAGGAGACAAGAAGAAAAGTTGAGGGAAGCAGCTGCCCACAAGCTTGTGGTCCATTCTAGAGATGGTTTCATTCCTTTCTTCTCCACAGTTTGTTGCCAGTCATGATTGTTCTTCTTTGTATAAGGCCGGTCAACTTGGTATGCATTGATTATCCAACTCTTATAATCTCTTATATTTTTCTCTCTCATTCATTAGTAAGAAATATTTAGGTGGGCTCCTTACCCAAACCTACATATTCCACAATTTTGAGATATTTATCAGTGCACGAGACTTATTAAAATCCTATGTAAATTTCAAATGAATCTGGCATGACATTTTTTTGTTTTTGTTGAATTCATCATGACTTTAAGGTATTACTGCTCTCTAATATTGATTTATTCTTGTTGTTGATCTGAGAAAAATAAATTTCTTTCATTTTTAAATGGTTCTAACTTTTACATTACCTTTTGGGAGAAGATTCTTGGGAACCTAAAAAGCAAGAAAATTATCATTATTACATTGGACTCTGGGCACTTGTAACACTTTAGTATAATCAAATGTATTCAAAATGGATGTACAGATGTGCTGCAATAGCAAATGTATTTTTATACAAAATAGATAGATAACAGTTTGGTGTGGGAAGATTTTTCTGGAAGGGATAGGAAGTTAGTGCATTGGTCATTCCTTTGCATCTTGTCTCCCCATAGGAGAAAGAGTTTATTTAAACAGAGACTAAAGCCTGCATACTACATATAGAGTTTTCCTACAGCTGATAGGCAGTGAAAAAATAGTACCCTGGAGAGATGCATGAAAGGATACATTTAATTTAGTAGGAACAGCAACAACAACAAAAACCTGTTATTTGTCCCTTTTAATTAGTGTCTGAAGAACAAGATTTCTCTAAGGATTCCGTTCCTGGTCTATATTTATAGAATGACATCTTAAAATGACAAGTTTTCCTGAAGAAGAAGAACTTGTAAGAAATGCCATACTTTACATCATCCCCAAAGCGATTTGGAAAAGTATATTGCACTTAATAATCTGTGAACAGTTAGGGATCTTTCTCTGTGTAGTGGCAAACACTGAGGGGCTCCTGGGCTAATTTTGGCTCTTGGCTGCAGTTACGTGAGTCTGCCTGTGAGTGTAGTTGTATTTTAATTAACTCTGATTGCAATTCCTAGCTCATAACAGCTCTTGCCCCTCCAGGCTACTGTGTATATTCGATGTCCCTGGCTGGCCTCTGCCTTCCTGGGGCAAAATGAAGAAGAGTGGTCTTGGATACCATAAAAATTTTACTTGCAATGATTATTACTCCATGGAATAATCACAAAACCCTTCAGGTATTTATAGTTTACTGTTGTTTTTCTTTTGTTATTATTATTTTTTTTAACAAAAAGTGATTCCTTTATAATTTTCTGTCTGCTTAATGCCTATGTGTGTTTTTTTTTTTTTATTGAAAGTGCACAAAATTGTAATCAGGGTAATTAAAATAAATACATTTATTTTCCATGATGATGTTGAAGAGAGACTATTTCAGGGAATTGTTTTAGTGAAGTGAATGGTAAAAGTATTCACTTTCAAGAATTGTGCATATTCCCCAGTGACTCAGGAGGTCCAAGCAGGAGGATTGATTATAAGACTGAGGCCACCTCAGCAACTTAATGGGGCCCTAAGAAGTTTAGTAAGACCCTGTCTCAAAATGAAAAATAAAAAGGGTTGAGGATACAGCTCAGTAGTTATGTGCCCCTGGGTTCAATTCCTGGTACAAAAACAAAATGTAAATTTTTGATTTTAAGAAATTATCAATGTTTTGGGTGCATATACTTTATACTTTTTGATCTATGTATCTGAGCATTCAATTTCCATCTCAAAGATATAAAATAACTGAAATGATCATATATAATATGTAATATATAAAAACTATAAATACCCCTCAGGTATTTATAGTTTATTGTTATTTTTCTTTTGTTATTATTTTTTTTAACAAAAAGTTATTTCTTTATATTATATATATATTATTATATTATATTTCTATATATAATTATACAATATATTATAATTATATATATAATATAACATATATTATATATGTATATATATCTCAAAGATATCACATAACTTAAATGATCATACATACATATATATGTGTGTGTGTGTGTGTATATATATATATATATATATATATATATATATATATATTATATTATATATCTGTATGTATGTTGGCACTGAATGAACTCAGGCACTCTAAACTACTGACTATATCCCAGCCTTTTATATTTTTTCAAGGCTGGCCTTGAACTTGTAATCCTCCTTCCTCAGCCTCCTGAGTCACTGGGATAACAGGTGTGTGCCACCATGCCCAGCTTGAGATGACTCTAATTCTTCGTGGTACACACTTGAAGTTAAGCTGCTTCTGCTCATCATAACCATTCTCACCATGGTTATCCTTCATGGCTTTCCGACTTCCTTATGATTTCCTTCAGGCGTCTTAGTGGGTCACAGTTTCCTTTCCTACTTGGAACCCTTCCCTACTCAAGTCAGTCTCTGTGCTTTCTGTTAGTCTTCCTTGCTGGTTGTGTCTTCTCTCCTAGCTGCTTACTACTGCTCTTACTTCCGATCACTATCTTTTGGCCACCTCTCCAGCTTTGGTCTTCCTCTTTTTCCTGACTTTCCATCCCCTAGCCAAGTCTCCTCCTCCACCCCCATGATACCCTGTATGTTTCCTTCAAAACACTGAACACAGTTATGATTTTATATTTATTTGGATGAGTATCAGTATTTTTCTTATCAGCCAGAATAAAAGTACCATGAGATCAAGGGCCAGGTCTTCACCTACTAAATGACCCTCAATCAATATTTATTCAAAGAATTAATTTGAAAATGTGGGTCGGGGACACCTGAAGCTCTTGACATTGAATCTTTTTAGTGACACTGTGGTATCGGTGTTGCAATCCTTCCGTTTAGAAAAGGAAAATGAAGCTCAGACCATTTTAAAGAGTTTCGCTTAAAATTAAACAGCACATTATCCCTTACACGCAGGACGCTCTGAAGCTGAGTCTCCTGCCCTTAACCAGTGGCCCTGGCTGCCTTCTGAAGAGCCAAGTCCAAGTGTTCACGTGTGGTTGCTCTCACTACAGTAAAACACCATTTCATCTCAGCTCTTTTGGTTTTATTTGTTTGTTTCCCATCAAAGTGCATGGGTGTTAGGAATTCTTCTGTGGTTCATTGTCAAATATTTTTTGAGTGCTGAGAGGGCTCAGTCTTTATGTCATTGTAAGAAATATCAAAGTTTTGGAGCAAAATCACTGCAGAAACAAAGAAGCTCTCTTGGTCACACATGCATTTCTTGGTTGTGCTCACTGTGCTATGAGTACCCGTGAGAAAGCCTGCCCTACCCTGACCAGCCATGGGGAGAGGATGTCTGCCAGTTCCCAGTAGACTGTGAGACTCTCGAGGCCAGGGACCAAGTTTCCCTTAATGAAGTTGGCTCTCAGTTGTGCGGGCATATAGTTCCAAGGTGTGCCTCTCTGTGGAGGGCTCTGTTATTCCTTGGTTATATGTTGACATATCGCCAGTCCTTGGTGCATTTTCTTTGTGATTCACCATGGTGAGATGTTTTCATGTTGACAAGGATGTGTAACATTGGTGTCACCACCGCCAGCTAAAGGGACCTCTTCAAACCCTCTAACCCCAAGCCTATCTCTGTTTTGGCCTTGTGTTTAAAATTATTTTGAATTTACATAGTTTTAGAGCAGAATTTCCCTGAACACCCACTGCTTTGTCATAGTGCCCCATATCTCCTGTTTTCTTGCAATGACATTATTCAGTCATTAGTGTTACTGGCTCATGTAGCCTTTGAGTTTACAAACTATGGGTAATATAAGGATAAAATACTCATTGGACTGGAAGCTAGAGATAGTGTGTAAAGAGGACTGAGCTAGTGTTTGTTTGGAGTCCTAAGTTTGCTCTTTACTGTGTCCTTCAATGCTTCTAGGATCTTCTGACATGTTTCTCTGAATTTTTTTTTTTTTTTTTTTTTTTGGTGCCAGGGATTGAACCCGGGGCCTCACGTGTGCTAGGCAAGATACCTTTGGGTCTCATCCTTCGCCTTTCTCTCAACTTATGTATCTCCATCTATACACTGAAAAGAATAATCACTACTTTGTCTCTCTTACAGAGTTATTGTGCGAATCCAAGGGGATAATGGACATGAGGACATTTTGAAAATGGAGAATAGCTGTTCTAATATGAGAGCCTTTCATTAACAGTGAGTTTGGGTTCAGACAGTGGCAGGCTGGTCATGAACAGCCTTCCCTATAATTTCTGACACTCACTGCAGGAAGAGAAGCCCAATTAAAAGGGCAAGAGTTACAATTGTGACACAAAGACTCAGATGCAGAAGGTCCCTTGCTTCTCCTGCATAGAGAAGGAGAAATGAGACAATGTCAGTTTAAATGGAACAACAGAGAACTGTACAGTGATGGTGCAAATAATGACATTACCTTGTCTTGCTTTGGTGGGCAGCATCAATTAAAAAGTGAACGTTAAACCCCTTATTTTTAAACCACTTCATAGTATTAAAAAGCTTCATTCGATAGTGAATTCTATTTATTTTTTTTTCAATAGGCAAGAATGGAGGAAATGTAGTTTTTCTAGCCTTAATTTATAATGGAAAGTTTATCGATAAAGCATTTCATTTCATAAGGCTTAATTTCATGCTCAGTAGTAGGTGCAGAGTTATTTGGTGATGATTTATGCATTCGTAATTATTTCTGTCCTCTATTTGTAATTCTCCCTCAATTCTATACTCGATGGCTTTTCCAGATATAAAAGCTGCTTAAAGTTAGCCAGTTTTGCAACTGTGAAAGGGAAAGAACTCACACAAGTGGGCAGCATGCACTCCAGTTACCCACCCCCCTCTGTATTTGAGGATAACGTACATACTTTGTCCCCTCAGGTCTCGAACCTATCAGGGTGCAAGAGGCCCCTCTTCCCATATCGCCAGTCCTTGGTGCGTTTTCTTTGTGATTCACCGTGAGATGTTCTCATAGCTCATGGAGAAATGTTATTAAGTTTAATTTTCCAAAATTGAGTGCTCTATGAGACATTGAATCAAGCTGCTTTCTCCTAGCTGGTAAACATATTTATTAAAACAAAAAAGATTAGTAACTCACTGTGCCCTACCTGGGCTGATTCACATAAACCATGAAAATAACATTCTCATAAGCTAGGACTCAATGTTTTATTTTATTTCTGTTTGTTTGTGCTGTTCTGAGACCCATGCTAGGAGACTAATAGAACTATCAGACCTCTCAAATCTAACGTCATAAAACAATTTGTCTCAGAGTCATTTACTTTATGAGGGAAAACAGATACTTAGTCCTTCATTGTAAATCAGTATCTGGGCTAGCACTTTGTCATAACTGAGGGTTTTCTATCTAGTACATGGTGATGGCAAAACTAAAAAGAACTGTTTTTAGGATTTTTTTAAAGGTAAGTATTGTACTGTTTTATTTTCCTCTTAGAAGGGGCTCCTGGATGTGCTCATGGGATAAGCCTGGTCCTTATATATTCTTTTATTTATATTTTTAGTTGTTAGACACAATACCTTTATTTTATTTTTATGTGGTGCTGAGGATGGAACTCAGGGCCTCACATGATCTAGGCAATCTCTGTACCACTCAGCCACAACCCCAAACCCCTTATATATTCTTATAACCTTGGTAATACTTCTGAGTGCACTTATTCTGTTCTATTAACTTCTCTTTTATAGGAATTTCTCCTACAAATTAAATTAACTCCAGTTTGTTAATGTTTATGATCCTATTATGAGCAGAGAGCTGGGTACATAGTAGGTATGCTATTAATGGCGATTAAGTCAATGAATAGTTTTTGTCTTTTGCCATTTTTCCTCCTTGAAATTACAGGGGGAAAAATCAATAAAACTGCAATTTGTGTGTTTTAAAGTTAGGTATTAGAATACCTTGTTGGTATTAGAATTTTGTCATTCATTAAATTGCAAACTGTACCTACTGGTAACAAGCACTAGGCTCCAGAGTCAACTGGTCCTGGGTTCAAGCACTGCCACCTCTTATTGTGCTGACTGTAAGACTTTGAGAACTTAACTGCCTCAGTTTTCTCATCTTTAAAGTGGGTGGCAATAGCGGAGAAAGCTAACATCACTTACGTATGGCAACATGGTTAATCTTAGATCGACATGCAGAAGTGGGAGTAGATTAGAAACTTTTCTGAGTGTTTCAGGGACTTAATCATGGAGTATTATTTTGGACATATATGACAATGAACTTCTGGAAGTCCAACAAAGGGAAAAAATTTTAAACTGTTTCTTTTATGAGACTGATTTTTATTATTAAAAGCTTTCTGCCTGGTTGCTTGATGGCAGATAATTTTCATTGTAAAAATGGATCTCTTTTCCTTTTTCCACTTCTCCTTACAAATCATTGATATATTGGACAATAAAAGAGATACTTCTGAATGTCGCACAATGCCTCGTTACCTTCAATGACCACACCTAGAGTTGTTGTAGGGATTGAGAGTGATTATGTTTGCACAGAGCTTAGTACAACTCCTTGCATGGTTAATTATCCAGTAAGAGTCTTATCATTGTCTCTCAGCCACTGTTGTAATTGCATGTGACTAGACCTAGTACAAAAACAGTCCTGGTGTATAAGAAATGCAAACCTTTTGCAGGTATGGCTTGCTAATACTAACCACTTCCCCGAGGAACAGTCCAAGGAGTGACATTCACCTTCATCTCAAATGGTAGGTCTGAAAGCTTAGATGGAGCTTGGCAGGAAATGTATGCTGGTGTGTGGGAGACGTCAACCACAGAGATGATATGGGCTTGGCATCTTCCTGACTCCTCTTCAAAGCATCTCTAGTCCTCAATTGTGTCTCTGGTTCCTAGAGTATGTGCCAAAGTTGAACCTACTCCTATGTCAATCATTTTACATAGTCAGTGATAAATGACACCAAGCCTATGGTGTCAGTCTTGGACCATAGTCTGGGATAGTAGCCTCTCTGTAGGGAGAGGCAGAAAGCTTATGTCTAGCTCCTGGCTGAGGCTGATGCCTTGGGCTTGTGTATTCTGACTCAATTTCTGAACAAGATGGTCACCAAAGTACTGGGCTGGGAGAGAGAAAAGCTGTGTTTAATTTATAAGAGACAGAGGTAATAGAATATGGATTGGCTTAGCCAATATGGATGGCTACAAGGGGCCTCAGGGCTTATCTGTAATAACAAGCTAGTATTTATTGAGCAGGTACTATACGGCAGCATCACACTAAGTGAGTTTTCATATATTATAACTCATTTAAGTCTTGCAGTAGCCCTGCAAATTAGGCAATATTTTAACCATCTTTATATGCACCAGGTACATATTAAGTGTTATGCGTATTTCATTTAATCATTATTACTTTCAATGGGGCTGGTGATATTATTCTTGGAAATAGAAAGGTGGAACCTTGGAGAACTTAAGCGACTTGTTCTGTCATAAATAGTTACTAAGTGGTAGAGCAGGCTGGTGAATCCAAAGGTTTCAATAGCAAAACACAGATACTCAACCACTACTCTTCCCTGTCTCCTTTGTTGCTTACTGTGGTCGAGGCTAAGAATGAAGAGGAACATGCCCAAGGTAGGACAAGATGCTGGGCAGGTCTTCTGCGGGAGTAGTGTTTATTCTGAGTTCTCCCATCTGCTTTGTGGAGATGCGTGGCCTCCAGGGTCCCTCCAGCTGTAGACTGGTGCTGTGAATCTGCTCTTCAGTCTGCTCAGTTTCCTTAGTGAACAACTTGAAGTTTCCCATCATCTTCAGTTTTCGTCTGAATTATGAGCAAAGCCAAGGTGTAACCACCATGAGAAACTGATTTTTTTCTAATTATTAATCGGCTCTAGAGCTGTACATTTAAATCACGCCTAGACTACTTCCTTAAGCTGTTGGGAAGGAAAGAGCAATCTCTCTATCCACATTGTTGATTATTTTAGTCAGCTTTTTCATGCTGCGACCAGAAAACCTGATAAGAACAATTAATGGGGGAAACATTTATTAGGCTCGTGGTTTCGGAGGTCTCAGTTCATAGATGGCCAACTTCATGGCTCTGGGATTGAGGGGTGGCAGAACATCATAGGAGAAGGGCATGGGATGAAGAAACAGAGAGCCCTGCTCACCAGGGACAAAATATGAACCCCAAAGGCATGCCCCCAGTGGTCCACCTCCTCCAGCCGCACCCTACCTGACTAAAGTTAGGAATGAACTAATTGATTCAGGTGGGTTAATGCACTGATTAGGTTAAGACCTCCATAATCCAAATACATCACCAGTACACTTTCTTGCCTTGCTTCAACCATGAGCTTTTGGGGACACACCTCATACATAAACCATCACGCTGATGATGTATGTCATCAGGAATTTTAGGATATAAGTGAGATTTACAGAAAGAAAATTTGCAAGTACAGTTTCATATTTCCTGTGGCCTAGACTGATTGACTGTGGCTTCCCTCCCCCATTATGGATGTAACGATTGTAGAAGACTAATAGCTTTCTATTTTTTGCCTTTATTGTCTTCAGGGAAGTTGATGGTCACTTTACTGTGGTATTTGGCCATGAGCCTGAAATATTAGCATGTGATTAAAAAACTTTAAAGAGTAGACAAAGCTTCCAATTTGTCCAAGACTGTCCTGTCCTAGATTTGTATTGTTAGCCTTGGTTGAACAAATATTTTCAGTATCATAGCCAAGGGGCTGAAATTAGTATTTTAGTTATATGTAACACAGAACATTGTTGTGTTTTAAGTGACTCTTGTTCTTCCTCTCTCACTTTAGCTTTTTAAAATTTCTTTCTATTCCTTATGAATTGCACTTCCATATTTATATACTCTTCTTTCAGAATATTTCACATTATTTTTAAGTTGCACTGATGCAGTATAAATGTTTCTATTTGTTAATTATTTAACACTTGTATTATTTGATACAGTATCAACGCCATGACCCCAGAAACATTTTTAAACACACACATGCTGTTGCTCAGGGCTTGTGCACCCGAGGGCACCTGGACAAGGAGGCCCATGTTCTCTGTCTTCATGTCATCAGTAGGATACTTCACTGACGAAAAATCAAGGCAAGATGTTCACCCTCAGGAAGGAAGGGACCAGCTTCGTTGTTGATCAGAAGACTGCTACATTTCAAGGCACTCTTTCCTTTCTCTTCTCCTGCATCCAGTGAGCAGGTTGTCTGGCTTCATCTCTCAGATGTCCATTGGCCTCCAGGCTTGGTTTCCATCGCTCCTCAGCACTGTGGTGTGTTCACTCCTGTCACATCTGTATAGTACTTTCATCAGGCACTTTTGTCAAACCTAGCCACACTGTGGTCTCCACCGTTGTCTGGGGCTCCCCTCCTCATGCTCTGCACCCTCTCCCCTTCCTTTCCATTATCATCAAGTCTGCCCATTGTTGGGGCTCTTTCTACCTGGCAAGGATTGTGCTGAGCACCTTTTCCACTGATTTCATGTTATTCCGTAAGACAGGGGTTATTACCCTTCCCTTATGAACAGACACTTGAGTCTCAGGAAAAGGAAATCAATCCATGTCCAGAGTGTCTAAGAGACTGCAATGGAATGGACGCCTCTTGGGTTTGATTCTGAAGCCCATGCCTCATGTCCAATAATGACATACTGTGTCCTCTCCCTGATTCCCCTGCCTTCCCCCTTCCCAGGCACACCCAGCCTTGTTGAGGACAAAACAAAGACATGGCCGGATAGTTGTGAATGGACGCTGGCCAGCTCAGGCACTAACCAGCTGATGATGTTGGGCAAGTCACAGCCGGACTTCAGGTTGCCTATGCAAAGCCAGAGGCTTCTGAGTGAAATGATGCTTAATGTCTCTTAGAGTCAAACTTCTGCAGTCCTCTGGTCTCCCCACTAAACCCTGTGGAAAACAACAACAGTGATGTTTTGGTTTGGATGTGAGGTGTTCCCTGGAACTCATGTGTAAGACAATGCAAGAAGGTTTAGAGGAGAAACTGATTGGGTTATCAGAGTCTTAACCCAATCAGTGAATTTATCCCCTGATGGGATTCACTGAATGGTAATGGAAGACAGGTAGGATGTGGCTACCTGAGGAGGTGGACATTGGGGATGTGCCTTTGGGGTATATGTATTTGGTGAGCTGAGCTTAGTCTCTCTCTCTTTTGCCTCCTGGTCATCATATGATCTGCTGTCCTCCAGCTATACTCCTCCACCATGATGTTTAGCTTCATCTGGAGCCCCAGGGAGTGGAGCCAGCTGTCTATGGATTGAGACCTTTATGTTTTCTTTTCTTTTTCTCCTCCTCCTCCTCCTCCTTCTTCTTCTTTTTTCTTTTTTTTACAGTTTGCAGTGTACCTTTTCTTATTTTAAGAGTAACAACTAAATAGCTATTTGCTCTTTTGCACTTTCTATGTGCTAAGTACTTACTGGACCTTCTTGGTAGCTCAGATGGTTTGTTCTTCACTACAAGCCTACAGGGGACCTAGGGCATGTATAATGTAAGTGAGTTACCCAAGGTCACCCTCCACCTGGTGGGGCTGGAACTCAAACCCAATCCCTTCAATCCAGAGGCCACAGTATTTCCATCACACAAAACACCTCTCCCGCAGTGTCTTGAATCACTTTATCAAATCCTCTGTGTGTATCATAAGACAGTTTGTTGTGGAACAGCAATTCTTCCAATACTTAGTTCTTTATTTCTTATATTTCCAACCTTTCAGCAGGAACATATATTACTCAGGAGTCAAGTATCCTTGGAAGGCAAGTCAGAAAGCATGCTGTCAGGGACACAGCAAAGGAAAAGGGACATTACTGACTTGTAGTTTCTCTCTTTGCCACCCCTGCACTACTAGCCTTTGGCCTTGGATGACTGCCACTGAGGAGATAATGCACCAAGGTCATGACTGTCCTATAGCTGAGAAGAGTTTTGTTTCAGAGTCGTATGATTTTTATTTAAAGTTTTGCTTGAAAAATTAATCCTTCAATTATACTCTTGTAATTGGAATTAAAACCATTGCAAGTTGCCCCACTTTTTGACTGACTTGCTCTGAAAACATGATAGTACTGACCTGTCTAATTTCAAGGCTGCAGAAAACATTTAGTACTGACCTGTCTAATTTCAAGGCTGCACAAAGGTCAATGAAACCAGATGTCTCAGAATCCTGGCTCTCACCCGGGAGCCCAGTTCCTTAGAAGGCGAGTTGCTAGGACCATGGAGATAGAAGGCGAGAGGGCAGAGAGGCTGCCCATTAAAAGAAATATAGTATTCTAAAATAATGTTATAAGAATAATTAAAAATAGCAATTATCATTTTGTTAACCAGCTATAGAGTCAAGCCTTATAAAATTTCCTTTATTGCTAGGTCATAAAAGTTAGATGCTTGCAATGAATGTTTGTTCCTCTCTCAAGGCCAGAGTTTCAGAATATCCATGATATGATGGGCCATGTTCAAGAAACATACCTGAGGATGTTCTCAGATGCATCATTTGTAATAGCAAAACCAAAAATGGAACAAGTGAAGACCCACCGAAGAGGACACAGCTTCATAATATATCATATCTAGAGTGGAGTGTTGTGGAGTCTGTGACATGGAGGAGCATATGTGGTGATATTGGAATTCCTCCATGTATATTTCAGGTTGAATCAGCATCGACATCAGGAGCACAATGAATAGTGTGATCCTTTTTGTATAAAAAACTTCTATAAAACTAACACCATCTCTCTCTTACTATCCATATGCACAGACTTTTTCCTTCCTTGGGAGGATTACCATAAATTATGCTAGTAGGGTTCCCTTTTGGGACAGAGATTGCAGGGAAGCAAACAAATTTTTATTCATACTTTTTTTTGCCTTTAAAAAAATTGTCAAATCATCCAGTCATTTATTCAATAAATACCTATTAAGTGGCTACTGAGTGCCAGGCCATGTAATACCCTCTTATAAGAATAGCAAAATCCAAATCTCAGAAAGTTAAGTCTAGTAAGGAAATAGACAGTAATAAGAAAATGTCAAAAAGATAATTCCAGAAAATTCTAAGAGATAAGGAGAAGTAAAAGGTTGTTATTTAAAGGTGAACAGGGGGAAGGTCATGTTAGACAGCACAGTGCTCAGCTTTTGCCCCTTAAGTGCTCCACAGACAATAACAATAACAACAGCCATCCTCAGATGGAATGCTACAAAACCAGCATTAATTCTCATGTACAATTTTGTGGACACATATGGCTCTGATAGTTTAGATTGGTCTTGGCTGGGCAGTTCTGTTTTAGGCTGTGGGTCAGCTATGGTTGCTGGTGAAGCTCAAATCTTCTCTATAGTTACTCATTCTGGGGAGCAGTTTCAAATGTTAACATCTGCTTAGGGAGGCTAGTTCCACGACAGATCACCAGCCAGGCCAGACTGCTCAAGCCCACTGAAGACCTTGGCTGGCATCATCTTTGCTAATATCTTATTGGCCAGAGCAAATCACATGGTCAAGCTCCACTGCAGTAGACTTCAGAGTTATCCTCATTCATGGCATCAGCATGGGGAAGTTAATTTTCAATGCAAATACATTAACCCAAGGTATGTTAGCTTTCCATCACTGTGACAAACTGCTTGAAAGAATCAACACATAAGAAGGAAAGGTTTATTTCATCTCAGAGTATTGGAGGTTTTGTGCATGGTTTATTGGCCCTGTTGCTTTTGGGCCCATGTCAAGGCAACACATCATGGTGGGAGAATGCAGGACAGGATGCTGTTCATTTCATGGCATCCAGGAAGCCCAGAGAGATAAAAAGGAGGGGCAGAGGCTCCAACATCCCAATCAAGGGCAATCGCCAATGGCCGGACTTCCTTCTAGGGCCTGCTTTCTAAGGTTTCTATCACTTCTCAATATTGCCACTGGGTGGGGACCAAGCCTTCACCATATGGACCCTTTGAGGACATTTATACAAATTATAGCAATCAGTGAAGATCTTTCTTCTTGCCCATGGCCCACACAAGCAATGGAAGCTGGGTTCCCTTGCATGGAATTGGCTGGCTGAGAAATATGGAGAAAAATCACACGATACAGAAAATAGTTTTAAAGAGCGGGAAAAGGACCGCTCTTCAACTTTAAGGGTCGAGCCTTCACTCTGGAAAGAGAGAGTGACACCCCCTGTTTGCTTTATTTATATGGGGGAACTTCAAATAGAATGCTTTCTATAGAGTGTTCTTAGCCAATGAAGGTAGGGCTGTCTAGTTTCTAATGGCTCACTCCCAACTCTGGAGCTATGAGATCAGTCTTCCTATCCAAGTGAAGACTGAAGTCACATGCATTGTGTGACCCATTAAGTGGGAGGGGACACAAAATGGCATGCAATGCCAGACCAAAATCTCCTTGGCTCAAGGCCGAGTGAAGACACTAAATAATTCAGGAGTGGCTTTGCACACTTTCTGATAGTTCATATGGAAACTGAACAGCAGTGAGCCATTCTTGCTAAGACCATACTAAAGTGTGGGGGAGGATGGAGGACTCATTCAAGGCAGAGAAAGCAACGAGTGCTTGAATTTTCTATCAAGGAGGTGAACTGCAATTGGTTGACTGGATTTATATCATTTTTTTTCATTAAACTCTTCTAAGAAATTACGCCCTAGCAGATTATTTACAAGAGGTAGTGACACGGGTTTTAAAAAAAAGAGTCTAAGAAACACCCACTGAATCTGGAGGCCTATAGTCAGCCTAATGTAATTTCCTGCATAGAACAATTATGATCGTCAATGTAATAGGACGTGAAACTCAGCATTTCCTCTGAAGCACCAGATGCTATGTGCCAAAGGAGGTGCTAGATCATATGCAGCCTTTCAAAGAGAACAACTAAAGAACAGTTGGATGACCATTAAATCTCCCACTCCCATGCAGGATTAATGTAAAAACAAAAGATGGTTTTGTAAGGATGTCCTTGCAAATACTGTGCTGAGATGCTCACCTCTTCCTACTATCAAACAGTAGAGGAAGACTCTAGAGAGCCTCCTAGTAGCTTCAGGTTGAAGGTCACCCACGGGCCACCTGAAGAGAAGGTGAAGGACATGGTCGTTAAGCTTGAGAAAACTCAAGCAGCCTAGAGAAGGAAGCTGCTCGTGGGTCTGACTGTTCTCCCCTCCATGGGATCAGTAATGTGCAAGTCTAGGACCCAGATGTAGAAGTTGTGGCTTGCCTGTTAACCTTGGGCCATTTTAAAGGGATAATGTCCTGGGGGAGTAGCATGTCAGAGTGAGGGGAGCCCATATGGAGCAGGATGAGAATGATCCCCTAGGGCCAGAAACTCTGGGAACTATCTTGATCAGGCAGTCAAAGCAGATTGCAGGGGAGGTACTTAGCAAGAACTCATTGCTGTCCCAAGGGGTAGAATGTATATTCAAAATCTGTGAGTCACAGAGAACAGGAAGCCAGGAACAGACAGCAAAGTCCATGTAAGAGCTTCCATTCCTCTCACCTGTCCAACTCTTGCCTGGTGGACTTGAACAGCTTACAGCAGCTACCGGGAGGGCAAGGAGATAAGCAAAGGGAAGAAGCCCCCCAACACAGGCATCTTTTTTTTCAGTGGGAGGCATCGACAGCTGGCTGCAGGTGGGGAGGAGGCTGTTTTTGAGAGAAGAATGAGCTCTGTGTACCTTTGGGGGTAGAAATTCTGACTTGTCTATCAAGGCTGATATTGAGTGAGAGAGATGATAAAACTTTCTAAGGGTCATCAGAAACCTCATCACACTGCAAAAGTTTTGATCTGAGGCATTGCCTCTGCTAAAACACAGAGCAGACTTTAGGGGAAATGGTAATCAAAATTATATTTGCTTTTATGATTACATCCTTCGAATCTTGTCCAACCTACCTGTTATATTGACACTTACTAGAAGATGGGATAGAAGCAATATGTTAGGGGTTTGTAGGTTTTATCTCATTTATAAGAACTCTATAAGGTAGTGAATGCTATGCCCATTTTATAGATGAGCAAATTGAACAAAGAAGGTTAAGTGATTGTTCAGGGTCATAGAATTGTGCGTCTCAGAACTAGAATTTAATAGCTTGGTTTTGTCTAAGTCCGGTGCATGCTCTTAGAGAGTCTGATTTCTTTCCCTCAGAGTAGCCTTACACTTTGTGTGGAGAGTGACCCACCATGCTCTCTTACAGCCCCCAGGCTAAGAAAGCCCCCCACCCCTTCTCCTGTCACCCCTTGCATGGCATGGTTTCAGTCTGTCCCCCTCCAGGTTACTGTCCTGACCTTGATCTTTTTAGTCTTAGGTGGCCTGTGTATACATGAATGTTCAGAATTATGTTTGACCACATACGTGTGACTCAGCAGATGCTTCAGTGCATAGCTGTCAGCAGTTCCGTGGCAGTAGGTCAAGGCCTTCTGGATGTGCTTTCCATGGGTCCTCATCTCCTGCTGTGATTTCCACAGGGTGGCTGAGGAGGACCCTCCCTGTGGCAGCCCAAGGAAGGCACATCAGTTACCTCTACTCCCCCTGGGAGCCATTCTGCTCCTGTAAATAGAGAAATCCTTGCATCTGCTTCTCACCCAGCAGGGCCCATATTGGCTGTGGCACCTTGTTAAAATGAAGGACTGTCTCTCGTATTACAGATAATGTGAGACAAACTACATTTTCTGCTTCCTGGCAACATGCTTTGTTGCAGATAAAGTCTAGGGAGACTCCTTGGTGGGTTTGCCCTGATTCGCATCCTGTTTTTCAGGAACAGCAGTTTTTAAAGATCATTTCTATGAAGGGGAAGGACAAGAGGAGTTGCATTTTTTTTTTAATTCAGCAGGAAGTACAGTGGAGTAAGTATGACTCGAAAATGAACAGCTAAACACAGGGGAAATCGAAACCCACGAAGGCTGTTGAGAGCACAAGAGACTGTTCTTGGAAATCCCATTCCCTTTGTGTCTACTGTTCCAGTTTATTTGAGTTAGCTCCTGCTTTAACATCACCCTACTAACCCACATGTAGTTGTTTCCCGAATGCCAGCCGTTCAGAGTCTGTCTTCACGATTACTACCATTTTTCTGTCCTGTTTGCACTATGATGTAATACCTTTCTTTAACTGATTTTTACTAATCCTAAGAAATATTTGAAATCATGGGTGTGGGGCATCATCTATCAATCAATGATCATAGCAGCACAATTCACAATAGCTAGACTCTGGAATCAACCTAGATGCCCTTCAATAGACGAATGGATAAAAAAAAATGTGGCATTTATACACAATGGAGTATTATGCAGCACTAAAAAACGACAAAATCATGGCATTTGCAGGGAAATGGATGGCATTAGAGCAGATCATGCTAAGTGAAGCTAGCCAATCCTTAAAAAAACAAATGCCAAATGTCTTCTTTGATATAAGGAGAGCAACTAAGAACAGAGCAGGGAGGAAGAGCAGGAGGAAAAGACTAACATTAAACAGAGACGAGTGGTGGGAGGGAAAGGGAGAGAGAAGGGAAACTGTATGGAAATGGAAGGAGACCCTCATTGTTACACATAATTACATATAAGAGATGGTGAGGGGAAAGGGAAAAAAAAAACAAGGGAGAGAATTGAACAACAGCAGATGGGGTAGAGAGGGAAGAGGGGAGGGAAGGGGAGGGGGGATAGTAGGGGATAGGAAAGGTAGCAGAATACAACAGTCACTAATATGGCATTATGGAAAAATGTGGATGTGTAACTGATGTGATTCTGCAACTTGTATTTGGGGTAAAAATGGGAGTTCATAACCCACTTGAATCAAATGTATGGAAGATGATATGTCATGAGTTATGTAATGTTTTGAACAACCAATAAAAAAAAACATATGATTTAGTGTGTAAGAATTATTTCTATAGGAGAATTCTATACATGTAAAATAGAATCCATTTTTGAGGGGTTGGGCCCCTATTCCTCTTAGAACCCCTTAGAGTTCCTCCTATGGTACTTCAGTAAGACTGTTAGGTGATACTTACTACATTTTGTTTATAGAAGAGAAAAATAGGCCAGAGGAAAGATGGAGATGGGTAGGAGGGTGGGAGATTTCCATTAGGATTTTCATCATATTCTTTATGTTTTATAAGATTCAACGAGAGTTTGATAATGGCAGAACACTGAGAAAAAATAAAGATCTTTTTCCAGAAAAACTTTCTAGTTACACTGGAAGTAGTTTTTGTATGAGTATGGCCTCTTATTTACTCACTCATTCACACATTCTTCCATGCATTCATCCATGCAAGAAATGCTTGTAAAGTGTGTACTCTGTGCGAGGCTCTGAGATGCAGTAATGGATATCCCATGAGGAGTTCCCTGTGCTCAGAATCTTGTCTGGGAAATTAAATAAAACAATTATCACTCGTCAGTGCAAAAAGTGCTAAAAATGGAAGTATGCACACAAAGGTGTGAGGACACCCAGGAGTGGGCAGCTGATTCTGTTCAGGAATGTCAGGCTGTGGTGCCCAGCCATGGTGCTAGGTCTCCCTCAGAAAGCAAACATACCATTCCAATGGAGAAACCCTCCTTTTGAGTTCTGCCTTTATTTCACAGGACACCATTGATCTTCTGAGGGGGTCAAGGGGATGGGATTCTTTATCTTTCGATCTAGGAGTTTGTCTGGCCTTGACACGAATCACCTCAGAAATTCCTCTTAAAACACATGTTGTATTTTTAGGAAGAGAATTTTGAAGGTATGCCCTGGTGCCCCATTTAGAGATCCTGCATTCTTTTGGATTGTTCTCTGGAAGGGTTCATCCATTTAAGACTTCAGCCATGTGCTTAAAGAAAATGCCAAAATTTCCACAAAAGTGTATATTCAGGGCTATTCAGTGTGTATTGCTTACACTAACCATAATGAGGATTTGATAAAAAAATCCTATAAAACATGCCACAGTAAAACACCAAACTGCCTTTTAGAAGGACAAATTGGATCTACATGTCTTAACCCTCTTAATACTCTCCCTAGAGTATTCACGATACATGAACAGAACATTCAAATAAGCAGATTATAGAACCACGTGTGTAATAGTACATTGTTTGTATTAAAAAAGTGAGTTGATACATGCATAAAAAGTTTGCTGGGATGTATTCCAGACCACGAAGAGAGGCTGTGGGGAAGGAGGTGGTATGTGAAGTGCCTGGAAGGGAATCTCACTTCATCTTTTAAGCACATCTGCATTTTGTGCCTTTTAAATAATTTTTATAAACAGCTGATAAAATGACACAGCGAAAAACAAAAACATTAAAGGCATTTTTTTCTATGGTGAAGAAGAAAATGGTAATTGAAGGGAGCTTTCCATAGTGAAAGGATCACATGGCTGAAGGTCCAGGTTCATGGCTAAGGATTTGAATTCACAGAGGCTCTTTCTTCATTTTGCTACAAAATGGCTGGGTGATGTAGAGGACTGAGCCTGTCACCTTTTTTCTCCAACCTGAACTTTTTTCTCATGCTCCAGTTTCCATCCTCAGCTCTGAAAGAGTCATCTTTCCCTTATTTGCTTCCCTTCTACATCCAACTGGTTGCACTATGTCTCCGACACATCTGCATTCTTTTCTATTCTCTACTCCATTGTAACACGTTGGCCTGGCCCATTGGCATGGCCTTCATCCCACTCTCTGTCCATTATACATTTGCACTGGCAGCAGAATGGTCCTCCTCAAGCACAGAAGTAGTGATTTTATGGCCTCAATTATAGACCCTAAGTGAACGCCCTTGCTGGTGGCACAGATACCCATGTTATTATTCCATCCCGAAGCCCTTGCGTGATGATGTAATCTCTCCAGCAATGTCCTTACCTACTCTCTGCACAAGATTCTCTTTGTCCTTGGGCTGTGCTCTGCACCTTTTCTCCTTCATGCTTTTGTGGGGTAACACTGGCTCCTCCATCTTTTTCTATGACGTCAACCCTTACGCTGTACTACTTCCTATGACAGCTTTTGTGGTTGTGCCCATCTTCCTTTTTCATTCATGCACTTTCTGAGTAATCCTTCTATTGTGCCTGCCGGGTACCTGGCATTGTGCTGGGTTTGAAGATACAATAGTGAGCAAAACAGACCACAAGCCCGGCCCCGGAGACCCAGGCAACCCCCAAGGAGACAAGCAATCAGAATTTTACAACTTGGGAGAAGCTTATGGAGAGAGCAAACTTGGGACTGAGAGTGTTGACTTAGATAGTGGGGTGGGAGAGGAAAGGGGGGTGTGCCTAGGAAACATTCGGTTGAGGAGATGGCACTTATAATGGACCTAGGGTGTCAGTAGTGGTGTGTGTGTGGTGGTGGTGGTGGTGGTGTACATTCTAAGCAGATGGCATTTCATGCAGGGGTAAATTCAAAGACCCTGAAACAAGAAAAATGTTTAGCCATATAAGGGTCTGAAAAAGGGATTTGGTAAGAGGACAGTTGAAGGTGAGAGGGGACAGAAGTTGATAGTGGGGAAGAAGCGGCATTAAAAATTAGACTTAAAAGTCATGTAAAGATTTGGATTTTATTCCACCTGCAGGGCCAAGCTGTAGGGGGTGAGATTATAAATCCAGCCTTATCCCCTTCTGCATTCCCCTAAGCACCTGCCACAATGTCCCACATAGAATTGTTACATAGTCAGTACTTGTTGCATTATTGAATGCTGTGACTGTGATTGATTATAGAATTAGCCACACTTCAGCAGGGTTTATTTAGTCCTCTTTATCAGTTTTTATCCAGCAAGCTAGATAAGTTCATAAAAAGGTAACTTTCCTGGTAATTTTCTATTTTCAGTTCATTAATCATATACTGAATGATGGCTCTGGTTTTGCTTTAAAAATCTGAGAAGTTTTCTGGATATTGGGAATTTCATTTAAATCTCATCAGGAGGTTTTTACTTTTTTTTTTTCTTCAAAAGAAATTTGAATTTTAACACCAGAAATCATGAACTGCTCTTGTAATATTAAGAAGAAAATATACACTTTGTGTGTGGTTTAGCAATAGACATTGGCAATTTGTAGGTGAGTAAAATGAGATCTGAAAATTTAAAGTCCCTGGTCTGAAGTCATCCCCATAGATGACATTTTCTAGCCTCTTCACTGCTCAGCAGCATTCCTGCTTAATTCTGCTGGGGTATTTCTTCTTTTCTAGATTCTTGTCTAATGTACTATCATGTCGATCAATAAGCAGACCACCCAATACATGAAGCTAACCCTTTGATCTTTAAGAGGATGTAATTAAGAATGAACTTTGGTCTTATGCACTTTTTGTTTAACACCATGTAGCATTCAGGAATCATTTTGTTACAAGTGAAACAAAACAGATTAAAAATAGGAATTGTTTGGTTTCTATAGTTAAGCCAGTGGTGTTACATATGGCCTCGGGGACTATAGGATCACCAGAACTGCAGAACCTGCCTTCTCTAGAACAAGCAGCAGCCCTTGCTTGGTTGGATGGATGGATAGTGGGAAGCAGGAGCAATCCATCCTCTAGATAAGGAAGCCCTGTTTCCAGGGAAGGGAAGGGACACCAATACACAAAGCAATATGTGGTGACCACACTGTAAGAACACCAGCTCTTTAGTAATCCTCAGAGCAAATATTTGTGTAACACTTTGATATTTTGCAAGTGCTTCTGTGTGTATTGTCCATTTCATCCTCACAGAAAAGGATTTCCAGGAAAAACAATAAGCCCAAGTGAAGAGGCCCAGAAGTGGAAGGAGATGAGGTCAGAGGGATCTAGAGGGAGCCAGATTATGCTGGCAGAGCAGAGGTGGCTTGGGCATAGATCCTTGTAAATCCACAATACATGCTATGGACCACATAGTATTTTCTCCTGTGTCATAACAATGCTTTTACTTCAAATGTGCATTGGAATTTGAGAAACGGTCCAATGTCCTTTGGAATCAGGTTTTCCAGATGTGGAAGATAACCAAAATCGGTAATTGTTTTGATTAGCTTTTCATCACTGGACAAGAAAAACTTAGAGGAAAGACAGTTTCTTTGGGACTCATAGTTTCAGAGGTCTTATCCCATAGATGAGTGCACCATTGCTCTGGGTCCAAGGTGAGGCAATGCATCATGTAGAAAGGGCTCAGTGGAAGAAAGCTGCTCAGCTCATTGTGGGGTTGGGAAGCAGGGGTTGGGGGAAGCAGCCACAGAAAAGATGCACCCTTCTAGGGCATACCTCCTGTGACCCACCTCCTCCAGCTGCTCCCCACCTGCCTACAGTTACCGCCCAGTCTATCAAAGTAGGATGGACTGATGAAGTCACAGCTCTCACAGTCCAATCACGTTACCTCTCAACATTCATGCAATAACACAGGAGATTTTTTGGGGGGGTGGATTTCACATTCAAACCCTAACGTAAGTGATCTGTAGAGGCTGGTTCTTTGAAGTGATTGCATTATGCACTGATTTCTTTAAATTTAAAATGTTACCTGTGGTAATCCAGGCATGGTACTGAGCACACAGGATGGAATGATAAATAGGTATAGTCATGGCCCAAGAGAAACAGTCACTAGTTGGAAAACAGGTGTGTAAACAGGTTATATTAATGGCGAACTGCTAAGAAAACCCCATTACAAGATGGTATTGGGGACAGAAAAAGCAGGGAGCCCATCTTGGGGTAAATCAAAGAAAACTTACTGGAGGAGACATTTGCTTTGAGTCTCCATTTAATGCCTGCTTCAAGGTCTTTGAGTTGGTTGATCTAACCAAAGAATGGAAAGAGGACACTGCAGGCAAGGGGGCAGCATGACCATGTGTGGGTGGGGAGGTGAAGGAGGTGCAGACACATTGGGAGGGTAAGAGCATCTAAGTTGGTTCCACAGTTTAGCTATTGTCCCCATGGCCCCGTCACACCCCTCCCTCTCCTTTGCTCCATAATATCCCTCCATTTACCCAAATGTTTACATTAAAAATTAGAACATGCATGTGGGATATTTGAGTTAAAAAATGCTTGGTAAAATTTGTCCTGACTCCTTGCCTTGGCTTTCAAATTCTCAACTTCTGCCTTGAATTCATTTTCTCATCAAGTTAGCATATAAGTATGAACAGTCTGGACCTTTAAACTCCAGGATTCTGGGTTTTTACTTGTCTCACACTTGGGGCCACGTCTAATGTTCTGTGCTTTGGGAATGATGCCTTTTGACTATTTCAGTACTGTTGTGGTGGAAAGCTATGTTTAAGGTCTTCAGACCATCGCTGCCTATCTGTAAGGGAACTCCCCATTGGAGCTCTGTTGGGGCTCTTCCATGACATTGTTTCCTATCACGAATCAAAGTAAAAACTTTGTCTCTGTTTTAGACAAATTGTAACAAATTTAGTTGCTTACACAATATAAATTTACTCCCTTACTGGACATTTAAAGTCTAACCTATGATTCATATGTCTAAAGTTGAGGCATCTGCAGGGGGGTTTCTTTTGGACTCTTTGAGGGGAGCCTTTTCCTGTATCTAACAGCTGCCGATGTTCCCTGACTCATGACCCCATCCTCCATCTTTAAGATGACTCCAATCTGTATGTACTCTGTTATCATAGTCTCCTCCTTGTGCCTCTGAAAGAGACCCCAGTGAGTGCAAAAGGGCCACTGGATGACCCAGGACAATCTCCCTATCTCAAATTCCTGAACTTGATCTCTTGCAAAAGTCCCTTCTGCTATGATTTAGCATTCACAGTTTCCAGGGATGAGATCAAGGACATTTCTGGAGGTCATTATTAAGCCTGCCACAGTCTTATGACAGCTTCAATGACCACAGTTCATCTGGTACCTTTTTATTTATTTATTTACTTACTTAAAAAATACCTTTTTTGTATTTTTCTTTGAGAAATAACACATTAACTTGGTTAAAAAATAAATAACACAAATATGAAATTGTCTCCTTGTCATAACATTAACCTCCCCATTATACTTTTTAAAAATTATTAATTGATTAATTAGGTATATATGAAAGCATTTTGATTCATATCCATTTTGATTCATTGTACACAACTGCAGCATAACTTTTCATTTCTCTGGTTGTACACGATGTAGCGTCACACCATATGTGCAGTCACACAGGTACCTAGGATAACGATGTCCTTCTCATTCCACTATCTTTCCTGTCCCCATGCTCCCTTTACACCCCTCCCTCTCCTTTGCTCCATTAATGTCATTCCATTTTTCCCATGCCCCTTCCCCCTCATATGGATCAGCATCCACTATCAGAAAGAACATTTGGCCTTTGTTTTTTTGGGGATTGGCTTACTTCGCTTAGCATGATATTCTGCAACTCCATTCATTTACCTGCAAATTCCATAATTTTATTCTCTTTTAATGCTGAATAATATTCCATTGAGTATATATATATATATATATATATATATATATATATATATGTGTGTGTGTGTGTGTGTGTGTGTGTGTGTATACATATACACACACCATAGTTCCTTTATTCATTCATCTATTGAAGAGAATCTAAGTTGGTTCCACAGTTTAGCTATTGTGAATTGAGCTTCTATGAACATTGATCTGGCTGTGTTACTATAGTATGATGGTTTTAAGTCCTTCGGGTATAGACCGAGGAGTGGGATAGCTGGGTCAAATGGTGGTTCCATTCCTAGTTTTCAAAGGAATCTCCATGCTGCTTTCCCGATTGGTTGCACTAATTTGCAGTCCCACCAGCAATGTATGAGTGTGCCTTTTCCCCCACATCCTTGCCAACATGTTCATATTCTTGATAACTGCCATTCTGACTAGCATGAGATGAAATCTTAGAGTAGGTTTTTGGGTTTTTTTTTGGTACCAGGGATTGAACTCAGGGGCACTCAGCCACTGAGCCACATCCACAGCCCTATTTTTGTATTTTATTTAGAGACAGAATCTCACTGTGTTGCTCAATGATTAACATTGCTGAGACTGGCTTTGAACTCATGATCTTCTCTCAGCCTCCTGAGCCACTGGGATTATAGGCATGTGCCATTGTGCCCGGCCTTAGAGTAGTTTTGATTTGCATTTTTCTAATTACTAGAGATGTTGAACATTTTTCATGTATTTGTTGATCAAATATAAATCTTCTGAGAAGTGTCTGTTCAGCTCCTTATCAGATCTTAAACTACAAAGCTACAGTAACAAAAATGGCATGATATTGGCACCAAAATAGACATGAAGACCAATGGTACAGACTAGAAGACAGAGACAAAAACCACATAAATACGGTTACCTCATACTAGACAAAGGTGCCAAAAAATATGCATTGGAGAAAAGATAGCCTATTCAACAAATGGTGTTGGGAGAACTGGAAATCCATATGCAGCCAAATGAAAATAAGCCCCTATCTCTTACAAGGCACAAAACTCAAAGTGGATCAAGGACTAGGAATTAGACCAGAGACCCTGCGCCTAATAGAAGAAAAAGTAGGCCCAAATCATCATCACGTCAGATCGGGCCCCTACTTCCTCAGTAAGACTCCTAAGGCATAAGAAATACAATCAAGAACTAATAAATGGGATGGACTCAGACTAAAAAGCTTCTCAGCAAAAGAAACAATCAATGAGGTAAAGTGAGAACCTACATTTTGGGAGCAAATTTTTGCCACAAGCACATCAGATAGAGCACTAATCTCCAGGTATATAAAGAATTCAAAAAACTTAACACAGATACACACAAAAAAATCTTGTACCTTTTTGACCATGTAGATGCTGTGCACATTTCTATGGTCGACAGTTTGTGCACATTTAAAAAAAAAATTGCACCTCAATGATTTTGCATTTACCATATAAAACTGTGCTAGCAAGTGATTCCATCACTGGGTTTTAGTCATCTCTTTCACTGCTATGAATAACAGATCTGACCAGAACAATTGTAGAAGAAGAAAAGTTTATTTGAGCGCTCACGGTTTCAGGCGTCGTTCATAGAGGGCCGTCTCCATTCCTCAGGGTTCTAGGTGAGGCCAAACATCACCGCAGGAGGGGGTGGTGGAGGGAAGCAGCTCACATCATGGTGATCTGGAAGCAGAGGGAGAGAGATTCCACTTGCCAGATAGAAATATATAACCCAAAGCCATGCCCCAATTCCCACCTCCTCCAGCCACTTCAGTTACCACTGAGTCAGTCCTTATCAGGGGATCAAATCACTGATTGGGTTAAGACTCTTACAACCCAATAATTTCTCCTTGAACCTTCTTGCATTGTCTCTCATGTGAGCTTTTTGGGAACACCTCACATCCAAACCATAACACATTGTAGGAGTTTCTTAAGTCCTGCCTGAAAGTAAAATTACCACTTAGCATGAAGTTAACTTAGTAGCTTTACAGAGAAAGTGTTATTTCATGTGACGTTTATTGCTCCTTACTGTACTTTTAGGGCAACTTCTCTATCTTGTCTTCAAGTTATTTGTATATGTGATTTATCTGATTAGATTGTATGCTTCTTGGGAACAGAGCCCTTTTCTGATTTATCAGTCTATCCAATAGAGCACATAAGATGCCTGAAATATAATTAGGTGCTTTCCATGTACTAATTTAAAAGAAGAATTTTTATAGTTCTAGATGGATAGCCTTTATTTGTTTAGTTTTTTTATGCAGTGCTAAGGATCGAACCCAGTGCCTCACAATGCTAGGCAAGCACTCTGCCACTGAGCTACCCCTCCAGCCCTCCATGTACTAATTTTTTAATGCTCACAAAAGCCTATGATACAGACTCTCAGAGAGGATATGTTACTGGGTTGAAATGAGACAGCTGACAAGATACAGTGCTGACGTCAAGCGCTCCAACTCTGTGCCCCTGCTTTTACCAACTCTGTTATGTTCTTTTTATTACTGCAGTAAGTATGTGCTGAAGGAATTATAATTATTGCTTTATAGCTGGCACGGCACTTTTACATACATTATCTCATTAGATCTCCATTAAGTAAAAGGCAGGCAACTATCACTTGCTTCTCTTCTAGCAATGAGCGAACAGGCCTAGAATGGCCAAGTGTGTTCATTTATTTACTCACTGAATTTTCATTATGCAGAGATTCACAGATCCTCCACGGAGTGCCTAGCCCGGGGTACACCTTGGGAAACACAGGTTAATAGAAAAGGCTGTTCCCTCATGGAGTGTAAGTGCTGTGCAGAACACAGGGTGCCACGTCTGCTTCAAAGGCACAAAGTGTTTTGTAGGAACAGATGATAGAGACCATCAAATCTGAGCCATCTCAAAAGGCTTCTCTGGTCAGGTCACAATGATCAATGTGCTTTTGATTTCAAGTAATAAAAACTCTTCTCCAAATAGCTACAACTTTCAGGTAGTTATTGGATCACATTGCTAAGAAAAAAAAAATACTTCAAGTATAAATGAGCTTCTAGAATGGATCTGGTAATATGTATTATATTACTAGAATTCGGTGTTGGATTTGTTCTTTGTTGATTGTCCCCTTTTGTTTCAGAGATAGTTTGAATAGTGCTAGCCTTTTACTACTAGACACAGAAAAGAAGGGACAACTCTACTTTGGTATTTCAGGAAACAGTTCCTGAAGAGGCCTTGGTTTGGCCCTGTTTGGACCCATGTGTATAAACATCTCTATGGCCAGATTGCATTCTGTGCCTCTGTCCTGCTACCTTTTAGCCTACACTAAGGAGAATATTGGGGAGACAAATTTGATATCAAATGTCATATTTGATATTGGGGAGACAAATTTTCTGAATAGAGAAAAATTAACAGATATTCTCTACAGAGTTATATAATACAGTCAGTTATGCTATAGCACGTACTCTATGTTGTTTTTTTAAATCACCGCACTGTGCAAATTTATAGAAAGAAAACCCCAGAACTTGTGGGGAAAATGGGGTTATAGAAAAATAAATGGATGTCAGTAAGATATAAAATAAAATATAGAAACCTAATAAAATCAATGCCACAATTTTATCCACACATACGTCAATAAATATGGCATTTTACCTTGATAAAGAGCTGACATGTACTTTTGGTTATGGGCAAGGGGAGAGATCTAGCTGTGAGTTATTGTGAAACGGTAGAGAGAGAGGGTTACCAAAATTTACTGTCCTCTGCAGCCTTAAGTTCTAAAGCATGTTTTTTCGACTCTGAGAATAGGTCTTTTAAGGTATGCATTTATAAATGATATCTATTTCATCAAAGTTGAAATCTGGATCCAATATATGGGCTTCTTCTTCAATTAATTTCTTTGTTGTAGGTAAAATTTATTTTACAGCTTTTTCATCTGTACTCGTGGCTTTACTCATCCACTGAAAGCTTTGGAAATTGGTAGAGATGTTTGGAACCACTATACAAACCCACCTCTCCTGGCCCTAAAAGGAGTCATGGACGTGGGATTTCTGCTTAAGGTCTTACAAAGATGTTGCTTTCTTTTTGATTGTCACACAAGTTGTTTCTTCATTTTCTTTTCTTTCTCTTTGGTATGCAATGTATGTCCTCAACATCTTTCCAATTCTTCTATTTCTATAGATATTTTTCTTTCTGAATGTTTGACACTTGACGTTTTCCCAGCAATAGATATTTGTTGTGTATTCTCACGTGGCTTCTGATGGTCTGCAGGGCAGATTTCTTTATGCCTTTTGCTCAGGAGAGTAACCTGTTCTCCTGTTTCTTTCAAAAAAGACTTCCTTCAGATTTCTTCTCAAGACCTTAAACTTTGCTTTTGCCTGTACTTCTTGGCATTTTTGAACCTGGATATGTAGACATGAATGGGATGTTGAAAGAGAGTTTTTTTTTTTCCCCCACATAGACAAGTTCACAAATGTCAAAAAATAGTAACACAATAGGATAAAGCACATGGCGGTTTGGTTGCTGGTGAATGTTTGAAGTGTTTTGTGTCTTTCAAGTGCTTGGTTTTGGGTGCCGTTTTTCTATTTTTCTAATGGTGTTTTGGGTGGATAAAATTGCACACATGCAAATGAAGAACTCATGTTCAGCTCAAATGATTTCCTAGTATATCAATCACATCGTGACACAATTTTGTCATGAAAGGAAGAGATAAAGAAGAATTGACTAATAGGAAGAGAAGAGAATAAACATAGAACTTTTGGTTTAGCCACTTTTTCCAGCACACAACAGTGCTAACAGAACGAGCACTTGTGTGCATCCTCATAGTATTCAAAATACAACAAAATACATTTTTGATATTATTGTTTAAATCTAGAATACCCCCCAAAGGCCCATGTTTTAAAGGTTTGGCCTTCAACTTGGTGCTGTTGGAAGGTGGAAACCCTTGGGAGATGACACCTAGTGGCATGTCTTAGGTCACTGGGTATGTGACCTAAGACATGCCACTAGGTGTCAACTTCAGGGGGATAGTGGGACTCCTGCCCTTTCCTCTTTTTTTCCTGACAGCAATGAGATGAATGGGTTTTATCTATCATTCATTTCTGCTATGATATACTACCTCACCATAGGCCCCAAAGCAAAAAGGACCAACTGACTATGGACTGAAACCTTCAAAATTATAAGCCAAAATAAGCTTGTCCTCTTTTTTAAGTAGTTTATCTCATGTATTTTGTTATAGTAACAGAAAGGGAACATGCACATAAATGCCAGATCCTAAGTTACAAAATATAGGTTTATAACTTCAAAAAGTTACAAAATTTTTTGAAGTTATAACCTATACATTTATTTTTCATCTGTTACAGCCATTGGCTAAAAGGTATTTGGAATTAGGTTTGGTTCTACCTTTGCATCCAGATCCATTTTATAGCATGTTGAAAAATCACTTTCACTATTTTATAATCAATTTTCTAAAAAGTCTTCCTACTTGACAATCACTTTTTTCCCATTCACTACTTGATTCTGAAACATATTGCCAAAAGAGCTAGTGTTTAGGAACATACTGTATAAGCCTTAAAGAATTACACTAATAGTAGTTGTTACTTTATGTTTTTTGGCAATTCTATAAAAAAATGAACCAAATCCTTCAAATATAGACTTTGCTGCAATTGAGAATTTCTAAAATGAAGTGCCAGAGTATATTGAAGGCAATTCTACAAGAAAAGCTCTTAAAATGAATTGAAATTTGTTGGGAAAAGTTGCAAGCTCTGTGGGAATAAGCTTCTGCCATCTCTATTGGAATGATACTATTTTATTTTCTTCCTACATCTTTTTGAATTTTATTGTCTTCCTACATCTTTTTGAAACTTTAGCCTGATCGAACCAAAGTGGCCCAATGTGAGTAGTAATTCCATGTTTAGATCTTTCTTCACATGTGTAGCTCTGATCATGGCACAGAGGGAGTGCTCAACAGAGGGTTGGCTGGTCAGCTGACTGGATGACCCTTCCAGTGGTGTCTTATACATACTTAGTTAATGAAGATTTGATGCTGTGAATCTTTTGTTCTACTCCAGTTGTTGAATGTCGACTCTCATGGTCAAATATGGTATTTTTATAAGCAAGAAGAATTATGTTTAAGCAAAACAATCCTTAGTAAGATAAAAGGAAAGTTTTCTTTCATTTTTATTCCCCTCTTTGATGTCATTTGTAGAAATTCAAACTTAGTCTTACCACAGCACACACCAAATGTTCGTTATAGATGCTGGCAACTTCTGTTTTTGTTTTAGTTGATTTCTCTTTACTTCGTTATTTCTCTAACCCCAGGCTTGTTCTGTTTCCCTCAAATACACTCACTCTGGTATGCAGGCTGTGTGTTTTTAGATTTGCTTGTGTTCTTATAAAATACGCAGTGCTAGTTTGGGATATACAGAGTTTTAATTTACCTAAACAATTGTGTCCTATTTTTCTTGTTTTGTTCTTTTCTCTTTTATTCAACACTCGAGGTCTTCCCATGTAACAATGTGTCATTTCTACCTCATTCTCTATAATGAGTATCCCACAATTTTCCATTTTCTTGCCTTTCTCATCATCGCTATCAAACAGTGCTGCCTGGGTCGACCCTCCTGTATATGTTCCCTTGTAAACCTCCTGGGGACTTCTATGGGCCAGATAATCAAGCCTGAGACTCCTGAGTCATAGCACAAATTTATTCCTAATTTGTCTGGAAATGACCCTATTGACTTTTGGAATAGTCAATGACAATCCCCTCATCAGTTCTTGTGCCAACACCACAAGGGACAAAAACAAAAACGTCTGAATACTTTCTCATACCTACTGAACATTCTGGATTAAATAAACCTAGGTAAAATTAAAATAAACCTAGGTAATCTCTAAGTGGATTTGTATCATTATGTCCATTTTTTCGGTTTGTACAAGAACAATGTAGACAAATTCTGGATTCCCCACTTCTCCATCTAATTACAGGATGGAAGATCAGCTTACTACATGACACCCAGTTCCTTCCCCTAAACCATGTGACAGTGTCACCTTTTGAAAAAGACACCAGGGACGCTTTGTGGCCGTCGGAGTCGTATTATGTTGTCTAGACATCTGAGTACATTTTATGCATTCTGGCAGGATTTAATATTTGCACATAACCTACATTCAAATAGTTAGGAAATACTTTTTTTTTTTTTTTTTTGAAGAGCCAATTAAAATAGTGACATGGATGGTGTGTTCTTTTTCTTTCTTTGTAGTAGGACTCCTGTCAGAGTTCCTGTATCTTAATTGGGTCTATTTGAAAAGAAATTTTGAAATCCCGCGCTGCAGGATAAATGTTCTTACTTATCCCTTGAGTTTCCATCGGGTGCCTTTGCAGCGCTCACTGAGAATTACTTGTCTTGGTGCTCTTTGGAAATAAGATGCAGTGGCATTTGAATTGATGAGAGCAGTAACACCTCGGATGAAGTGTCATTCCATAACGATGGCAAGTGGAATGCAGTTTCATTAGGCACAAAGGTGAAAACATGATTTCTAGAAACACTCACTTTGGTACAAGCAATTGACTCAATTAACATCAGTTTCTAGCAGTGATTCTCAGATTTTTTTTGTGCTCATAATACACAATTTTTTGAAGGGAATAAAGGACCCCAAGGGACTCTGAGTAAGAGGATACTATATGATATAATCAGTTTGCCATTATCAAAATGTGTCTGACTTTGGAAAAGCACCTGTGACTGTCACACTTTCTACTTGGTTACTTCACAGCTCAGGGCTGTGCTATCACTGTTCAGATTCTCTTTGCCAGTGTCGTCTCCTCTTTGTATAGTCATCCCTTAGTAGCAATCCTAGGTTGGTTCTAGGAAGCATCAAGGATGCTCAGGTCCTTTATATAAATAAATGGCGTAATATTTGCACATAACCTACATTCATATTCCTGGACATTTTCAATTATCTCTCAATCACTTACAACACTTCATATAACATAAAATCTATGTATATTGTTATTATACTGAATTGTTTAGGGGATAATGGCAAGAAAGTCTGTGCATATTCAGGCTAGACACAGGTTTATTTTTTGAACATTTTTCATCTGAAGCACAGCACATGTGGCATCTGAGGATGTGGAGGGCCAACTGTGTGCATCACATAAAACACAGAATGATTTTAGGCTTGTATTCACTTTTCTGGAGAAGCAACATAAAAACATTTTAAATTTCATTAAAAATGATAGAATATTATGCTTTGAAATAACCACAGACATCATCTAGCCTGATCTTGTTAGACATGAAGAAACAGAGGCCCAGAGAAACCAGGTTTCCCAAAACTAAAGAATCAGTTTTAATCAGTCTCTTAAGTTTTAGAAAACTCTCAAAAGGGAAGTATCTCTTTGCTCCAATTTTTTTGGAGAGACATGTAGCTAATGGACTCACATGGGCCTACTTACATCAGATGTTTTGGTTATTCCTGCCCGACTATAAACCCTGAAATGAAAAGGCAAGGAAACAATCGGGTCCTTGGTATGATTTCTATTCTGTCTATGTCTTGATATTTTATAAACCAAATTATAATCCACTAGGTATCCTCACTCAATTATTCTGAATTTTCGTGTTCCTCGTGATTGTTAAGGCCAGGATGGCACATCATCTTTGAAAAACTAAGAGTATGATTGGAGCCTATCCTTGCATACCATGAGGTGCTGAGATTCCTTCCTTCTGGGCCACCTTGAAGCACCGATCCTGGGCAGAAGAAGGGCAGTGTGGATGCAGAGGCTAAGTATCAGTGAGTTACTCCAGCTTCTCCAAATTCATACCAATTACTTTCTAATTTTTATATTTCTTATGCAGGTTGCTTTCATGAAATATTTTATTTTCAAGAAGACTTTGGGTGCTACAAAAAAAGGTTTTACAAGCCACTTAAAAAAAAATTGTTCTTTTTAAGTATACATGACAGTAGAGTGTATTTGGCATACTATACATACATGGAATATAGCTTATTATAATCAGGATCCTGTTCTTATAGTTATACATGATGAGGAGTTATCCTGGTTGTGTATTCAAATAAAAAGGATAGGAAAGTTGTATCCAAATAATTCTACTGTCCTTCCTATTCCCCTCCCCATCCAACAAACCACACGAAAAGCCCATTAAGGGAGAAGATTCCTTGAACAAGCAAGATGAGCTTGTTACTGGTAGTGGATTTAGCAACTATTTCAGGGTGGTGAGAGTCCACCTCTTATATGGCATGAGCTCTTATGCCACAGAAGAGTGTTCCCTGCCTGATGTTATAAGGGACACAGACTAAGATCTTTTTGTTCCATCTATGATTCTTAGTTTTTGTTTGTTTGTTTGTTTTTTGTAAAGTGGATCTTATGTTCCACTTTTTTTATTGATTTTATTTGTTTGAACACATGACAGCAGAATGCATTACAATTCTTATTACACATATAGAGCACAATTCTTCATATCATGCCATTTCACAACATTCCATGCCTTTATATGTGTACTTTTTTGCATTACAATTCTTATTACACATATATACAACAATTTTTCATATCTCTGTTTGTATATAAAGTATGTCAACACCCAATTCGTGTCTTCATACATGTACTCTGGATAATGATGTCTATCACATTCCACCATCCTTGCTAATCCCCTGCCCCCTCCCTTTCCCTCCCACCCCTCTGCCCTATCTAGAATGCATCCAATCCTCCCATGCTCCGCCTCCCTACAACACTATGAGTTAGCCTCCTTATATCAGAGAAAACATTCGGCATTTGTTTTTTGGGGGTTTGGCTAACTTCACTTAGCATTATCTTCTCCAGTGCCATCCATTTACCTGCAAATGCCATGATTTTATTCTCTTTTAATGCTGAGTAAAATTTCATTGTGTATATATGCCACCTTTTTTTATCCATTAATCTACTGAAGGGCATCTAGGTTGGCCCCACAATTTAGGTATTGTGAATTATGCTGCTATAAACATTGATATGGCTGTGTCCCTACAGTATGCTGTTTTTAAGTCCTTTGAGTATAGTCCGAGGAGAAAGATAGCTGGGTCAAATGGTAGTTTTGTTCCCAGATTTCCAAGGAGTCTCCATACTGCTTACCATATTGGCTGCGCCAAATTGCAGTCCCACCAGCAATGTATGAGTGTATCTTTTCCCTCACATCCTTGCCAACACTTATTGTTGTTTGACAGACTAAGATCTTAAGTATTTTCTTTCTTTTTTTTTAATGATTCATATGGTAGTAAATTCCCACTCCATTCAAGTCAGAATTTTCTAAAATCAGAGTATTCACCCATGAACTAGAAAGAGCTAGAATGGAATGGAGATGGAGAGAAATGGGGCCAGAGGAAGGAGGGAACTTGTTGCCTCTCAGACATTCTGAAGATTGAATGACAGGTCACGTGCAGACCATGTATGTGTAAGCATTTGCATTTCTAGAAGAGAATTCCATAACTAGAAAGACTTTTGATAAGTTAGAGCATCACACCACACTCTATTAAAATTTGGAAGAGTCAGGGAAGACGAATGGAAGAAATTTTTAACAATAAGGACTTTTTGTAGTTTGGAATGTTATAGACTTAAAATATAAATAAGTTGAAAGGTGGTTGATTTGAATTCATTCATGGCCTCTGCAAATGGAGTTGCTAAAGTGGAATTAGAACCATGCTCCTAGATTTTTGAAATTCTGTGATCCTTAGGATTGCTCTCAATAACAGATAATCTTGCTGCTGGTGACTGATTCAGCCTAGTACTGAATTACTACGACTTTAAAAGTTAGAGTCTATAAAGGATTTTTTAAAATCATAGAGGGGGAAGCCATAACCCTGTGCTTGTTATCCTGGGAACTAATGAAACATGTTGAAACTAAACAACCTACATTTGTAAAGATTAATTGTTCCAGATTAACAATAATAATACATGTTCTCTCTGTAGATTAATTGACCCCTATTAATAATAATAACACTTCTTCACTCTGGAGTTATTTTATGATGAAAATAGCATTGGAACAATATCAAGCATCTCCTTCTCCAGACCTCAAATTCCAAGAAAGTAGAAGCTGAGGTTGAAACATTTTGTCCCTGTGTTGAAATGATAAGTATGAATTGTTTGGAACACAGTGTACGATAAGTAGTAAAAAAAAAAAAAAAGCTATAGGAATAATCAATAGCTATAAGTTTGATACAGGAACATAGGAAAGTAGAATACAGAAGTAAAAGAATAGGCTTCAATATCATCTTTAAAGTTTTTTATTGTTGAATATTAATTATACAGAACAGTGGGTTTCATTGTGACATATTTGTACGTGGACATTTAAGATGAGTTTTTTGTCTTGCTTCTTCATAATATCCCCACTGTGGTTCCATGGCTGAGATTGCCAAAATATTTGCCCATTGTGAATATATAGTTGGTCAGCCAGCCTTGGTCTGAGAGGGCTCCTACCCTAGAGGGAAGAAGCAAATACAGATGAAGACAGTGTACCAAGTGGGCCAGGGCTCTGTACTTACAGAAGCCCCCAGGGCTCTGGAAGCTTGGGCCCCCTGACCCCCAGGTCTTGGGTGCCGCAGTGTTTCCTGAAAGGAGCTGTATCTGTGCTTTACCTCAGAAGAAACAGGAATTAGTCTGGAGCAACTGGGGGATTAGAGGTAGACAAGGGAAAGATCTCTGAGGGGCATGTCGGAGTAACTGAAAGAAAGAGGGCAGAACTACACATTATTGGGTAATAGGGAGCACAGAGGATTTCAGAGTGAGTGGTGAAGCTAGATAAGTAAGCTTGGTGGGCTGAGGATGTCAGTATTAGTAAGTGACTGGACTTGAGCTGGGAGTCACTGAGCTGTCTTCAGCAGGGGAGAGTCATAATTGACCTGAATTTTAGAAGAATCCCATGGACTGCAGCCAGGAGATACCAGTAAAAAGGTAGTTGTGGTGATGGTGACCTAGGGAGGGACACAATGTCGCTGTGTTTTTGTGGGTTGGTCTGGGTTCTGGCTATGAAGTTAGATTTAAGCCCCATTCTTTCCCCACCATGTGTTTTTCCATCTTCTTTCCTGAATCTCTGTCTCTAGTACCTACAGAAAGTATGTTAGACATGTTTACAAATTGTAAAGGTAAACACGGATCAGCAGGTCATGGAGCAGAAGGAAGTGGATCAGATTATATGTTACTTCCTAGTACATTCACCATTGTGAGATTTGCAGCATGACTTTAGTTTTCATTATTAATACAGGATTCTATTTTTTTCTCCATAATATTAAAGATGTTAAAATTGCTTCTGGGAATATGTAGGGTCCATCTACTTTAGAAACTTGCTTATTATGACATAGAGAATTTGACATTATAAATATATCTTATGGCTTCTGTATCCAGCACTAGACTATAGCTCAGAAGAATTCTCCATTTGTGTAAGAATGTGTATAGTATTAGGTATTTGTTGCCATACTCTTTGTCATAATATATGAATGATGAATAGAAACTACCTAACAAGCTGTAGTAGGGGACTTGGTAAATAAATTGTAATTTGTTCCCCTAATAGTTTAGAAAAATTTCAAAATAAGTGAAATTTCTCACTGGACATTTTTTCTTTCTTTGCAGCACTGGGAATTGAACCCAAAGCATTACACATGCTAAACAAACACCCTGCAACTGAGCTACATCCTCAGCTTTTTTGCAAATTTTATATTTAAGATGTTGCTCAGGCTCACCTCCAACTTGTGATCCTCCTGCCTCAGCCTCCTGAGTAGCTGAGATAACAGGTGTGAGTCCCTATACCTGGCTTGGACAAATTTTTTAAAACAACATAAATTCAATACACAACCCAGTGTACTTTATTATGGATTCACACATACATATATGGTAATAGTGCAAACAAATGCATAAACTAACTGAGGCTAGTTTTGTTGCCAGTCTCTTTTTAAAACATCTTGGTATCACATTGTTACATTTATCTGTAAATAGCAATATAAGTTGTACCAGAAAATAGAGCTGTAAACAAAGACTTTTTCAAGTAATAATAACCTAAAGGATCCAGATTATTATTATATTTTACTTCTAGTTTCCATTTATTTAGTGCTTATTGTATGCTTTCTCATTTATTTGCTAGACTGGCCCTCAGGGATTCAGCCAGTGTGACCTTGAGGTATGTGGAAGCAATGTTTATCATGGAAGACAGCATCTGTTTGAATATGTGATTATGTGTTCTCTCTCTAGAAGTATGCTGCTTAGGAAATGCTTAGTAAAGAAAAGGGAGTGTGAATAGTGTGGCTTTTCAGAACAAAGTGCTTTATTCCATTTGTAGTAATGTCTCCTTTTAGTCAAAATTCATTCTGTTGCAAGTGACAGAAAGTGAAGTCCCATGAGTTTAAGACAAAATGAGGATTTATGGGCTCCTGTAACTCAGGTGACATGTTAGGCAAGGCAAGCCCCAGCTGATTTTGCTTGGTTAAGGACTGTCTACATGTTTGACTTCACCCCCAGTCTTTTAACGGTCATGGGCCCTCATATTCAAGGCTTTGCCAATCAAGCATCTGGAGGCCTTCTCCCCTCTGTAGAAAGTCGTGGGGACAGTCAATTGGCTGCCTTGGTTCCTAAGCATATCATGAAACCACCATGGTGGTGCAAAGATTAGCTTGTATATTTGCAATTAGTCAGGCAAACGAGATTTAGGATACTAATCAGAATATTTAATTAAAAAGAAAGTAATGTGGTGCGATCAGAAGCCAGGTCAAGGTAAGATATTGTAGACATGCAAAAACTGTAACTGCCATGGACCACTATCACTTTTCTTCTGTCATCTTCCTTCTTCCATAACTGAAGAGAGAACATAATAGACTATGCATGTTTTAAACACTCCCAAGCCTTATTAAAGCAGAGGAACGAATGGCCTTTTCCCAGGTGAATCTCTTCTTTCCAACACTCATATTCATCAGCAGTAGCATTTGGCTGAATAAGAATTAGGGAAGTTCCTCAAAGAGATGTCTCAGAAACTCCCTTGCTCAACGATGGTCTTAAACACACAACCCGTGCTTTCCCACTTTGAGAACATTAGTGATGGAGTTAGCTCATTAGCTGCTTTAATTCACACAGATACTGATGGAAGACTGGAGGTCCCGCGCTCATCAGCATGCAGCCAGAGTGCCATCTGGGTGTGAGTGGGCTTTGCTTTTAACGGCCCAATGACGACTTGTGTGGGTTTATGCAGATTTTCACTGCTGGGTTACTCTGTGCCCGGCACTTGGCAATGCCCAGATCACATTTAAATCAGACACTAAGTGTAATTAAGTACTACCCTCAGCACATCTCTCCTTTCAGGACATTTTTATTCACCATGATTTAGAACATGACAATTGGGTGAGATTAAAGCAGCAAATTGTGCCTATAAAACAAACCTCTGAAAATAGCAAGGGACTATAAAATTTTATAAAGGGAATACTGCACATGCCTCCAATCCGATAAAACTTTTGTGAGCTGGGAGATTAACTGTGAAATAAAAGTAAGCCGATACAGTATGTGCTACATCCAGACTATAAATTGCATATTATTGTTTAGTGTAACTTTTATGTTCCCTCCCCAAATGCCTCCTTAGCATCTTGAGAATACCCCATACAATTAATTAGTCTTCAAGGGAATCGGCTCAGGAGATGTTGGGCCACTCTGTGTCAGGAAACTGGGCAGCAGGGCTGTAATGCGATAGTATTGGGCCTGTGGGGAGATCTGTGTTTCTTGAAGTTGTTATGTTGGTTTCCTTATTTGCTTGGTTCATGTTTATGTCCTTTCTGTTGTAAAGGATGGAACAGATTTCCAAGGCTCTTGAAAGCTATCTGCTTTCCATTTAGAGTCACAAGGTTTTATAGCTACACAGCATTTTAATCTCATCTACTCCAGCACCTCCTTTTAAAACTAAAGAAACTGAGGTTGGAAGCTTTGGGGACTTGCTGAAATTCACACAGGAACTTAGGGTGCCCTGGGTTCTCTTCAGAGATTATTAGGCACATTCTATTCTTTTGCCTGAAACAACTTCAAGGTCCTTTTATCTTCCTATTAAAATTGTAATATTGCATTTGTGTTTTTCCTGATTATAGCAACAGAGAAAATGATCTTTGAAGACACAAATTCGAAAGATAATTTTTGAAGTAGATTTTTAAAAAATTCATCTACAATGTCACCAATTAAAGATAACCATTTTAAATCATCACATTGCATTTCTTTCCAGGCTTTTATCTACACATATGAAGAAAGAAATATGTTTAACTACTTAAAATGCAGAACATTCTGTTTTGTTCAATTAAACATTTACAGGGGAAATTTCTTTAAACAATATAACACTCTCAAAAGCATGATTTTTAATTTGCTACTTCAAAATATTATGACTATTTAATAATTTGCTTAATTCTTCTATTGTTTTATTACTGGTCTCCTTGTTTCCCTGGGTCCAACAACTAAAGACTTATAAAAGTAAAAAATGATTTGTGGAGTCATGAAAAATGAAAGACTATTGATGGAACATAAATCTCTCTATAATGTTTTATTTCCAGGGTAGTTTTATGCGAACAATTGATTTAAGTTTTATGTGATAATATGTAATTTTTTCACAACAGATAAAACTGTTTTTTATCCAGTTTTATCTGGATAATAATGTATCTTTATCAAAATAGATTCAAAGTTAAGTAGATTTTTTTATACTTTGAATTTTCTCTACTGCCAAATGTATACTAGCTTGTAGATGTCAGTCTGCATCACTCTAAGATACTATGTACTCCAGTAGGTCTTCCAGCATCTATCCATTCCTCCCTTCATCTCTTCCTATTCACATGTGTAAAGTTCTTGCCTTCTAAGCAAGTGCCCTGGTATGTGGACAATAGGAGATGAATATGACATTATCATTGCCTTCAAGAGCTTGTACTTTAGTTGAGCAGGCTGGTAAGGGTATAGTGTCACCTGTTACAGAACATCTTGTGGAATCACTTGAAGGCACGGCGTCACAGCCTGAAGATCAAAGACAAGGGTGGTCTAGTCTGAGAAAAGAGCAAAGACACAAATGGCTAGAATAGCTGGCATGCTCAGGGGATGCTAGTGTGGTTGGAGGCAGGGCAGTGTGTAAGAAGAAAAAACTAATAAAAGATGTTGCCTACAAAGGGAGAGGTACTTCTTTTCTTTAAATGCTTATTTGTGATACTTAAATATAAGGTGATAAATTTATTTTTGTCTGTTTCTTACTTTTTACCTGTTTTCCACTGTTCATAATCCAGGTAGCTGACTAGGGATCATTAAGACAGTAAAATGAGCTGGGAGACCAGGGAACTATGAGCTCTGATCTCTTCATGTTATTTAACGATATCTGGTCATGCTTTTAAGTGTTTCTTTCTCTTTTGAATATAGGCTCTGTTTCTCAAGTGTGAAATTGCAAGAGAAGAATAAATAATCAGGCATGTCCACAATATTTATATATCATCATCAAAGAGAGTATTATTAACTGTTTACTGGAGTTTGCATTGAATTTATTTTACAATTTTGGATTTTGCTCTTACATTCATATAGCATAAAAGTTAGAGTTAATATTTGGATTAATAGAGACTCTCTGAAATTATCATTGAAGGAGAAATGCAGCTCTATTACTTTCACATACCTAATATGAATTAAGCTAACAAAGAATTGCCTAATAGAGGCCCTGATGAACCTGCTTTAATGAATACATGAAAATAATTTGTAATTAGAATAATAATTTTATGCAAATAAAAGCTGAAGAGGTTTCTAAGTGCCTGAAGATGTTTTGTTTTCTGCAATTGAGTAAAAATGCTTCTTAAAGTTATACAAATACTGATTCTTGCTATTTGCATAGCAATTTTTTAAAAAGTATAATACTTTAGTAAAATACCTTCTTTGGTCCTCACAGTGAATCCTTAAAATATATTAAGAATTTTTAGAACCATTTTGTACATAAGAAGTCAGAGGTTCCACAGAAGTTCAATGATTTGTCACGTGTCAAAAAATTAGTAATTGGTAAAATGAAACCTAAAACCCAGGCCTCTTGATGATTAATATATTGCTTTATATCCTCCTTGTGTAATTATTTTCCTTAGTATCTATCCTTTTACCATCAGAATGTGGGTGACCTTTAAGTCCATTTATTTTGGACTTTGCTTAAATTCAGAGAACAATAAAAAACTAAGGAACTTTCAATATATTCTCTGAAAACATGCATGAGGCCACCTTTACCTTATTATTGTCTTAGTAAATGAGAAGAAACCCATAGATCTCAAATAATGCACGCAAATAAAGCTTTACTCTTACATTTTTAGGGTTAAATTGAATTTTTCCAGTCTTGGAAGATATCACCATAGATCTTCAGTTATTAGTATGATGGGAACACTTAATTACATAAAGAAGGCCATACATTTTGAGAAATTGGAACAGCACCCAAATTAGCATATGTTTTTTAAGAATATAACCAAGAACTAAAGATCTAATTTTATATTCTCATTCTTCCTTGTCTGCTTCCATGAATGAATGTAGAAAATTTAAATATCCAAAGGATTGCAATAATTCCTAGTTATTTAGATAGGGCCATGGAGACTATGGTCAGATCCATTATTGCAAAGCTAAGTAACAAGGGATGAGACTAGGCCCCTAAAATATGTTTTTAAGAATTTTATAAATACAATGTCATATCTATCTTGAAGTGATTTTATATGTTATGCTAAAAATGTCAGTCTCTCTCCTATATATATAGAATTTTTTTAAAAAGCAACTCCAGACCCCCCCAATCATGAGCAACATAGAACACACTATTCGTTCCTCATTATATTATAGAATTGGTTTAAAAGACCTTTTCTTTCAGGTCGGCTAAAAATAAGAGGTGTGCTTCCTTTGTCCTCTGTGTCTTTTATAAGAGACTGTGACATGCATAGCTACTGCGGCTTCAAACGTAGGTTGCAATACAACAAATTTTCAGTATTTCAGGTAGCATCCTAAATTCCTTTGTACTGTACAAAGCTCTTATCAGGTACTTAATATAAGACTCTCTCACCTGCCTGTCTTTTATAACAACTTTTCAAAGAACAGATGGGATTTATTATATTATAAAATGAACAAAAATACAGTGAATGACTGGAAAGGATGGAATAATTAATGGTGCAATTACACTCCTGTTGAAAACAAGAAAATATTGATAATTATTTCTTAAAATCTGCTTAAATGTATCAGAGTGTTTTTGAAGTAATGAGGACAAAAATGTCAAAAAAGTCAGAGATAGGGAATCCAGGAAAAGTTGGGTTAATGACTTGCCTTTCCTTTTTTTTTTTTTTTCTGGAGAGATTTGGTACTTCTGGGCATGAATAGAAAGTTGGAGTGGGGTCTCTGCTCAGGTGAAGGGCTGCTGTTGAAGGAAGGAGAACCTTCACGTTTTATGATGTTCCCATGGAGTGGAGTGAAAGAAATGGTGATTGAGGAATCTTGAAATACAGTTGGTTCCCCCTCAACACATATGCTGAACTCCAATGTTGGATAGGTGGTAAGCAGAAAAATTTATTGTATCAATAAATGGAAAGAAACCCATAAAGCTCAAATACTGCACACAAATAAAGCTTTACTCTTACATTTTTTAGGGTTAAATTGAATTTTTGATTCAATTTAACAAACAAAAAAAGCTTAATTAAAATCTTCTGGGAAGTAGTATTGAAGAAACAAAAGATTATGCTCAAGAGGTGCTGATACAATGAGCCTGGAGAACATAGTAGGTGTCAGGTAGAAGCTGTGTGGGATTATATCCTCAGAGTCAGGTTTCTAGGGTGGTCTGGGCTATGCTACAGCTGTACTCCAGCATCATAGAAATTTAGCCTCTGGTTGGATTCAGGTAATGAGCTCTTATATTTCTACATAGCAGAAAAAGGGATAAATCCTTTCTGGAGCAAGATAACATGATCTAGAACCTTTATAAATTTTAACACAATGCCTGACATTAAATTAAATGGTGCTAGCCCCCCAAAACAAGAAAAAAGTATTAATAAATGTGTTCACAGGAAATCAAGAAATTGGCATTATATGACAAAGATTTTTAAATGGCTACAATTAATGTGTTATAAAAATGTAGGAACTGAGTGGTGATGGATAAAAACATGAATCTTGTCACCCAAAAACCAAGTGGAAATGGTAGAATTAACAATATTATATCTTAAATTAGTCGATGTGTTAAATAACACATTAGACATAGCAGAAAATGGGTAATAAAACGGGCAGATAGCAAAATAAAAACCTATGGAACTAAACACAGAATAAAAACCTATGGAACTAAATATTGTAAAATAGAATAGGAGCATAATAGATACAAAACTTGGCTTGGATCCATGGCATACATCTGCAATCCTAGCATCTTGGGAGGCTGAAGCAAAGGCATTGCAAGTTCAAAGCCAGCCTTGGCAATTTAGTGAGGCCCTAAACAACTTACGGGCTGGGAATGCAGCTCAGTGGTTAAGCCACCTGGAGGTTCAATCCCTGGTACCAATAAATAAATAAATAAATAAATAAACAAACAAATAAATAAATAAATAAAATAAAGTAATTATGTAACTTGCAAGTACTTGGGGTACAGGAAGAAAAACAGAATTCTGGCAAATTACAACAATCAATGAACAAATGGCTATGCATATCTTCTACAAGATGTAGAAATTCTATGAATAACAAGAATAAATACAAAGAAGATAAAACTTAGGCATTTAATAGTGAAACTAGTGAAAACCAATGATAGGGAAAAAATCTAAAATCAGCAGAGGATAAAGATGGGGAAACAGAGAAAACTAAGACTTAGTATTTTCTTTTTTGTTTTATTATGTGGTGCTAGGATTGAACCCAGGGCCTTGTGCATATAAGACAAGTGAGCTATATCCCCAGCCCTCCAGTATTTTCAAAATAGTAACAACAATACCAACAGTTGACATCTGACAAGAACCATGGAAGCCAGGAGACAATGGAATTGTATCTTAAAAGTGATATAGGAAAATAACTTCCAACCTGTAATTCGTTAACCAGTGAAAATGAAGGTAAAATAAAAACTTCTTAAATAAAAACTGAAGGATTGTGTCATTGACACACCTGCTTTGAAATGTATAATTCAGAGGAGAACCTCAAGAGGAAGGATGCACAGAGATACAGGTTGAAATAAAGGAAAATTAAAAGATATATATATATATATATATATATATATATATATATATATAAATATATTTTTCAAATATATTTTGATATAATGTACAAAGCAGTGATAATGTCTTGTAGAGCCAAATGTATACAAATTTAATGTCAAATGTACAGTAGTAGCCACAGTAGTGCAAACACATTCTTGGTAGAGCATAAATAAAATTAAGAATTTATATGTCTTTGCCTAGCAGAAAGTAATAGAATTAATTTATTTAACTATAATTAGTGAAGAATATATACATTTTTGGTAACCACTAAAGGAATAGTAAATGATTTAATACTAAGAACTTACTGGAGGAGAAAAAATAACAGAAAATATTAACCTAAAGAGAGAAGAAAAATATGAACTATTGATACCATAAGGACAAGAATGATAAATTTTTGTTTATAAGCACAACTATAGCCAATCGCATAATTTCTTCAAACTGAAGGACAAAAGAATAAAGTTGTCGGATTGTATTAAAAATAATCCCAAGTATGTTTATGAGAGACTCACTTTAAATATATGGACACAGAGGTATTAAAAGAATGAAAAAGATGCCATCCAAATAGTAAAAGATGTTGGGTGTGGTGGCACACACCTGTAATCCTAGTGGCTTGGGAGATTGAGACAGGAGGATCATGAGTTCAAAGCCAGCCTCAGCAACTCAGCGAGGCCCTAAGCAACTTAATGAGACTGTCTCAAAGAATAAAAGAGGGCTGGGGATGTGGTTCAGTGGTTAAACACCTCTGGATTCAATTCCAGTATAAAAAGAAAAGAAAACAAACAAACAAAAAACCCACCCAAAACCAAATAGTAAGGAAAGATAGCTGCTGGAGTGTGTGTTAACAACAGGAAATTAGATTCAAGAGCAAGAATCATAATCAGACAAAGAGGAATAATACATGATTATAAAGAAGACAGTACTACAGTCCTATCTTTAAAAGCACCCAGTACCATTGATTTAAAAAATTTAAAGCAATAAATGACAAAAAAAACAGTCATAGTAAGTGACTTCAACATACTTTCCCCGTAACTGCTAGAAAGGTATCTCCATAAGCATATTGAAGATTAGTATGTACTTAACAAATGACCTACTTAACAGATGTGGAGCACTGCACCAAAACATGGAAGAAATGGTATTTTTTCAAGTGTACATGAATTATTATCAAAACTGACCATATGCTATTTGATTAAGCAAGTATCATCCAATAGCACTAAGATTAAATTATCTCATTACTGCATCATAGAAATAAAAAAAACAACAAAAGATAACTGGGAAAAACAAAAATTGCTTAGAAATTAAATATTATGTTATAGCCCATGTGTCAAACAAAGTATCACATTGATAATTAAAAATCTCTGATCTGCAGTTTAATGAAGATATGACATCAACACTTGTAGGATGTAGCAGAAGCATTGAGTTGAGACTTCAACCATCCAAGCTTTCAACCTCAAAACACTACAAAGAAGAAGAATAAACTATACAAAGTAGAAAGAAGGAAACAATGAAAGTAAGGGCCTGGAGTTTTAAAGAGAAAATAAACACATGCTAGAAAAAGAAATTAGCAAATCCTAAAATCTGTTCTTTACAAAGATTAAGAAGTTTAATAGTGAGACCAATTAAGGAAAAATATAAATTACCAACTTCAGGAACTAAAATGAAAACAAACTACATATCCTAAGAACATTAAAAAGAAATCACACCCATTTCAAAACTGCATGAAAAACAAAATCTGCCAAAAGTAACAGAAGGAGAAATAGAAAATCAGAATCTGCTATTTAGTCTTCCCACAAAGAAAATTCCAGATCTTGTATGACTTCACCAATGATTTCTTTGAAACATTCAAGGTGGACTCATCACAGTCTTTCTAGATAAAAGGGAAAGTGAATCCTCTCTGCTTTATTTTGTGATTAAGTTTTGTGATAAGTTGATGCAAAGAGTATAAGAATGTTAATAAAATTGGGAACTAAGGCATTATGCTGGGTCATAAAAGAATTTTTAAAAGTTCTAACTCAGAATAATCTTTAATGAAATAAGAAAAGCCCATTTCATTATATATGTATATATATGTATACAAATATGTATATATATATGTGTGTGTATAAATATATACATGTGCATATATATTTATCTATCTATATCTATATTTATATCTATATATCTAACCATTAGCATTTAAAACAATATGTAGATGAAAAGACCAATAGAAGTGTTATTGGATATCAGCAAATTTCTATGTAAGTGGATAGAGAACTATTTTAACAGGGTTACACTAGTTAAAGGTTCTTTGATGATTCATGTGTAACAGACTTAGTTTGGGATTCAGAAGATCCAGCTTCTCATTTTAGCTTGAACTCTTTGTGACCCTAGCTAGACAAATAACCTACAATCTCAGGGGTTTTGTCTCTTTATCTGTATAGTGGAGGGGTTTCATCTAGAAAACTCTTTAAGACCATTGATACATCTGGTGAAATCTGTGTTGTCTTTCCATTTGAGAGAGGGTAAATCAGCTTTGAAAGTGATGAGATATAGAGAGGTTATTCCAGGCATTGAGTTGTACAGTTCTTAGACACCCAGACTACTCAAAGAGCCAAATCTCCAGTGAGAGTGCTGGTGATTCCCTCCATGCCAGGAGCTGACCAGTGGCTTGCAGCTAGAGTGTGAGCTCACAGACTCTTAGTTTATTTTCCCAGTTTTTCCTGAGACAATGGAAACCCAGCAGGCTCCCTAGATAGCACATTCCCTGGGTCACAACAACAGCTCCTCCTCCAACTTAAACCCTGTGGGTATACTTCAGGTCATTTCTCTCTGTAGATACACCTCCTACATCCCAAAATGTTCATTTCTTTTCTCTTAAGAATGTCAAAAGTATCAAGTCTCTTCCTTTTCAGTATGCCCAGTGTCTTCAAGTCACTTGGTGACAAACATATGTTCTGACTAATGTTCATTCATTTCCACTGAGGGAGAATATTTTGTTTTGAATATAGCAAAGCAACATATTTCCAAGCATATCATAACCCTGTAGCTATGTATTTTCCCTTTCGAAACTTCTAACTCAAAAGATTTCATAGAGAATTTAACTTCATGCTTTTATCAATTTGAATACAAAAAGTTTACCATCTAGTCAGTAGCATCCATCATCCTATCTGGATGGAAGAATTTGCAAGAATTTTAATATCAGTCTTTTGAAATAGTAGTAATTGTATGGTGAGTTTTGTAACTATTTTTACCAGGCTATACTAGAGGCTTTCCCATAACCAAAATACACATTAATAAGTTGCCATCTTTAGGTAAATTTTCTTCCCTAATGATTCTTATAATGAAAAGCCATGCTACTTTAATTAATAATTTCAGAATCTGTCTGTGGGAGGTGATAGACATGGAATGTAGCAATCAGCTGTGGAGTGATGCTGTGGGAGCCTTATAATTCAAGCAGAGGAGATGAGAAGATTTTGGTGGAACAATATGGCTGTGTCCTGTGGGTACCTCCAGCTACTCTCACTTGACAAATTATCATTGCTGTTTACACCTCATTATTGTCCAAACTATAAAGGTGTCTCTCATTATCTAAATATCTATTGTTGCTACTTGTATTCTTATATATTAAACAAGCAGCAAAATAATTCATAATACCTGTTGAATATGCATTTTTATAAAAGTATTCAAACTGAGATCTGGACAGTTAGTTGTCTTATTAACATGGCGTTCTGGCTGTATTTCTTTTATCCAAACAACAATCACCAACTCTTCTATTTTATTAAATGTAGATAGTTCCTCTTATCTAGTGACAAAATAGAGCCTCAACCAAGATATTTTCTTTTTCCTTATTACTCCCTTCAAAGGACGTTAGAATACTGTATTTCTCCATTTCCTTCTGCCTTCCATACCAGCAACTCTTTTCAAATGTTTTTACCAACTCCTCATTTCTACCTCTGATTCTTTTCCTTTTCTGAAATAGTTTAATAAAATCAATCTCCTTTACAGGTGGCTCCTGTGTAGATAAATCCCTTTTGGCACTATATTACCAACTCCTTGAGAGTCTTTGTATTAAGGTTCATCACTCAATGGTGCCACCTTTATTTATCTTTTATTTTATCTTCCTCTTGTTTTTATTTTAAACTCAGTTTGGACATGTTTGTTATTGGTCTGGAATATTTGTTGGAGTATTTCTTTCACATCAGGCCTGGTATTATAGCAAGACTCAGGGCTGCCTTTGCTCAAAGGCTTTGACTCCTCACAGATGCCCAACAGCTCACCAAAAGCAGCTTGAAGCTTGGCATTTCTGTCTTCACTTTGCATCTGTCTCCTCTGTTACCTTATCTTTGGGTCGGATTCCTGCTCAGCTCTGCGTGGAGGCAGATACAGTACACAAGGCTTCACTACTTATTCTTTCTGATGGTCATCTGTCTTCCTGGAGTGCAGGACTACCTGCTTCCTCTCCCAGGAAGAGCAGATATTTTTTCCTACAGAGTCACTGAGACTCACATTTGATTGTTGGAATATCCTGAATTGTAGAAAACCTGAGATTTCTTGTCCTGTGAAGTATGAGATCTCAGGACAGCTGATAACAGAAAGAAAACACTTTATGCATGGGTCCCCCTCCTGTCTTCAAGCCAGGAGAGTAGAGAAACATCTCATTCAATTAGCTTCTTCCTGATTGTTTTAGGCTCAAACAGATTTGGCACTCTCTGGAAGCATTCTCAAAACCCAAGCCACTCTACTGGGCTTCCAAACATGCTTTTAATGGGCCTCAGAAACTCTCTGGGCCTTAACAAAATTTATTTCAAGTTCTCTCCTCAGAGACTTCTGTAGATGCTGAGTCCTGCTGAATACCTGGTAGCAGCTGCCATCTTCAGAGATTCAGGTGTCTGAATTGCTCATGGAACACAAGGAATATATATAGTTGGTTATGCTTTTAGAATATTCACTAGTTCTTCAATAATAATAATGATGAATAGACTATAAGTTTCCACTTTCTGTCTGTCACAGATTCCATCTCATATATATATATATATATATATATATATATATATATATATATATATATATATATATATATCAACTTGGCATTGAGGAGAATTCTGGAGACTCAGATTCAAGTAGTGATGCAGATTAATCAATTGTGTGGTATTGGACAGGAGATTTAACTTCTTTGTACCTACTCCTTGTCTGGAAAATCAAAATAATTGTCATCATAGCACCTTGTTGGAGTTGACATACTTTAGAGGAATCTAGCTCATTACTCTTCTTTTTCCCCTATTCTCATCTTTTAGGATTGCTTTGAGGAAAGGGGTAGTCTATGCCATCCTGCTTCTACCACATGACCTTCATTTCCTAGGAAAGCCTGATAGTATTAGGATTAGACCCCTGAGCCCCCAACCTGGGTCCTGAAAAAGTGTTATATTCAGAAAGGGAACTTAGAGCTCCTTTCCAGCCCTAGCAGGTCACTGGAACTGAACACAGGCTAACATAAACACATAAACACTAAGGGTATTAACTGGATGCTATAGGGATACCGGCCAAGCATCTTCACTATAAATGAAGAACAGCCAGTGAGCCCATTGGTATAGAGATGAGATCAGATAAATCCAAGGTTGAAAGGGAGTGGCCCAGGGAGAGGATTCCTCTGGTTCCTGGTGGGTTCTAGTTCCTGGCTCCCTCCTTCAGAGGATTGACTGAGTTAGTCTCCTTGGCATTCCTGGGCTCACTCCTAGAGAGTAGTGATCTGTGCCTGCATTTTTTTTTTTTTTTTTTTTTTTTTGTCTACTTAATTTAGTGTGGGTGAGTTTCTGTTGCTTGGAATGGGAGGATTCCTAAGACACCTCTCATCATAGCTGGCAAAGTGAATGCATAGAGAAAAAAGAGCATAGCATGGAAGAGTGTTTTGGAAAGTAAAACAGAACCATCCAGACACAACTTGAATTTGCTGGCAAAATTATATGCTTATGCATCCATCATTTCAGGGCCTTCTTCCTATGTACGGTAGCAGCTTCTACACTTAAACCAGGGCTGTTGGTCTTATATCTAAGGCATTCCATTGAGAAGTTAGAGCACTTTCTTTTAGCATCTAATTGAGTTGGACATTTTTCACACTTTGGGATCAAACTGCTTTTTCTTTCTCCGGTATTTTTAGAGGTAGGGAGGAGGTGGCTTAAAGTTCAGCCTCTATCTTCTACTCCTCAAAGGTATTTTTCCATCTGAGGAACCAATCTCCTTTGGAAGAAGGGATTCTTTTTCCCTAAAGGAAAGCATGTCCATAGAGGGGAAAGAATACTTTCTGTTTTGTCAGTTTATTCCACACTCACATCTCTAGAAAAGAAAACATCACAACATTTATGTTTTGGAAAGATGACAGGAAGAGAGTATTATCAAAGCCAAGATGTCAGAGTCATCAGACAAGAATGAGAATGTGGGCAGGTGTCCTCTGGCCATAGTTGGGACTATGAACAGATGGGCTCTTGAGAAGTAGCTGTATTCAATAAGGAAATGCTGTCTCTGCCAGAGAAGAAACACAGCACCAGACAGAGAAGGAGAGAAATAAATACTCTGACTTCTCCTCTCCTGCACTCTAGTGCCCCTTGCTGGATGAGCCCACAGAGAGGTAGTGGACTAAGGAGTCTGGAATCTAAGTCTCTAAGACACAGAACAGGGGGAGGGTGAGGTGTGGCTCTGAGAGCAAGCAGGCAAAGCCACCAGATAGTTCATGTAATGCTTGACTTGTCAGTGATTTCTGAGTGATACTTTCTCAAGGTCAATACAGGAGGTGGATTTTAGCTTTGGTCTTTAGAAGAAGTTGATACTATATTTCTCAGGGACTTAGAATATATGTGAGGGCATTTTTTGTCTTCTTGTGATGATAAGGCTTGTGCTATTGGAATATAGAGCATGAATTACAGCTGTGTAATGATCTGTAATTCTTAGGGACAGCCATGTAAAATAAAGGATTATTGTATCCAAGTGTCAATTGTGTCTGCATTGAGAAACATGCTGGTTTATGTCAAACCATCTTCTGAAATGGAAACAGGTTGCTCAAAAGGCTGCGACAAGTTCTTGGTCAAAGAAGGATTTCTAGTCTAGACTGGACAACCCTTGGCAGAGATACTGTAGGGGTTTCAGAACTCAGATAATGAGGGCAGAAGGTAGGATTAGAGTTGGACTTGACCTCCATAGTCTATGATATTCCTGTTCTTATAATACCTTTGATACTTATGAAAACAGTAATATTTATTAGTGCCTATGATATACCATTCTCAGTTCAATGCGTATACATATTATCTCATTTATTCATTATAGGTGGGCCCTGAGAAAGAGAGTAAGTTTTATCCACATTTTGAAGATAAGGAAATTGAAGCTCAAAGGGAAAAACTGACTTGACCAAATTTTACCCAATTAGCAAGTGACAGAGGAGGAACTGGATCCTAGTTGGCTGATTTCTAAGCTGTTTCCTTAGCCAGTAGGCTTTGAGTCTTCCCTATTCTAGTTTCTGTATTCCCACTGTCTAAGGCTTTTGAGACTTTCCATTTGGATCCATATTTTGCATTATATTTGCATCCTCTGTAAGTGATTGCTGATGTTCAGGGCTCAGCCTATCCAGGATGCCATTCAGGATAGACTTATGCTGGAAATTATCACCTGGCCTTTGGAATGTTCATCTCCCAACATGACCCAGCTCTTTCTCTTGGTCTTCTGAAGTTTATTCTTTACTCACCCTGACCAGAACTTTCTAATCATGACCAAGAGTTGTGTTCTTGATAATAGTATTCTGTTACTATTGATAATAGTAACATACATTTTTAGAAAGTAACTATTTTAGGGCTGGGATTGTGGCTCAGTGGTAGAGCCCTTGCCTAGCATGTGTGAGGCACTGGGTTCGATTCTCAGCACTACATACAAATAAATAAAATGAAAAATTTTATCAACAACTAATAAAATTATTTTTTTAAAAAGAAAGTATCTATTTTAGCTATGCTTTCATGACTCAGATGAATAGAAAAAAATGAAAGTTTTTACTCAGGGTTCCTTAACTTCATTCATTCACACAAACATTTATGAGACACTAGCTATGTACAGACACATCATGAACACAGATGTGCATCCCCTCTGCTCTCATGGAATATATAGTGTGGGTGTGTTACTGAGCAGAACTTTCTGCATTGACCATTCCAGTCAACACTAGCCATGAGGGGCCCTTGAGCTCTTGTATTATAGCTTGTACAACTGAAGGACTAAATTTTAAATTTTGCTTAATCTAAATATCATACATGATTAATTGGCTACTATATTGAACAGTAAAGGTATAGAGGGGAAAATAGAATATTATAACAAAGGACAGGCAAGCATTTAACATTTACAGAGTGTCTCCAATGGGCTAATCAAGAACTAGAAAGAGTAAGACTGGCATATTGGAGTTCACACTGTAGGGGGAATTCCAACACCTAAACATTCATTCATCATACATCTGGGTTGACATACACTCTTAAGAAAATGTGAGCAGTGATTGGCAGCCTGGAAAATCAGAGACTGTTTTGAGAAGGAGGATACTTTCGAGCTAAACTTTGAGAAATAAGGGAATTGACTAGTGGGAGATAGAATTTTCTTGGTAGAGCAAGACTTCTCATTCTGGGCATTATTTTTGGCTAGATATTATGTTAATGATTGATAGCTATTTGGAGCTGGATTCTTCTTTGCTATGGGGATCTGTCCTATGCATCGTGTTTTGCAGCATCCCTGGCCTCTGTCCTCCAGTTTCCAGTAGCACCACTGCCTATATTGGTGACAACAAAAAGCATCTTCATTCATGGCAAAGAGTCTCTGAAGGGTAAAACAGCAAGGTTCTGATTGAGAACCTCTATTGGGCAGGCAATGCTGTGTGAAAGGCACAGTGTGAAGAATGTGAACAAACCGCCTTAGGTGGGGCATGGGTAGGGAGTACAGGAGAGTGTGGGCCATCACAAGGAGCTCTGAGTGTCTGTGGAGCACAAAGGATCCTGTAATCAACAGAAAGCTGTAGAGACTTTTACAGAGGAGAATGGCAAGCTTGATCTTGTTAATTTGGAAGGCAAACTGGAAGCCAGGTATTCTCCAGCCCATTTCTCAGGTGGGAAACAAGCCAGACTGGGGAGCAATTGGAAGTGGACTATATTGGGGCTGATGTCATGGGCTGTTTTAGGTACAGAGGACTTTTCCAAAGACAGTGGCAGTTGAGATGAGGAGGAAGCAGGTCACTACTTAATGAATCTGGTATTTTAATTGATGGCTTGACTGTGTGCAAATTGACAAATATGTCCTGGAATGATAGATTTGGAAGATATGATAATTTTCCAAACATTATGTTCTGTGATTTGCCATTTTCTTTGGAAATAAAACTCTTTTCTAGAATGATTTTATGTGTAGCTTTGTTGAACTAAGAGTTTCAGAAAATACTGTTTTTTTTTTTTTTTTTTTTTTTTTTTGCGTTTAATTTTGTATTGGGACAGAGAAGGTAAGAATACAAATTTTATTTTAATTTATTATAGATCATGATGAATTTGGGCATAGCTATATGTAATATACATGTATGGATATAGTATTGTATAATAGGAAGATCAACTATTTTTATGATCAATTTGAACATTAGGAAGTAATTATTTTAATCCCTTAATAAAAATACCTTAAATTAGAAAAAATGGCAATGAATTAATATAAATCCTGTGGTTTTTAGGCCATTGCTTTCTTTAGAAAACATTTTGCTCTTGTATTAACTTAATTATAAGTCATGAGATTAGTTCATTAAAACAAATTACTCTAATTCAGAACATAGAGTAATCAGCACAGAAGAGTGTACCAATTGAGGTTCTGATTATTTGGTGCCAGATTATCTTCTAGGGCACAGACTGTCACCATTGGGACCACAGCAGTGATGGAGCAAATGAATCAATAAATAATAATATGTGCATTATATGTAGACCCATCCTCTAAGTTCAAAGAGAAAGATCTGGTGGTTTCTGAGCTTATTTTAAGCATAGGAAAGAAATGTCCCTGTAGCTATTTCTTTCTTTCTTTCTTTTTTTTCTTTCCATGAGACTTAAAGGCTTATTGAATTAAGAACAGGTTTCCTTGATGGACTGTCCATCACTTGTCCACTGTGCTGACTCATTTAGCTCTTAACTTGATTCTCTCTTGTCCATTTAAGTCTTTGTGAAATTCGACCCCATACAGTGTCAATAGGACACCAGAAGTTGTATTCGTGATCATTACTTCCTTTCACTGGTTTTTGCTCCTCTACTTGAAAAGTAAGCTCTCTGAGGCCAGGGGCCATCTCCAGTGTCATCTTCTGTGAGCTTTCAAGAAAAATAAGTGGGATTCACTTGTATTTCAATTCCTCCAAAGCCCAAGTGTGCTTAAATGCTTGGTCAACCAGTAGGTTGTGTGTTTAAAAATTAAAACAAACCCCAAATTGTCAAACTGGCAGTCAGTTGTATTTCTTATCAGGACTGTGATCCACTGCTTGAGACAAGTCCAAAAACCCATTAACAGTCCCTCCATGCTTGCTTAGATGTTTGTCAAGTGCAACTCATAAAATACTCCTTGGTCATTTCAAATACTTTTGTTCAAAAGAAAAGTTCCTTTGTTTTATGACAGAGAGTGTTTGGTGCATTCTTATGGGAAACTGGTGTTCCTCTGCTTGTTAGTTTATATTGGAAGAAGTTATTTTAGATCCTTTGGAATATCACACCCACATCAAAAAGATCCTTTTATGGAGAAAGGATAGTTTTATTTTCTCTCTTCCTGAGTCTGGTTTTGGGGAGTGAGGTGGAGGAGAGTAATACACTGCAGAGATATATACCTAGTGAAAGAAGTTGCATTTAGCAGTAGCTCATAGTAGCAATAAGTTGGCTCTATTGATATATATTAGCTTAAACTGCTATGTCAGCAACCTGATATAGAATTAACCTAGATGAAATGAAGCTGCTTTTGGGATTGGAGGCTCCTGGGAACTCTGAGGGTTCTCTCCTGTCTTTATGTAATTTTATTTCCCTGACTTGTTTACATCCAGACCATTTATCCTGTCAGCTCATTGTTTTTGCTCAGAGTGAGAATGAACAGTTGGCATCTTGACTTTGTGATGTACCTCTTTTTCCCTCTCCCCTACTTTTGGCACTTAAAACAATCCCATTATTTCCAAATCCTGTTATTTCTGACCATTGCAAAGAAACACCCACCAGGATGCTATTTTAAAAGGTACTTGTGTAGCATGCACAGGTGCTGGACAGTAAATCAAGCTGGCTACATTTTGTTCTCATTAAAATTTTGCACCCATCTTTTCTGGTACAGTGGGAGGGGAGGAGTCACCATGGGAGGCAGAGACAGTGGCACACTCTTGTTGTTGTGAAGAATATGTAGTGTCTTTGTGAACTCTGTAGTGAATGATCAATCCTATCGCTTTCTTACTGTTCAGGAAAATCCAGTGGTGATTAGATGGTGCTGGGAAAAATGTTCCATCTGTGAGACAGACAGAAACATCTATTGAAAATGAAAGAAACCTTAGAGATTATCTAGCCAATCAGATTTTATTCTGATTTTAGTAGAACTCTTGAGTATATTTATATATACTTATAAAAGCAAAATCATTTATAAGATGGTAATATTTAAAATAATAATAGTGATGATAAAAAAGAATACGAGTGCTTCCAAAGCTGTCAGTGTTCACAAAGGATATTGGAAGGTAGGTAAAAGGATGCATGTGTGACAATCACAGTTATGAAGACACACATCCAGGTCCTTCCTGAGGGGATAGAGCTGCCTTCACCAACTTGAACCTCTCTACTTCTAGATTTCTTGATATACTAGGAGATTACCTATTTTTATTATGTTATCTTCAGTCACATATCCTGTGTAATGTGTGTAAAGAATAATGGTGCTAAGAATTCAACTGGCCAGCTGTGGAATCACACATTCTTAGCTGATAGCTGTTATTTTTTTCCAGGGCTGAGGACCAAACCCAGGGCCTTGCATGTGCTAGGCAAGCGCTCTGCCACTGAGCTTAATCCCCAACCCCTGATAGCTGGCTTAATTACCTTCAAGTCTCTCAATGGTTTCTGAGAGTTCACCTGACCCAGTGAAGACCCAGGCACAGTGTCAGGAATTAGAGCTGCATGGTCTCTGTCATCCTCAAAAATTCACAGACAGGCACTTGGAAATGATGCATTTCGGGATTAGAGTAGTCACACTAGGAAATGAGAGAGAGAAAACACATTGAAGCACTTTTTTCTCTGAGTCTTTGTTAACACTAACAAGACAAGGACAGAACTGATCCTGGTGTTCATTTGAAAATATTGAATTGAACCAAGAAATGATTGACATAGTAGGTTTTAAGGAAACCAGTCTGTTTGGAGATACCTCTTGCTAAACTTTGAGATTAAGGTCACTGGTTGTTTTCCCACAAAGGTCCTCTATCATTGATTCCTGGAGTCAATACCATCTTGCTGACTTTCTCACCTTCTGATGTTTCAATGTATGGTCATGAGTACTAGCCTGATAAGTAGGGAAGGAGGGGATGAAGGAAGAAAGACAGAAGGAAAGAAAGAAGAGTAGGAAGTGAGTAGAAAGAGAGAAGAGGTGACATGGAGAAGAAAATTGAAAGAAAGTAAGAACAAGGGGGAGAAAAGCCCAACATTTCTAGGAGGTTCAAGTGTCTTGTGAAGAATGAGCAAGAAGTTAAAGACATGACTGAAGTGTTGGGCCCTGAATGACCGTCAAGAACGTATAAACATGGCAACAGTTTCCATGCACAATGGCATGTGTCTGTGGTCACAGGTGGCAAGGAGGCTGAGGGGTGAGGATCGCCTGAGCCCAGGAGATGGAGATCAATTTGGGCAGCACAGCGAGAGCCCCATCTCAAAAACAAAACAACAGCAAAGGAGCGCAATCAAACAGCAACAGATGTTTATGACTATTTCACAAACATCTCCTTTTATGCATTAAGACCAAGTAAATGAAAACATGAGTCTTTGATACCACCTGATGGAAAACGAACTGGCCTGAGCCATCCTGGCCAGTCTTGCTGCCTTTGGCCCCAGTTACCTGCTGTGTAAAATGAAGGACAGAAAGAAGTAAACTCCTTTATTAGTGATGAAACCCTCTTCCCATCTCTTTCCTGCCTGTTGGCATGTAGGTTGGAAATTTATTGCTATAACAATAATTAAGCCAGGGTTATTACTTTAATTACATGTAATTATCAAAGAATACATATGCTTTGATATTTTTTATTTTCACTAAAGATAATGGGAACATTAATTTAAAGTTGTTAAACCTCCAATAAAAATTAGCCCTTATGAATCTTAATGTCTTTGCTTTACACTAATTAAGCCATGTGTTTCTGAACTTTTCTTCATTTTTTTCTTTGTCAGATGGTCTTTCCTTGTGTTCTTTTATTTTGATGAAGCAGCCAATCCACCATTTAATACCTTGGGCCTCTTTCTTGCACCTTTAAAGTGAAGCAGAAGTTTGAAAAGGTATTTTGCTTCTAGACGGTCGTATCTGTTATTTTAATGGTATTTTTACCCTTATCCCAAATGTCAAACCTGTTTTTAAGAGCATTTTAAGAGGCTGTAGTTCCCATTTTATATTTATCATTTTGTTTATTTCATAACAGGTTGGATATCTACTTTTGATTATTATCATTTATGCTGGTTGCTTTAAGACAGTTACAATTAACCTTTCTCAGTTTAAATGAAGATACAATGAAGAACTAATTGACGATAAAATCTATCTACCTGTGTGCAAACATTTCCTTGTTGAAAAGTTGATGTCTGAAAACTTTGGGGACAGAGTAGATAAAACAATTTGGTTAAAAAATATCATACATGTAATTTTGTGGGGCGAGAGGTTACATCTAGTAATCCTCCTTTAGTGTGTGTTTTTAACTGATAAACTCTATTCAATGATAGATTGCCAGCCCCAAGGAGCTGCCTATAAATCCTAATGTTTTCCAAAAATATTTTTTCTTATTTTTCACTAAGCTGATGCTGGATGCAACCGTTATATGTAAAAAGCATGGCGTTAGATGTCTATTTCACAGAACAAAAATAAATAAATAGATAAATACTGAAGCTTTAAAACTGGCACCCCTTTCCATGCTTGGAAAATGACAGATGCTTAGGAGGTATTTGAAAAATAGATCTGGATTCTTATAAAGAGATCTGTTCCTTAAAACATGAATTTGGCCAAAAAAGAAGTACTAATTCATGATCTATTCAGAACAGAGCTCCAAGCCAATGTCATTCTGACCTTGCCATGGAAATGTTGCATTGAAGGCATTCAGCTGAGGATGAGCATTTTCATATCATGAAAAAGCAAATAAATGACCATACATTTATACTCTAAAATCATTGTCAGTTATTAATTTCCTAGAATAATTTCTGATCACCAAAACAGGTATGTAGTTAAATTCTGCATTCAGCATATTCACAGAGAAATGCAATTAATTAGAAGAACAGGCTGCTTGAAACATTGAAAGTTCAGCTTAACACTGCAGACCATTGATTCCCAAACCATTGTAATGGGCCATTTAGATCAGGGCATGTACGAGACTAAGTGTAAATTCAGATTCCCAGGCCCTTTTGGCCTGTTTTCACACAATATTTGGGGACATGCCCAGATATCTATAAGACATCTATACTTGTAATTAGTTCTACCACATACCGTTACATAATTATTCCTGTGGAGCTCCAGTACCATGGTTTTAGTTGGGTAGCTATTGTGGGAAAATTCAAGCATCATTATACCTGTGCCTTGTGCAAGGAAGTAATGGGACACCTAGTGTGTTTGTTTTGACTCCTATTTTGTGTCTTTAGGGAACTTGGTTTTAGTCATAGAGCTATTTGATGATAGGAATAGGGGGGGAAAAGGGAAGAAAAGAAGGAAGGAAAAATATGTGACATTGATTGCCTTTGGCCTTTCATGTCATGAGACGGATAACGGCTTCGTCGTGGTGAATATGTATATGGAAGGGAGGTGAGAGGAGGTTGGACCAGTACCTTGGGCAGCTGGGAAGTACTCCCGGGATGCTACAAGCTTAGAAGTTCTTATTTTATTCTGTAGGCAATGGTGAGCCACTGAAGGTGGGGCAGGGAGTCAGATGATCAAAGCTTGCCTTCAAAAAGGAAAGAAAGAAAGAAAGTCAAACTATCAAGTGGTCTGCAGTGGAGAGGGCAAAATGTTTGAAACTGCAAGAGATTTTTGTTTGTGTGCATGAAAAAAGAAGACCAGTGCATGCCTGAATTCAACTGAGAGCAAAGACCTCATTGCTAGTTAGAGAAGAAAAACAAAACAGCCCCTGATCAGAAGAATACCCCTGAGCAGGCCGTAATCAAAGCCCTAAATGTCATCGATTCTCATCACACTTCCAGGTCACTAGGGGAGGATAGCCTTTTTCTTCTAGGTATGTGTGTGTGTGTGTATGTGTGTGTGTGTGTGTGTTATTGAGTTGCATGCTGCTTGGGATTCTTCAGAAGTTTATATCGGTTTACTCTATAAACTCAGAACATTTCCTTGGGATTTTATTCTTTCCAGGGAGACTGCAATGGAACACTGCCTTGGCCAGACTTGGGCTTTGATAATAGAGGAGTTCACTTGTCTGGTAACCCCTTAATGTGTTTCTTTGAACATTGGTTGTCAGTGTACATGGTTGTCAGTATAATTGTGAATGTACATGCCACTGTTAAAAATGACATAACAGACTGAAATCTTCCCTTTCACTTTCCTTTAGAGTCTTCAGTAACTCAGAATCTCATCATTCTCTTGATGGAGGACATTATTATTATTTTTCTTTTTAGCCATCCTGCAAACATGAAGTACTTACTATGGCAGGTTCTATCCAAGATGTTGGAACCACGGGCATATAAAAAGAAGAATTTTTGCTATGAAACGAGGAATAGAGCATCTCCATGGCATCTCCATGGCTCAGTGGTGGTTATCATTGTTCTTAGTATAAAATCACAAATCCATCTCGCCTTAGGATCCTGTGTCCTCCAGCTCCCACATAGTTTCCAGTCTTATCTGTTGCACTCTCCTCCCTTAGATGTTCCCACCAGTACCCTGCACATACTAAGGTCCTCTCCATCACAGAGTTTTCTTGTTTGCTCTTTCCTGCATCTAGAGATGTTTTCCTATTACCCACTTGACTGATTATCCTCCACTCATCCTCCAGAATTTACCTTGAACTGTTACTTGTCTGAGGATGCTGGCTTGGTCCTCTGACAATAGAGTTTTACTTCTTGCTCTATGTTCTCATTGCTCCCTGTGTCTCTCCTTCATAGCACTTATCAGCAATAGAAATGAGAATCTTCACAATTCTTGCTTAAGGCCTATTTCTCACTCTAAAACTCTAAGCTTCATGGGACTCAGTAAAGTGACTGAGCTGTTCATTGTGGTGGCCTCAACACCCAGCTCAGCTAGCCCCTAGAGGACAATAGCCACACACATTTTTGGATAATTGAATAAACAAAATATAGTAATAATAATTAAATAGACACAGGGACATACAGAGGTTTATACCAAACTCAATTTGGGACAATCAGGAAATCTCTTGATAACAATACTTTAAACCCAGTATCTGCTTACCACACAAAATAATATCCTGAATCTCTCCAAGATCCTAATCATAAAGCACACACTAAACCCTATTGACTCTAGTTCCTATAATGGTGAAGGTCACCACTTTAGAAATAGTTTCAGTGAAAGTCAATAGAAAGCATTTTGAATGTAAGTCAATTATAAGAACATAAAATAGCTAACACAATTTTAATTTAGTGTGCATTTTCCTAGAGAATAAATCAAATAATCAGTGACTTTTTTCTTATTTTTAATCAATTCATATATAATCCTTCCTGATAAGAGGCAAACATTGCACTACCTAATTTTACCACTTGAACATATTTCTTAAAGACTAACATTATTCTTTGCTTCATTTGGCCTTAATTTTTATTAGCACTTAATTTTTATTTATTCCAAGCCTCTCTGTATTTATACCCCAGCTCAAACCACATTCTAACCAGACTATATTTTAAGCTTCCATATTCTCTCTTCCTTTAAGTTTGATAATGTCTTTTGTTGTCTTTCTTCTTTACCAATTTTTCTGTTTCTTATGCTTCCAGAAGGTGGTTTATTGAGAATATTGTTATCCAAATCTGTGAAGTTGTACTAATTAAATATTCTTAACATAAAGTTATACTCCAAAGGATTCCTCTAGAATATTAGCTAGACAGTGTTATAAAAGCATATTCCTGATGCATAGTAAAACCAAATTCATTAAAACCAGTACTGTGGTTTATCAACGACATGCCAGTTATTAGCAAAAATTAGTAGTAAAGTGGTAAAGCCTACAGAGAAGCAGGAAGGAAAAAAAAGGACAATCTGAATATACATGGGTTTAATACATTAGAATATACTGGTGGTTGTGTTTGTGAGAAACCTGACTAGATATCTTGAAGTTAGGAAGCTCAAGGTTTCAACCATTGAACAAATTTACTGAATATTTCCTGGATGCAAATTGTAATGGGCTCAATTGCAAATCGTGTGTATAGTGGGGAGGAAGGCAAGTTGGTCTTCTCTTTCAAGGATTTCAAATTTGTTCCAAAAGATAAAAGCATGCTTCATTTAACAACTGAACCTGGAACATGTGTCCTCTAAAATAAATGAAATCAATTAATTAATTATGGAGCAGATTGTAAATAAATGAGTCTGCGAGAATCATTGAAAGAGGGCTTCCTAGAAGAGGTTTATTTGGAGAAAAATGTTGTGAATGTGATTAGCTTGGCTAATAAGGTGATGGTGGAAAATCGATTCGAAATTAGATGAGTGGCAATAGCTGATGCAAAAGTAGCTTGAATAATAAAAGTTACTGGTTTTTAAGAAGTTTTAAAGATATGATGTATTTAAAAAGTCAATCTTTATTAATGTGAAGCCTAAATATAACTAGTGCACAACTGTTTTCATTTTTATACAATGCTCTCCAAACCTTCACTACATATATATTTTTAACATTGTTGCAATCATAGGGAATATACCATTTTGCATTTCTCATTTAACTGTACTCCATTTTTATATAGTTACAATAATTTTAGCAGTATAAAATTCCATCATGTTGATCTACTGTAGTTTACTAAATCATTGCATTATTGCTGTATATTTAGATTGCTTATTTTATTCTTAGTAATGTTATAGCAAATACTGCTCTATATACAGCATTTTTTCTTGTAAATAATTATTTTTAGAGTACATATTCACAAAAATAGATTTATTGGATTTAGGGGTTAGAACATTTTTATGTTTCTTGCTGTTTTGCCATTCTGATTTCACTCTGCCACCAGCAATGGCCATGGGATGTGCTTTTCTCATAATCTGTGCCAACAGTAGGTTTCATCATTAGATATGTTTTTTTGTTAATTTTATAGGCTTAAATGCTATTTTAAGATTGATTCAATCATGTTTTCTCTCTTCCTATGAGGATGAGCATTTTCTTAAGTTACTTTTTAATTTTAATTTGCGCTCTGGCAAATCATGTTACTCTCATTAGGCTTTTTAGCTAATGAAAACTCTGTTTCTTTCCCAGATAATAACAATTATTTAAAGGACATGGGATTTTACATAGGTACCAAGGAAAATGCTAGCTCAAGAGCAAACCAGGAGAACATTTTTCTTCTTTCCATGTAAAGTCTCTGTGTATATTCACATATAAAAACAAGTCATTGTGTTGCTGGATCTGGTTGGAATGAGATGTGGTGGAGGGGAGGTCTACTTATTTGGGCTCCTTACTCTTTGGCTGCTGAAGCACCTCACCAAAATGAACATGAACATTCTTTTAGAAGAGGAGAAACTTGAAAAGATAATCTATGCCTGATGTTCAGATCCTACATGGGAATATAACAAATATGTTTTAGAGGCACTATAAAAGTTTCACTGTAGATTTTCTGGAAAATCCAGCATGCAAAATTTATCTTTCCTTATTAAGGTCAATGAACACTTTATAAAGACCACATATTGATTACCTGGAAGGATACTGAAATGAACTAGGTTGTGATTTAGTTCTGAACAAGCTTCCAATATAGCAGAACTGATAAGATGCGTATATGGATAGCAATAAGGTATGGAGTTATGAGAGGATTCTCCAACTAGAGAATAAGTGACTTTTATTTATCATGTGAAGAGAAGGTTTTATTGGGGATGGGGGTTAAGCAGGGTTTATTTACAAATATTTAGAGAACTCCAGTAGGCAGAATTGATGGCCCGGAGGAGGGTATTCCAAGGAGAGGGGACAAGAGGCAGGTCATAGCAACAGGCCACAGGAGGGGAGCTGGAGGAAGATAATTCAGGTCTGGCTGGACATACCCACCCGTTGGGAGAGGCTGAAGGCTGGAAGGGAGGTAGAAGTTCAGAGGGGGTGGCCTGAGAGGTGTGGGTCAGGAAGGTCAGATGCCTTGTCCTGGGATCTGAGGTACTTCAGAAGGACAGTGCTGGGCAACGTCAAAACTCTCAATGTTTTGACATGAACTAAAGGGTAGCATCGAAAGGGTAGCATTTTTATTTCAAGAGTGTTCTGGAAGTTGTAGACATGGGAAAGAACAACATGTAATACTGGAAGGAACCTAGGCTGAGAGATGTGAAGCTGGGTGACAGTCACAGCACTGGGAGTTCCCTGGGGTCAGTAACCCCACCGGATGCTCAGCTTCCCCCATGTGAAATGGAAAAAAAAAGACTCCATATTTCAAGGGTTTCTTCCAGTTTGAACATTCTAAAATCTCAATGTGCTTTGAGATACTTTAAAGACCTACTTTCTAAAAACAAACAAAATAAGACCCCCCTAAATCATGTATCTGTTTGCCATATATCTGAACTTCTATCTTCTGAGTTTCTTTCTTTGTATTGTTACTTTTATATCTTCATCTCTTCTCTTCCCAAATGGAAATAAACCAAAAGTTGGATATAAAATCAATTCTGTTGTGATTTTGGTAGGACTTAATTATATCAGTCACTCTCCCTCTTAATAGCTGGGGCAGTAGCCATGTATCTTGTATAAAGTGACCATTGACAGAAGGGAACAGAGGGTAATACAACAGGACCCCCAGGACATACCATGTGCTTTCCCATGAATGTAACCACCTAATCCTCACAACCCTTTACAAATTAAATACTCTTTAAATACCCATTTTACAGACAGGGGTTCTGAGGCCTAGAGACCTAATTACTTCCTTAGGGGCACATAGCTCTTTAGTGGAAGATCCAGAATTTAAAGCCAGGAAGTCTTACTGAGATTCCACACATTTCACCACTACAAGAAAGGTTTTCCTCTGGAGACTGTGCAAGGAAACATCTTTAGAATTTTGTGCTGTCTGTGGAAAACACAAAGATCTCACCCTCTGTGAGAAATGAACAGGAGGGTTTTAGAAGGGGGAATGCAAATATGCCAAAGACACTCTTGCCACTTCTATACTTTCCTTAGCAATGTCCTGATCAGAAGTGTAATTATAAGTGATCAAAGCAATATAAGCCTTTGCCTTCCTGAACTGTGTTTTAAAATATAAAATCATAGTCTTGCAACTGTGATGTGCATTGATTTCTATTTGAAGGATTTGCAGGTGGATAGATGTGGTTGTTATTTTGAGCTCTTACTCTATTGCAAGAATAGAATATCCAAGTACCATTACTGAGAGAGTAAGCACCACCAGTTAGATATTCTAGTCTCTGGGTCATTTTGGGGGACTGGGGTTCCTTTATGCACTACCCAGCCCTGTTGTTTGAAAGGTCATGCTTTAATCAGAGTCCTTATATCTTACTATTTCCCTTTGAGAAAGAGTTTCCCAGAGATTCACTTTGAAATACTACTTCCCTTTTTTTATAGTTTGGCTCTTCAACCTAGAAGGCAGGCAATGATGGAAAGAAAAGTTGAGTCTTCAGTATATAAAGGTGATTTGGTGATCAAATAAAAGAATAATGCATGTGGATGTGCTTTTGACCTACCAATGGCCATACTGACAAAAGGGTTGCAGTTATATCACCTTAGCATTGGCATTCCAAGTGACCACAATCTGAGAGATTCCTTTGATGAAAGGAAATGGGTAGAGTGGTCAAGATCTTAGCTTTGACAACAGACCAAGTTTCCAGTTATCAGCTTTACTCCTAAGGTTCTGTACATCATCAATAACAGGGCATTAACTTCCACACTGACCCCATAAACTTGGCATGGAGTTTAAATGGGATTATGCATGTTAATCTCCCAGCCCAACCACAGTGAGCACTTGATACATTGTAGCCTTTGATGGTTGAAGCAATGGTAGTAAAAAAAAATTCCACTCTGAAGCAAAAGCCAGAAAAAGTGCAATTCTGAGTAAATTACTCAGCATGTAAACCAAATTTCAACATATCACTTGTAAGCGGACAAAATATGCATGGTAAATGTTAAGAAAATAAATGTGTGTGTCTCGAGTCTTTAGTAGCTCTTTGTCTTTGACCCAGTTATTTCACATCTTGAGTTCTGTTCTAAGTTAATGATCAGGGATTAAGGCAAAGGCTTATCTACAGGAATAGTCACTGAAGTGCTATTTTTAATAATGACAATTAGAATCTAAATATCCAACCATGAGAGAGTGTTTTAATACATCAGAGTACAACTTTGATGGGATTGGATTTTATTTTGCGGAATATTTTATTTTGCAGAATATATATATATATATATATATATATATATATATATATATATATATATATATATATATATATATATATATATATATATATAAAAGATGTTACAGAAGATTATATAATGATGAGGGGCAATATTATCATTTTGAATTTCAGCAAAAATGCAGGATCACATTATGATTTTAAAACTATTATATATTTCAATATTAATAAAATATGTAAAATATGCATCATCAGCTAAAGATGAGAATAAAATAATAATGTTAATGCTTATCTTTGAAGAATTTATGAAGATTAAATTCTAGTGAGGACAGAGAAGTGTATAAATAAATAAAAGAACACTGTATGTAATCTAACTATTTAAATTCTGAAGTCAGCTTCTAAGGCATGAATCACATACAGTCAAAATAGTCAGGGATACAGTCGTTCAATATGTACTATTGTGTAAATTTTTAAAAAGTGGTCTATTTCTGAATAAAATGAATTATAGAAAGGTCCCTCTTCCTTCCAGCCCAGTCACCTGATCAGTGGGGTGCAGGCTGGGTGTCAGCCCCATGACCCTCTTGGGAGTGGAGCATGTTTACAATGGATACACTCTGCTCACTTGTACCCAGAGGCCCTGTAAATATCCTTGAAATGTCCTGAAATTGATCATGAATCACAGTAAATAAGATTTTGTGTCTATAAGCCTGGACAATAATTATTTCACAGACTGAGGTTTGAGATATACTGAACTAGATTAAATGATAGAACAAAAGAAAAATCCATAGGTAGTTGTCTGGATAATCCCTAGTATTGCATAAAGGAAATGTGAAGAATTCTAAAGTGTTTCTGTTCAGCAGCCAAGTTTCTCGTGTTTTATTTTAATATTATGTCTCTATAACTTGAAAGTACATCAACAGTTTTACTTATTCTTATGGGCATTGTGGAAGAAAACATATGGGAGAGCCCCAGGATTGGCTCATAATGGATGTTTATCAAATATTAATTGACCCAAATCTCAGTTTGACCTCCATAGCCATTTATATATAGTGCTTTGGAAGTTATAGAAAAGGGCTTGCCTCCTGTTTTCTGTTTTTCCTATTGAGATTCTGTCTGAATAGCTCTGATTAGTCATCATGTCCCAGGATATCCATAGAAAAAGAACCAATAAGATATATGTCTGTCTGTCTGTCTGCCACCCATCTGTCCATCTGTTCATCCATTCATCCATCCTGGAAGATTTATTCTGAGGAGTTGGTTCATATTATTATAGAGGCCTTCTGAAAGCTGGAATTCAAGAAAATTCTATAGTGTAATTCATTCCTAGGCAAGATAACAGGATGAGATGACATATCCCTCGCCCCCAGTTCAAACAGTGAGGTAGAAAGGAAAGGGACAAAGTCCTCTCCTCCATCTTCCTGTTTAGATTTGGATGACTCCCACCCACATTTGAAAGGGCAGTCTGCTGAGTTCACTCATTCATATGTCTGGAAAACACCTTCACACACACACACACACACACACACACACACACATACACACACACACACACAAAATCATATTCAATTTTGGAACTCCAATGTCCAATCAAGTGAACATGTAAAATTAACCATCATAGTCATCTAATTTCTTCTGAAGTTAGAAAAGCAGCCACTGAGCTGAACAGTATCTGGGACACAATGTGTTAGCACAGGGTCCCAGGGAAAGCCATAACTGCCCCAAGGAGAGGCAGAGAAGTTTCTTGTGACTAGCTGCATGTTTACTCTTTTGCTATGAATCTGAACAGTGAACAGTATCTATACACGTTGGCTTCTGAGTGTTAGACAGTGTCGCCTGGTGCTTTGCTTCTCCTGAAGTCTTTATTACTAGTTTGCCTGTTTCTAACTCTCTCCTCTGGGGAGTTCAGGAACAGTTCAGCTGCAAATTCTTATTTGATGTTCCTGTTCTAATCCCAGATTACCACACAAGAGCGGCCGGCAGGATCAGGCTGCAAGAGAGAAACTCTTAGAGGAAGGAAATCATCAGCCTGCCACAAGTTACCAGGACCTGATGAGGAGTCAGATTAGGAGGAGCTTAAGCCAGTGACATGCCCCTAGAGCATTAAACTTGAATATTTCCACTTCACTGACAATGTCCAGAGTGTTTTAACATTCAACAGAGATAAATGGCCTGTCTTCATAAAACCGTATGTTTCTGGAAAAATAATAATGAATTATAAGAGGATTGTATGAACTGTGGTGTTCCATAGCGATTCAGCATGCACTGGGAGCAGGGATGTTTGTATTCACGTCTTGACATTTTACTGAGAGTCACTCACTTCTTTATTCCATTTCCTCATCTGCAAAAGGGGGATGATAATCGCATCTACCTCCTAGGGCTTTTTGGACGATAAATGAGTTTTACACTTAGAACAGTATCTGGCAAAGGCTAAACATGCAATAAATGTAAGGTTCTATTATTATTTTCATTATTATGATGATGGAGATGATGGATAACAGTTGGCAGGTATCTCTGGACATCTTTATCACCACATCGCTTATTATTAAAATCTTTATACTACTGAATTCTTGGGGAAATACTTATCCATAGGGGCAAATTGTCAGAGGAAAAATAAATTCAGTTCACTTTATATGTGCCATAATTTACTTGTACAAATTTTATTTCATTTTTCTAAAATTTATAATGATTTGTCATAAAAGTTAGTTCATGGGCTACCTTCACATGCATTATTCTCTCCAAGCCCCAGAAAAAGGCTGCTGCTGAGGTTCTGGGGAATGAGCTTATTTAATTGAGGGTCCCTTAACTGTTGAGTGGCTAAGTCTGGAATCCTCATCTCAGATCCCAGACACATCACACTGGCAGTCATGCTGAGGGGAGGGGAGGCGGATGATGTAAAAGTACAAAAGCTTTGGAGTGGGTAGCATCTCAGTGTGAATTGCTGTGCTACCACTTACTAAGCTGCCTGATTTCTTGGAGACTTGGTTTCCTCATCTGTAAATGTTAGAGGACAGTACCTTTTTTAGTTTTACTATGTAGATTCAAATCCAATCAGATTACATGCAACAAAGGTATTCTTCCTGCTCCAGGCCCATGGCAGTTGCACAAAGACAACATTTTCCTTTTTTTTTTTTTTTTTTGGTCAGTCTTTCTAAGTGTGCCAGGTACGATGTTAGGTACAGTGCTAAACTGATGTAATTATTATTTGTTTTTAACCAAACGGATATCCCTATAATGCAAGCCTGGTCCAGGTCTGATTCCCGTTGCACTGAGACCTCCTGTGATTTCTAAGATCTTCCTCCCTGTTGTTCACGGTGATTCACACGGTGCTGGGAAAGCAGAGGAAAGACAAAGAGAGGGATGGAGGTAATAAAAAGTAGAGAAGGAAAAGTCAACCTCCCTTAGACTTTTAAAACTTGTGGACTTCATTAGCAGCTAAGCAGCCAGGGAAAGGTTCCCAAACAATGACTTCATCTCTTTGCTCCTGTGAACTAGGTGTTCCAGACATAAAAATAGAGGAGAGGCGAGAACATGTGTTCCTTTGGTAAGTGGTGCACTGCGTTATACCATGCTGGTGAAGTTTTCTAATTTATTCAGAACTAACATTTTGATTGTGAAACAACTGCTTAGTCTAGAAGAATCTTAGGACTAGACTGTGTTCCTCCAGTACTTTCTTTCCATACTGTGCCAGAAATTTAAGGTGAAATGCTGGAAACGTAAGTCAGAGAATGGTAAAGTTACAAGAATCATGTCAGAGAAGTGCAAGAATTTTGTCTATTTACACCTTGGGGATTACTTTGTGCACTGATAATTTTATGGTCAGTCCAGGATCAAGCAATGAAAGTGACTGATATTTCTTAAGACATTTAGCTTTTTAAATAATGAGTAAGTTTTTTTCTGCTGAAAAAGTGAATCTTTTTGATGTTGTAAAATATAATTTATTAGTAAACCAAATGACTGGAGATCTAAAAATATATCCCAAATTGGCTATCACTCTCCAATTCCAGTGCCCAATGACATTTCATCCACTTTTGTTTCTTATATGATTACTGCACTGGGGCCCCTACTGGACATCCAGTGGCCATGTTTTCACCCTCATGATTCACTTACTACCCAGCAATTGGAGTGATCTTTTAAAAACATAAATCATATACTTCCATGTTTTAGAATCTTTCAATGGTTTCCTATTTTACTTACTGCCTCCAAATCACAATTTAATGTCATGGTCTGCAAGAACTTCTGTCTATGATTTCATCTCTCATTATTCCCACCCGCACTGTCTGTATTCTACTCTCCCTAGCTTACTATCTAATCCTAGAATCAGCCAGACTTCTTTGAGTCTCCCATCTTGGTATTTGTGTGCCCTGTCTAAATGATTGGGTTGTTTCTGGCATTTAGGTCTTAGTCCAAATGTCACCTCTTTAGATAGACCTTCTCCTTCTGTCCTGTAAAAGGAACTTTATCTGAAGTCCCCTAAGTGAAGTTACGTTCACTCTGTCTTTCCCTCAACTACAATGTAAGCTCCATGAGACTAAGGATGATGTTCATTTTTTGCAGTTATTATTCCTAGTATTAGGAAAGTAATCAAGAATCTTTGCTGAGTGAATGAATATGATTGAGACTTCAAGGATCTGTGAATGAATGGTTAACTACAACCACATTGTGGGATCCTCAGATTAGGAACTGTACCTTGTCTTAATTCCTCTGTTACTTTGCATACAGGTGCTCAGGAAATATCTGTTGAATTATATTCAACCAGAACATTTCTTTTCCCTTTAAATGAGAGAAAGTATTCCTTATGGAAGACAGAATTTAAAAATACATTTTGATAATATTTTTCTGAGCGGAAGCTTGCATTTTGGAGGAATAACTGTATCAGTTTGCCTTAGACTGGCAAATTTCCCAAGACACAGAACTAGTAGGTCACCCTAAATGTTTTTCCCAGATTTAGAGTCAGAAAGATCTAATATATCACTTAGGAACAGAAGGCAAAAATAACAGTATTTTAAACACAGATAATTCATTCTTTCACACAAAAAGAATTCAGAAATGGGCACAATAGAGATGTAAGACAGTTCAGTGTTCATCAGTGACTACGGTTCCTTGTCTCTTGCTGTACCACCATCCTTAATATGTGATTCTCATCTTCAGAGGGTGTTTAAATTCCAAGATTGGTGCTAGAACTCCTTCAGCTATGACTTCTATATTTCAGACAGCTACCTATGGTGTAAAGAGAGTTATACACCAACCAGCCATTCTTCTTTCAAGGGACTTCCTACATGTTCCATCTACAGTCTTCCATTTGTATTTTACTTGCTCTGTAATAAAAAGGGAGGCTGAATAATATGTGATGATATTTACCTGGGAGTGTTGACTCTGAATAATTCTTTATAACAAGTTCTATTGCTAAGAAATTGACTGGGTAATGAGTAACAGATAATTAACAGCTTTTGCCACATCTGGATTTATCACTTATTAACTTAGAGACCTTGTGTGCTTTGTTTAATTCTTTTGTATTTTAAAATCTGCATTATACCTATGAAAACAGAAACAATAATAGTAATAGCTGCCCATCTATTGGGTCTCACAATTTGTCAGACAGTTTATATACATGGTGGTCAACTTCATAATGAGTCTGTAAGAGTTGGGTTATTCTCATTTCGATGGCAGGAATGAGGCTTCACTAGTAGAGATAAAGTCAGAATTTAAGTCCAGAGCAGTTTGGCTCAAAACCCAAGCTTTCCATTGGACCTTGCTTTCTCCACTTTCAGTTATAAAAATTAATTTTTAAATGAGAAAATGAAGATGCACCTGCTTGACCTGGATGTTTTTAAAATAAACCAAAGCAATGACTCTGTAGAGAAAATACCTTTGAATGTTCTACAACAAAATGCCCAAGGCCCATGTCCATAGGAAATGTTTCCACACAACTCAAGGCCAAGTGAACATGAGGAACAGTGCTTCCCTCCCCAAGTTCTGATGCTTTCTGCCTGGAAATCCTTCAGTTAATCTGATACAAGCCACTGCTGTTTGTCTTCCTCTGCTTCTGCTCCAGTGGGGAACTATGACTTGACCATGACTTTTGAAATTCCTCTCGAAGGAAGTGTTGAAGTCACTTCACTCTTTACCCAAGGTAAACCAGAGGTGAAAACGAATTTTATGAATTATTTGTTCGAAGGAGATGGAAGTTCCCTGGTATTGAAGGCAGGATGGACACTACCCCTTCCTTGGCATCTGGCACTAAATAGGTAGGGCAGCTCATTCCTTTGGCATTTGTCTCTTTATGAGTACAGGATCCAGAAAGCAGTTCCCACATTTATCTATGTTCAAGGAAGGGAAATTACTTTTGAAAATTTGAGAAGTTAAAATATCTCCCTCCCCCTAAGAATGCCTGTAAACAGCAGAGGTCTGATTCCTGTAACTTGCATTGTGCTATTCTCTCATCCAATGCCTTTTCAAGAGATTTTCTTCCAGACACATTAAACTTTTTTATAGAGAGTGATGGCTGCATTTATTTCCAGAGAACAATAAACAAGAAGAAAGTAGGAAGAGTATTAGCATCCTTAGGCCTGGAAGGTAGCTGCTAGGAGACGAATCCAGGGAATGTGGTTTTGGTAAGATGACTCATAGCTTGTTTGAGAGAATAGTGAACATGTCAAGAAGCAGAAGGAGCAATTCCTTCATCTTTCCATTGATCTTGTTTTCCTTTCTTTCCTTGGTTTGGAAAAAATGTAGATGATCCTTAATCTCTGTAGATATAGTTTCATCCAAAAGCGTTGAGAGGATGGGGAGGGAAAGTCCACAGGATGAAAAGTCTCAGGTTTTACTAACTTAGTCATAAAAGTTATAATTAAAGTTAATATTGATGAAGGGCTTCCAGTGTGTCTGACAGGGTGGTAAGCTCTCTAACTTTACTTTCTCATTTAATTCTTCAAATATGCAACATAGCAATGTGTAGAAGACAGGCACCATTTCCATTTCATAGATGAGGAAGCAGAGGACTCAATGGCTCATTACCTTGTCCTAAGCTAGTCTGTCAGCCAGTGATTGGGACTGGATTTGGACTCACTTCTCAGCCAGGGAAATGCAGTATGTCTGCTAATGGCTGCCATCATAAAATGCCACAGACTGGGTGACTTAACAGAAATTTATTTTCTCACAGGCCTGGAGGCTGGGAGTCCAAGGTCAAGATGCCTTCAGTGTAGGTGTCTCCTGAGGTCTTTTCCTCTCCTTTCTTGCATACTACACATTCTTGCAGTGTCCTCACATGACACGTGTTTATACTCCTCTTGTCTCTTCTTTCTATAAGGATACTAGTCCAATTTTTTTAGGGCCCCACCCACCCTCATAAGTTTATTTAACCTTCATTACCTCCTTTAAAATTTCTGTCTCCAAATGCAGTCACTTTGAGGGTGAGGGCTTCAACATAAAAACTTTGGATGATATGGCCCCATTTAGTCCATAATACAGCCAATGAACTTCATCAGTGTTCTTGGCTCTTGACTAGACAATAGGATTTTGGTTGAGATCAATATAACTTCTCTGGCTCTATTTATTTCATGGATTAAAAAAAGTTTTTTTTTAAGTTTTAAAGACTTTCCTTACTCTATAAAATTATGATTATGAAATAAATATTGTATAATTCATTGACGAATTCATCCGGTCACTATTGGGATCCCAGTAATGCTACTTTCAATGAAGGTGCAGAAGTGTGAAGACTTCCTCCAGGAGCCACATTCACTCCTCCCTCTCTACTTACCATTTTCCCATGGTGTTACTGGGCCTCTCTTTTTAAAACACGGAAGAATGTGATTTTTCTTCGTGCTTTTTTTTATTATTTTGTCCACCAAACAAGTATCGTTTCTTTGATGAGTGCCAGGCATTCTTTATCCATGCTTAAAGTCATTGAATGCTTGGTATGTGTCAGATCCTCTGGGAAGGCCATACTTTCATTGTATCTGATTCAGTTTTTCAATAACCCTGTAAGGTTGTGCACATGGGGAAATTGAACCGTTCTGTGGTTAATTAATTTGTCCCAGGTCAATCAGCTAGAAGGGATGCTGTTGGTATCTGGCTTCGGCTCTGTCCAATTCCCAGGACAGTTCTTTAGTGTTTAGACTCCTGAGATGCTTTCCTTGCTTTTGTGGTTTTGATGTTGATTCCTGTTGACTACCTGTCCTTTGTATAGGGGCCTCTCCTACTTCATATCAACTTATTTGATGCATGCAATGTGAACTTGATAATAAAAATGCTTCTGTTTTTACTATCAAGTTTAATTGCATTGCTCCTTTTAACCTTTTGCTGATTAAGTAGTGGCAAATGTAGAAATAACTGTCAGATTCACAGGCAAAAACAATTGAGGAGTGTACTTGTTCTTGCTTATCGGGGGATGATTTCCCGTTTCACTGACATTACCTGGACTTTTGTAGGCAATTGCTTCATGTCTTCCATTATTTTTAACTTCAGCTTACAATTAGAGCTTGTAAATTGAAATGCTTTCTCTGAGGTGCTGTGATTTCTCTATCTGGTAAGTGCCATCTCCCTCCCCTCCATTTGCTCAGCTGAAATTAACATGGTTGATTTTGTGCCTTTGTACTGCAAAAGGGTCTGATCAGTAGAGCCATGAGGGTTCTTAGTAATTGCTTCCACAGTCTGTAGGGAGAGGGTATGAGTGGTGCTCGGCCTGATGAGGAGGAGGATCAAAGTTCTCAAGGGGAGTACATGGAGTTTTAGGCAAGGATCTTGGGGATTAGAGAGTGCTGGCTCTCTTCACCTGCACTCAGAACTCTTGTGCTGTTTACAAGAGCCATTAATGGCACCAAAAGTATCCTCCATGGTGTCAGAGACTTAGCTGATGATTTTCACTTACAGATGCTACAAAGGGAGTCATATCAACCTGGGATGCTGTAACTCACCACCAGCTCCAAACCAGTTTTATTAGTGAAAAATCTGAGCATTTAATCATTTCATCTGTTCTTTACTTACATGTTTGTTCTCAAGAGTTAAATTGATTTTTGTTCCATAGATGAAAGGAATTAATTTTGTACGGAGATACTGCAGGGTAGAAATGAGACCACTGCAGCCACAGCAGCAGTGACTGTCAGGTTTCTGAAGTTATTTAGGAATCTGGCCCTAGATAACCTCTAGTGTCTTTTCTAACGTGGAGATGAGTGAGCCAGTCCCATCCTTAGCTTTTCTTGTTGCTAATCCCTATGGGGGAATGCCCTGTGGCTCCCTAATACTGATGAACCTGGTGGTCCCTCAACCCTTCAGTCTCTCCTGTGTCTGTGATCTTATTCCCCTCTTCCTATTGCTGGGAAACTCTTTTCTCTCTTCTTCTGTATGGTTGACTCCTTCCTGTTCCTTAGGATACTGCCAAGCATTTCTGTCTTTCTCAATATCAGCCCCCACCATGAGCATCGAGTTAAGGCTCCTTTCTGCTCCTCTGTTCACTCTGTTGTTCTTGCCTCACTGTGCCATGATGGTTGCTGGGCTTATCCTTTATCCCTGTGTGAGCTTCATAACAATGCCTTATTCATTTAATAAATCACAAGTTGGGGATTTGCTAGACATGCAAAAATGCTGTTGAATTAGTGAAACAAAAGAGTGGTTACATTCAAACAATATTATTTTGAATAGTATTACATATGTCATTAAGAATTTAAGTTTTGTGGTACTAGAGCTTCAACTTATATGTACTTTTTCAGCTATGATTTTTCCATAGGAATCTGCACATTTTTCATGGACTGTTGTCAACGAACATATAAATAGGTGGTTAAGAAAGAAGAGAGCCAACTAAAATCTAATATTCAATTAAAGGAACTGTGCAAAAATGGAGTTTGTATTGGTCTGTTAAACACAATGGTTAGGAAAAGCTCTTTTCCATTTAGTAAGTGGTTTGATGAATGGCAGAGAGCAACTGTCCCTTTTATTTGCAAATTGGAAAGGTTTCCCTGGTAGTAATAGTGGGCATTCAGGAGACCTCCTCTCCAATAGAGGGTGCTGCTACTCTGCAAGCTGCAATGGACCCTAGCAGATGAAGACATCAAAAGAATTGTTCTAAACGCATCACAGCTGGCTACTTGGAATGATGATTTATATTCAGCTGGAGCCCAATTTGAAGAATTTGAAGCCAAGGGGGAAATAGTCTACCTGTTCATCTTGCAAGCTCCAACCTTGTAATAGGCTGCACTTCGGCATGTCTCAGGTTAGCAGCAGAATCTTAGTCAATCTCACAGGGCTCTGTTTGGAGAGCCTCCCAAGTTGCCCCTGCATGATGCATGAGTACCTGTGCTTTTCAAGGGACCCACTCTTGACAAGTGCATTTCTCTTCCACTTTCTCTTTCTAATTGTTTAAGACGAGGTTAACTTACTGGTTACATGGAATCGGTGTATGGAATGGAAAATGATTAACATAGCAAAGGATCTGGAGAACACATTTTCTTGGAAATCTGACTCTGGCTCATGGAAGGACTCCAATCTTCCTTTCACACGTCCTGGATTTTGCTCCTAGTGATGTTCCCTTAACTGTGATAGCCCTGGCTGTTTCTCCATCTTTTAGATCCTTATCATTCTTTAAAAGTCAACATAGAAGCACCTACACAGAATTCAATGCTCATTCCCTCTACTTCGCCAGCTCTTTCCTTGTAGTTATCAATGGCGCTGGCTTTGCTTTTCTCTTATATCATTATTAGTTGTTGACATTCTTGTCCCTCCTCTCAGGGATTAAACGTTCCAAGGCAAGACCTGTCTTACTCATTTTTTAGATCCTTCCCACCCTGGAAAGGAAGAAAAAAAACACAGTCGAGCTGCCCAGTCAGCGCTTACTGATTTCAAAGGAGGGCTTCTCAGAAATTTCATACCTATCCATACTGAACTTAGTCAATGCTTTTTAGTCATGCAGTTGTCTACAAGAGTAGGTAGCAATTAAAAGGATAAAAAGCAGGTGACAGGTCAAATATGACAACTTTTTGTGGTGGGAATAGGAGATGGTGTCTTATTGGTCTTGTGCCTGGGATTTTACTCAGTAGTATTTTTTCCTCTTCATGAAAAATTCATGTGTGGATGGTTACAGAACAGACAGTATTAGAAAATACATTTTACCCCTTGTGCGGCTCATGTGAGGTACACTTGACAATTCTGTAATATTTTTCACAGTTATCTTTACTTCTTTTTTTAAACTTTTTTAAAAATTTTTTTATTAGTTGCTCAAAACATTACAGTAATCTTGACATATCATACATTTGATTCAAGTGGGGTATGAATTCTTTTTTCTCCACGTATACGGATTGCAGTATCACATTGGTTTTACAGCCACGTTTATACATACAGCCATATTAGTGTCTATTGTATTCTGCTACCCTTCCTATTCCCCCCTCCTCTCCCTTCCCCTCCCATCACCTCTCTCTACCCACTCTAAGACACTTTTCTCTCTCTTTTTTTTCTTCCTCACACCATCTTATATGTAATTTTGCATAACAATGAGGGTCTCCTTCCAGAGGAGTAACAGAGGAGCAGAAGTAAAGAAGTATCTTTATTTCTTTGTGACAAGAAAGGCACTGGGTCCCCCATTATGCCCCTGTGACATTGAGTTTATGATGAAGATGTGGTGTCCTTTGGTAAATGCAAAAAGACCAGCCCCACCTGTGGCCTGGGAAGCCATTTGCGAGAGACTTGGGTGTAATCAGTATTTCTGAAACAAACAGAATTCTTTTTTTTTTTTATTGGTTGCTCAAAACATTACAATGATATTGACATATCATACATTTGATTCAAATGGGGTATGAATTCTTATTTTTCCACGTGTACAGAGTTAATCACAAAAATAATATGTGCTTCATATGAAAAAGACAATTTACAGAAATATAAATGGCATGAAAAGTGAAATTCTTTCTTCTTATATTCTTCAAATCTTCTTCTGTTGCTCCAGAAAACCAGTTTTTATGCATACAAGCATACAGAGCTCTTTTTTTTTTTCTTTTTTAAATTTTTCTTCTTCTTTTAAAATTGTGTATATTTAAGGTATGCGGGTTGACATTTGACATAATAGAGAGTAGTCCTGCTTTATCGACAGTTTTGTTTTCCCTGTTTCAGGTACAGACTGTCAGACTGAAAGATGAATATATTAAATGAAAAATTTTAAAAAATTCCAAAGTTTTGAATAACTTTTATTACAGTAAAGTGGTTCTAATTGTTCTATTCATTTTGTTATTATTGTTTATCTCTTAATATGCCTGAATCACAAATTAAAACTTTTATGTGTATATGAAAAATATAGTGTGTATATATATATACACACATGTATGTATATGTATATATACATGTATATATATATACACATGTATATACATATAGGGGTGTGTGTGTGTGTGTGTGTATATATATATATATATATATATATATATATATATATATAGAGAGAGAGAGAGAGAGAGAGAGAGAGAGAGAGAGAGAGAGAAGAAAGAGTTCAATACTATTTGTGGTTCTAACATCCACTGGGGCTCTTGGAACAAACACGTCCTGTACAGGTAAAGGGAGCTACTGTGTAAATAATGAAATGGTTACTTTAATCAAGCTCATACGGTCCGGTCCCCCTTTTCTTTTTGTGCAGAGAGCATGTGCTTCAAATCTACTCTTTTAGCAAAAATACCATGTTCAGGATTTTTGCCATTTTTTTTCTTTATAATCCCTCTTTTGATCACTCATTTTGCTCAGCAGAAAATACAGTCACAGTCAATCAACAAAATTCTTACCAGATTATGTTCAGACAATTTGATTTCGCTTGCCTGTCCCTCTTTTGGGGGGCTATCTAAATGCTGGGAAATAAGGAAAGTTGTGGCTTCCTGGGTGGGGAGAAAACTGGACTTCAGTGGGGTCTGTCAAGTTGGAATTTGCTGAGATGTATGTTATAGCGCCTGGTTCCAGGTGTAGCCGCTCTCCCTGGGCATCCAGGTTGGTGTTGGCTTTGCACGTGGTGCTAGGCCACACCATTGACATCACCTGCTGGTCTAAGAGCCTTGCAGGTGTGGAAATGAAGGCTACTAGAACTGCAGTACCTCTGGTACTCCTCATCTTTCTAGGTTTGCCTGGTCAAGTTCCCTCACCCCATGACAGAGGGACAGAGTGGTACCTCCTTCAGAAGCCGTGACCTCCTGGTTTGGAGGGCAAGCAAGTGCCATTCATCTCTGCTCTCCAACTCTGTGCTTACTGCAGGATTCTATTTCTCCCAGCTCCTTGAGGTTAACCTTAACATAGAGGAAGAACACACAGCCTCTTTTCAGAGATTATGACAAGGTTGAAATACTATTGTTTTGCTTCTTTCTTGTCTTCCTCCCCAGGGACACATTTGCCCTCCTCCCGCGCCCCCCTCTTCTAGGATAAATAGCAAACAAAGAAAAAAATAGCTTTGCAAATATTTTACGAGTGAATCTCAACTTTTAAATACAAAAATGCCTAGAATCCAATGTCCTTTTCTCTCTCCTGTTCTGGAGTGACATCTTTGCCAAAAGATTAATGCAGCATCCAAATTGGAGTTACAGGGGAAAATGAGTATAAGGGAAAATATGCTCATTTACTACTCACAGAATCATCCAGACCCATGTACGCAGATGCATCTGGGCCCACATATACAGCGCTTCTATTGTTTTGTTTTTGTTTGCATAAATGGTATTATCCTTAGCATGTTGTTGGTGACAGATTATTTTTCTTTAGCGATGTGTGGTGAATATAGTTGCTTACATGGTATTTCTTAGTTTGGAGCATTATAAATGTTTTTGATATTATAAATAGCAAGCCTTTGTTGCAGATTTCATGCTCTTTCCCAATCTGTCACTTGATTAAAAACTTATTTATAGTCTGTTTCGTCATTTTTGGGAAAAAAAAAAATATATATATATATATATATATATATATATATTTTCCTGGATATGGAGGGCAAATATGTATATATAAAATAGAGAGAGAGAGACTATAAAACATTTTTGCAACCCAATGTTTCCCCAAGCCTACACAAGAGGGACAGGAGTCATGGTATCCAGGTACCTTCTTTCCCTGCACTTTTCCTATGCCCAGCACCTTAAGACCCAAGTCCTGCATTATGTAGCACAGAGCCGAAACGCCTAGAAGGCCAGTTGTTACACCACCCAAATAAAAGCCCAATTAACATAATTCTGTCTGCCTTATTCATGAGAAAATCAGCAAAACCCCTTCTAGGCCTCCGTGAGCAGTCGTTTCTGAGTGGAAAAGGAGCAGCTGTCCCATGGGCTGTTGGAAGAGCCCCCTTTCTCAGCTCTCATTCAGAAAATTTGAGATCCTCAGGACAGAGTTCCTCTTGTGGAGCTCCCGGTCCCACTGGGCATATCTGGAGACTTTGTGTCCTCTTCTTCTTTCTTTCCTTATGAAATCATGGAAACATGCAAAATTAGAGACAATGGTGTAATGAGCTTCATGAACCCGTTACCCAGCCGGAACTCCAACTCACTTTCTCTACTCCCCTTCCAGTGATTGATTTGAAGCAAATCCTCTATATCTTATCATTTACTTTGTAAGTATTTAAGCAAGTCACTCTGAAACATAAGTTCTGTTGGTAAATGTGACCAGAAATGTCATTATTCTATTTAAAAATTTTTGATTCTTTGACAAATTTTAATTCTTTGACATTATCACATATCAGTTTTAAAATTTCAATAACTGTCACAAAAACCTTGTTTTTAAAAATAAATTTCTGTTTTTCAATTCAGGATTTAAATAGATACTCACTTTGTATTTCATTTGGTAGATATGTCTGGCAATATATTTTATTATATTTTCCTCCTCTATTTTCTTATCTTGTTGTTGTTGTTAAAGAAACACCATCGCTGCTGTGTAGAATTTCCTGGTCTTTTATTTTTCTGACATTCCCCTCCATTAATTCAATCAATATGTTCTGCTGTACACCTTATAAGTTGAAAGTTAGACCCAGAGCAGCATTCTCAAAGTGCATTCTGGGTACACTCAGTGGTCTTTGAAATACTTTCAAGGGATTCATAAGTTCAGGAATGATTATAAAATGACAGTAAGATATAATTTGTTTTGAAATTTTCATTCATTTTATGATACATGGACAGTGAATATTTCCAGAATCCATTTGGCATCTGGTATTATACAGAATGAATATTGAGCAGATTAGAGGATCGAAAAAAAATCCAATTTTCTCATTACACTTTCTCTTTTGAGAAATATAGCTGTATTTCACAAAATATGCTATTTATGCTAACATGTAAACAACTACCGTTATTTTTAAACAAATTAGTGAACACTTTTTAAATTTCTCATTTTTTGCATGACACATAATATATGTACATATTTTAGATACAATATAGTGTTTCCATTCGTGCATATAGTATATATATATATTGGGTAGTATGTATATATTGTGTAATGACCAACTTAGGGTAACCAACACATCTGTCACCTTAAATTTTTTATCTTTTCTTTATAGTAAATGCATTCAAATTCTTCTAGAAGAGAACATAGGACCTTGATCTGGGTAATGATTCCTTTTAAATATGTTCCCAAATACACAGACAACAAACAAAACATTTCGTAAGTGGAACTACATAAACTGAGAAGCATCCATACTGCCAAGAAAACAATCAATAGAGCGAGGAGACAACCGACTGAAAAGGAGAAAATTTTTGCAAATTATGTATCTTACAAGGGGTTAATAAAAAGAGGTCAAACAAAACAACCCAGTTAAAAAATGGACTGAAGATCTGAATCAACATTTCTCAAAAGAAAACCTACAGATGGCCAACAGATAAGTGAAAAATGATCTACATCATTAATCATTAGGAAAGTACACATCAAAACTATAATGAGATACCACCTCATCCCCGTGAGAATGGCAATTATCAAAAAGACAGAAAATGTCCTGCTGTGAGGATGTGGAGAAAAATGAACCTTTGTGCATTGTTGGTGGAAATTTAAATTATTACAGCCATTATAGAGAATTTCTTGGAGATTTTTGAAGAAACTAAAAGTAGAACTGATATCCCATTGTCACAATCTCAGTATATGCCCAGAGAAAGTGAAATAAGTACGTTAAAAAATATCTGCACTACAAAAGTCAACTCAGAGTAGATCAAAGACCTCAGAATTTTACCAGAAACTTGTAAACTTCTAGGAGAAAATATAGATCCAACACACAAACCTGTTAGCTCAGGAACCAACTTCCTTAACAAGATTCCTAAAGTATAAGAAATAAACCCCCAAATCAATAAGTGAGATGGCATCAAATTAAAAGGCTTCTTCACAGCAAAGGAAACAATTAAGAATGTGAAGAGAGAGCCTACAGAAGGAGAGAAGATGTTTTCCACCTGTTCCTCAGATAGGCCATTAATAACCTGAATATATAAAGAACTCAAAAATCTTGACACCAAAAAAGCAAACAACCCAATAAATAAATGGGCAAAAGAACTAAACAGATAGTTCTCAAAAGAAGAAATATATTTGACCAATAAATACATGAAAAAATGTTCAGTATCTCTAGCATTCAGGGAAATGCAAACCAAAACTACATTGAAATTTTATTCCACTCTAGTCAGAATGGCAATTATCAAGAAAGCAAATAATAATAAATGTTGGTAAGGATATGGGGAAAGAGGTACACTCATACATCATTGGTAGGACTGCAAATTAGTGTAACTATTCTGGAAAGCAGTATGGAGATTCCTCAAAAAACTAGAAAGGGAATCACTATATGACTCAGCTATCCCATTCCTTGGCATATATTCAAAAGATCTAAAATCAGCATACTATATGTTTATTGAAGCATTTCACAATAGCCAAGCTATGGAATCAACTAAGGTGCCCTTCACCAGATGAATGGAAAAAGAAAATGGTATATATACATAGTGGAGTATTACTCAGCCACAAAGAAGAATGGAATTATGGCATTTACTGGTAAATGGATGGAAATAGAGATATCATGCTATGTGAAATAAACCAAACTCAGAAAGTCAAAGGTTGAATGTTTTCTCTGATACGTGGAAGCTAGTTCAAAATAAGGAAGAAAAAAGTAGAAAGAAAGAGAATGGGAGGAAGAGGAAAAGGCAAAAGGGGAGATTCCATTCAAAAAGAAGGAAGATGGGTGGGCTAGATGAAGGAGACTGAGCAGGAGAGAGAAGAGATGGGATTGGCAAAAACAGAAGAATGAATCTAACCTAAATTTTCTGTGCATACATGAATCTACCACATTGAATTTCACCATTATGCATATCCACAAGACAATAACTGAAAAGAAAAAATAAATCTAAAAGAGCAGAAATATCAATGTAGTACAGAGAGGGGAACAGGGAGATGGGGGAGGGGAGGAAACGTGGAAATACTAGGGACTGAATTTGAGCAAATTGTATTCCATGCTTTTTAAATTCTATCTAAATAAATCCTATTATTATTGTTGTTGTTATTATTATTATTGTTGTTATTATTATTATTATTAGTTTTAGTACTAGTGATTGAACTCAGGGGCACTCAACCCCTGAGCCCCATACCCAACTCTATTTTGTATTTTATTTAGAGACAGGGGCTCACTGAGTTGCTTAGCACCTCACTTTTGCTGAGACTGGCTTTGAACTCACGATCCTCCTATCTCAGCTTTCCTAGCTGCTGCGATTACAGTCATGCACCACCACACCCAGCTTCTACTATTATTTATAACCAAAAGAATTAATAAAAAGAAAGAAAGAAAAAACCACTTGCAAACCTGCATTCCACATTTATTATAGCACTATTCACAATAGCCAAAATGTAAAATCAACTTAAATGTCCATCAACAGACAAATTGATAAAGAAAATGTGATATACACATATGATGGAAAACTATATATATGATGGAAAATTAGCCAGACATGTAAAAAGACAGTTTTTTCCCCAACAATATGGTGGATCAAAGGAAGTGAAGTAAGTATTTAAAAAAATCTGTACTACAAAAATCAATTCAAAGTGGATCAAAGACCTAAGAATTAGACCTGAAATTTGTAACTTTGAATGTTAGTTTTACTTTCAAATTTTTTTTTCAGAAACCTCTATGCCATTCTCTATAATGACTGTACTGATTTGATTCCCACCAACACTGCCTAATTGTTGCCAATAATATGGCTGGACCTGGGATACACTGTGTTAAGTCTATCACAGAAAGAAAAGTATTGCATGGTGTCAGTCATGAGTGGAATCTTTAAAGTGGAATCTTTATAGCAACTCAGAGTAGTGACTACCAGGGATTAAGGAGAAGAGAAGGGAGAAGGGGAGTTCATCCAGAGATAAAGGTCACTGCTTGACAAGAGCAGTAAGTTTGTGTACAATGGCACATCAGGATGAATATAATTGACCGTAATGTACTACACATCTCAAAGAGAGGAATTTGAAAGTACTCACCATAAAGTAAGCAAACAAATAACTAAATTTGTGACCTACACCCTTCACCTCTATCTAATTTATTTGGTTACTTATTTTTATCAGTATGGACTTATGGATTTTTACCTTATATTTAGTATTATAACCCAATAAAATTTTATCGATTTTGTTGCTCAAAATTTTCCAGCCTTGGCCATTGGGAGGTGGTACAGTTGGCTCCCTTGACAAACCCCCTCAATGTGGGTGTTTTAGTTTGTCTTTTTCTTCATTTATGTTCACTTTCACTCTTTGTGCTATAAAATTCTGTGGATTTTGATAAATGCCTGTCATATATTCACTACCATAATATCATACAGAAAATCTCCCCCACCAAGAAAAAAACCTATCATGCTTAATGGAGATAACCTTTCTTAGTTCCAATTTAATAGATATTTATTTGTGATTATTTTCTCCCAGCCTGTGGCCATTATTTGATTCTCTTAACAAGCATCTTTCCCAGAGCATTTTTAAAATTTTGATCAAGTCAAACTTTATATTGATCAACCTAACAATGCTTTTTCCTTCCACGAATCATGCTAATGGCATTGAATCAAAAACTCATTGCCAAATTAACATCAATTAGATTTTTCTCACATGTTTTATTTTAGAGGTTTTATAAGATTGAGTTTTATGTGTCGATCCATGGTCCGTTCTTAGTTCAAGTTTCAAGAAAGGTATGAGATCAGCAACTAGATGTGTGTGATTGTGTAAGCTTCTCCCTTAGTACTAGTGCCATTGTGGAAAGACTTCCTTCCTCTGTTGAAGGGCCTTTGCTCCTTTGTCAGGCACCCATTAATTGTAATGTGTGTTTGTGGGCGTATTGTTGTTCCACTTATGTACACATTTCATCTTTTCACCAATACCCCACGTCTTCAGGTTATACCTTGAAGTCAGTGTCAGACCTCTGACTCTGTCTTTCTTCAGTACTGTGGTGGCCATCATGGGTCTTTGACCTTTTCATATAATCTTTTGAATTATTTTTTGAAATTGCTTTTATTTTTTAAATATATGACAGCAGAATGCATCACAATTCTTCATACCTCTGTTTGCATATAAACATCTGCAGCACAATTTTTCATATCTCTGTTTGTATATAAAGTATGTAGACACCAATTCATGTCTTCATACATGTACTTTGGATAATGATGTCCATCACATTCCACCGCCCTTACTAGTCCCCTGTCCCCTCCCTTCCCCTCTTACCCCTCTGCCCTATCTAGAATTCATCTTTTCCTCCCACGCTCCCTCTCCCTACCCCACTATAAATCGGCCTCCTTATATCAAAGAAAACGTTCGGCATTTGGTTTTTTGGGATTGGCTAACTTCACGTAGCATTATCTTCTCCAACTGCATCCATTTACCTGCAAATGCCATGATTTTATTTTCTTTTATTGCTGAGTAATATTCCATTGTGTATATATGCCACATATTCTTTATCCATTCATCTACTGAAGGGCATCTAGGTTGGCTCCACAGTTTAGCTATTGTGAATTGTGCTGCTATAAACATTCATGTGACTGTGATATCTACAAAATAGCTTATAATGTTGAGATGATGATTTTGTTATTTTTAAAAATAATCTTGTAGCATGAACTTGATCCAATCCAATTGATTCAAAAGTCAAATCTATAAAATGCCATTGTAGCACCTTTCATTCTTTTTCTTCCCTCACCTGAGTAGATGTATTTTAAATCACCCTATCTGTCTATCTAGACATGTACACATGCATCTATATTTGCATGTATGTACATCTGTTTCTTACTATTTGATGATTGCCTTTTCAAAGTTTTGGATCTTTCCCAATTTAGTAGAAGAGAAACACTGAGAATTACATGTCTCACTGTGCATGTAATTCATATCTCCCTTATTATCAACAAAGTTGAACATCTTTTTAAAATTTTAAAGGGAATTTGCATTATACCTTTTGTGAATTCTCTGCATATCTATCTGCCCATTTTTCTGTGCTGATGGTCTTTTTGTCTCAATAAGCTCTTTCTGTATTAGGGATAATAAACATCTGTTAACTATATTGAAAATATTTTTCCCAGTTTGACTTTTCTGAAAATTTGTCTTTCTCATATAGCAAGCAGTATATTTTTTTCCCACTAAGTCTTGTGGGGGGATTATCCTTTTAATACTTTATAGTACCCATGTTTAGTTCATATGGTTTAAGAGGATGTGACATCCCTTTCTTCCCCAAAGGTGACAGAGAGAAAGAGGTAGTTACATGGCTTCCGTCCCCTCCCATCACCAAGACCTAGTTAATCATATAGCACATTATTTTCAATACAGTGATTTTTCTGACAGATTCCTACTTATATGGATTTCCATGGTTTCAAAATCTGGGAGTTTTATTTTGTTTTAGTGGTTGTTTTGCTATTTTTTTAAACAAAATTTAAGTGATGCTATGTTTCCTTTCTACTTTGTAAATTTTCCATCTTCCTTAAATTCTTCCTACACTTTTTACTAATCCTAAAAAAGTTTGTTAATTGCAAAAAAAAAAAAAATGTTGCTAAGGATTAGTGTGTGGTTTCCTTTTTGTAAACAAGGCTGTTTATCACATGTTAGAAGAAAGTCATGACACAGGAATGCTAGAAAGAGGTGAAATTCACTAATAAAACATTTCTTTTTTTAAAAGTTTTTTATTTGTTTTAATTAGTTACACATGACAGACAATGACCTTGACATATCGTACATTTGAATCAGATGGGATATACTTTCTCATTATTCTGAGTGTACAGGTTGCAGAATCACATTGGTCATGCAGTCACGTATATACACATAGCAATAATAATGTCTTTCTTACAAGAGGGGAAAGAAAAGATTAGATAGTAAAGGAAAGAGAGAGAAAGGATTATTCTTTCTAGCAAATGTTCTCCAGTGTCTTCTTAGTTGGTTTCCACCAAAACTTAATTGCAGAAGCTTGGTGCTGCATCCTGCCCTCCTGTGACTCCATGCCTTATGTTATGAAAGCTGGCCACTAGGCTGAATAGGAGATGAAAGGCCATTCCTCATAACAGCATCCTAAAGAGCAGGATAGCACAGTGGCTAATTCTGAATCATCCAATCCAAGCCACTTAATGACTGGGCGAATTCAGTAGTTTCCCATCTCTGTGCTTCCATTATCTTATCTTTAAAGTGGGGTTCACTTGCCTTCACTTCAATGCGATAACACACTTGAAGCCTTTGGCAAAATCTTTTTTCAATCTGCATTACTTATTACCAAATTTTGAACTATAAATTCCTGTCACCTTCCACATCATCTTTGTGGCTTGGCCATAATAGTAGGAAAGTACAGGCTATGTGCCTTCTTGTTAGTAAATTTTGCAGAAAAATTAAGGGGTCACATTAATGGCTGGTTTTACCAGTAACCTTTGCACAATTTCAATATAACCCCCTTTCTCCAAAGATGTGCAACTTTCCATCCTACTTAAATGTTGGCTTGAAATAGGACTTGGGGACATTACACAGTTGTAACCCATAGCAGTGATAAGTTGGTAAAGTTTTAGGAAGACATCAAATTGCTTTTCCTTTTTCATCTAACCTCCTGAGAGGTGAAGGCGAAGTCCCTAGCAAAGCTAATTATTATCGGCAAAACTGTTTTTCATTCTAAGCATGAAAAACCAAGACAGACTGTTGTCTGAACTGTGCTGTCTCTTCACGCATTGTCTTCTCTCTCTCATCTTTAATGCTTTCCTGTGCTGTGTGTCCAATTTTCTTGGACAGTTGCCCATGTACTTTGGTCTGGATAATATTTTTTTTTTGTCATGGCACACATAACGTGCAATGAATGGAACTTGGGATATGACCTTTCTTCAGAATTTTATGGGTAATATCTTTTATTAACTTGAGGGAATTGTGGAATATTTATCTGCATGATAACATTTTTTCATGAACATAGTACGTAGGAATTTGGTGGCTTTACTATAATTTCTAACTCAATTAGAGTATATACTTGATAATCTATTGGCTTTATTCCCACATATCCAGCGTCAGAACTCAGTCACTTTGCAGTAACGTCCTTTAGATTTTTTAATCACATACATTTTTAAATACAAGTTAAATTCTCCAGTGAAGAGCATGTTCTTTTCTCCCTCCTGGACTTGACACACATGTGCTTATAGTTCGAGTGGGGACTTTTTTAGCTCTGCCTTTTCCACATCCTGTCATTATCATTTGTGATTTACCATGTCCTTCCTTTCACATCTGGTATATTCTGATTCCCTGTAAAACTTGAAGGTGATTTTTAAAAGTCTCTGGTCCAACTCACAAGAGTTCTCTCTGGTTGTAAGAGTTTACGTTCACTTCGCCTGTAAACCCACCTCTGCCGTCTGAACATTCCATTTCTTTATCTCTAGGGAATTTGTTCAGAACTCTGTATAACACAGAGCCAAAGAATATAAAAAACAATATCCATTCTGCTTTTAATGTTGCTGCTGCCTTCTCAGATCCCTTTTATTTCTCTTAAGACCCTATCATGTAGGCTAGTAATTATTTCTTGCTTCCTGTTTATTTTTTTCTTTCTTTTCTATTCAGCCTCTCAACCTCTCCTTCTTGAGCTGGTGGTAACTGAACTTAATTTTTTTTTGCTCAACAAGACTTTCAATTGTTCCCAAACATCTTTGCAGATTAGAGTACTTCAAAGGCAGGTATTCAGAAATATGAAGCATAAAATGACTCAGAAATGGAAAAAGTCATATTCACTTCATTTGTATCATTCTCAATGAGAAGAACAGTTACTGTTTTTTGACTGTATCCCATGTACCAATGTCTGGGCCAAGTGTGTTCTGTGCATGCACAAGTGTGTGTGGGTGGGAGGGTGTTCATGGGTGTCTACAAGTGTATGTGTGAGTGTATGTGCACATCCATGAAATCCCATTGGATTCTTTTTTTCCCCCTTTTTAATTTATTCTATGTGACTGTAGAATGTATTTTGACATATTATACATATGTGGAGTATAATTTCTCATTTTTCTGGTTATACATGATATACAATTATTGGTCATGTAATCACATATGCACATGGGGAATTTATGCCCCATTCATTCTACTATCTTTCCTAATCCATTCTCCTCCATTCCCTTTGTTCCCCTTTGTCTAATCCAAAGTATTTTATCCTTCCCTACCTGACCCCCTTATTGTGAGGAAGCATCCACATATCAGAGAGAACATTTGGCCTTTGGTGTTTTGGAATTGACTTATTTCACTTAGCATGATAGTCTCTAGTTCCATCCATTTACTGGCAAATGCCATAATTTCATTTCTCTTTATAGCTGAGTAGTATTTCATTGTATGTATGTATGTGTATGTATATCTATATCTATATCTATATCTATATCTATATCTATATCTATATCTGTGTGTGTGTGTGTGTGTATGTGTATATACACACACACACACTACACTTTATCCATTTATCTGTTGATGGGTACCTAGGCTGGTTCCATAGTTTAGCTATTGTGAATTGAGCTACTATAAACATTGATGTGGCTATTTCACTATAATATGCTGATTTTAAGTCCTTTGGGTATAACCCAGGGATAACTGGGTCAAATGGTGGTTCCAAATCAAGTTTTCCAAGGAATCTCCATACTACCTTCCAGAGTGGTTGTACCAATTTGGATTCCCACCAGCAATGTGTGAGTGTACCTTTTCCCCACATCCTCTCTAACATTTATTGTTGCTTATATGCTTGATAATTGCCCTTCTGAGTGAGATGTAGTTTTAATTTGCATTTCTCTAATTGCTAGAGATGTTGAACATTCTTTTCATATATTTGTTGACTGATCATACTTCTTCTATAAAGTGCCTGTTTGGTTCCTTTGCCCATTTATTTATTGAGTTATTTGTGTTTTTTTGGTGTTGAGTTTTTTGAGTTCTCTGTATGTCCTGGAGATTAATGCTCTGTCTGAGGTGCAGGTGGAAAAGATTTTCTCCCATTCAGTAGGCCCTCTCTTCATGTTCTTGATCATTTCCTTTGCTGTGAAGAAGCTTTTTAGCTTGATTCCATCCCAATTGTTGATTCTTGATTTTACTTCCTGTACTTTAGGAGTCTTGTTAAGGATGTCAGTTCCTAAACCAACATGATGAAAAGTTTTGCCTAGTTTTTCTTTTATTAGGTGCAAGGTCTCTGTTCTAATGCTTAAGTCCTTGATCCACTTAGACTTGAGTTTTGTGCAGGGAGAGAGAGAGGGGTTTGATTTCATTTTGCTACATATGAGTTTTCAGTTTTCCCAGCACCAATTGTTGACTGTACGTTTTTGCTGCCTTTATCTAGTATGAGATCACTGTTTTTATGTGGTATTATCTCTGTGTCTTCTATTCTGTACCATTGGTCTACATGTCTGTGTTGGTGCCAGTACTATGCTGCTTTTGTTACTATAACTCTATAGTATAATTTATGGTCTGGTATTGTGATGCCTCCTGCTTCACTTTTCTTGCTAAGGATTGCTTTGGCTACTCTGGGCCTCTTATTTTTCCAAATGAATTTCATGACTACTTTTTCTATTTTTATGAAGAACATCATTGGGATTTTAACAAGAATTGCACTAAATCTGTATAGTGCTTTTGGTAATATGACCATTTTGACAATCTTAATTCTGCCTATCCAAGAACATGGGATCATTTGAATTCTTAAACCAACTCTGTGAATCTGGGTATGATTATTTTCTCCCTGACACAGATGAGGCAACAAAAATTCAGAGTGGCCAACTAATTTTCTCAGTGTCACATCTCGGATAAGCAGATAAAACGGGGCTCATGTCAGTCAGTGAACCAAGTTTTGCTTTTGATGCCAGCATTGCTTCTCCGACTGGTACTTTCAAATTTACCTCATGGTACGATTATCTGGGGACATTTGTTCACTGAAGTGTTTTAAAGATGTTGCAAATTCTCTGACATCTCCCATTGAGAGTTGGGCTCTTGGCCCTTCCCTCCGTCGTAACTGTGAAAGATGGAGTTAACAGAAGTGATGGCAGGACAGCTATGGGCCTTGCCTTTTCAAGGTCTGGTAGCTTTGACTTTGATCTCTAGGAGCTCTGAGGCAGAGCATAGAAAGTCCACGCACCCAGAGGCGACCTTACTGTGGGGAAGCTCACACTGGTCACATGGAAAGGCCACAGGGATAGAAAGAAAGCTGCCCAGCCAGGCCCCAGCTACTCCAGTCCTCAGTTGTTCCAGCCCCCTGCTGTTCAGCCTTCAGACTTCATGCAGCAGAAACTAACGGTATCCTCCCTATTATCTGCCCTAATTCTTGACTAGTAGAATCGTAAAATATAATAGGGATATTAAATTGCTGTGTTAGGCCACTAAGTTTTGGAGTAGCTCATTGTAACCCAAATATCCACATCTGTGAATAATAACCTCTGCCGAAAGGGACGCTTTCTCCCTCATCTTTATATTCCTGGTGTTCCTATCAGTGCAGCTCACTTAATTTTGGTCGATTGAATGGATAGATGAATAAATGCAGAGGGTCATAGCTTCTAGGCAGACAGGTGCACCGGCCTCAGGCAGCTTCGCTTCTAGATGGAGTGGAAGAGACAAACAGGAAGATAAGGCAGGATAAGAGGACCTTCTGGCAGAGCCTGAATGAGCCAAGTGAGTGAGTCTTGCAGTTCTTCAGCACTGGGGCTTCAAAACTAAGAATTTGGCTTCTGTGTTCCCTGTTTTGATGTACTTCTAAGTCAATGCAGCCTCACACCCCAGTGCCTGAAAAGAGGCTGAGGCCATGGCAAAGGGAAATCCTGGGTGGAAAAGGCTGTGGTTGGGATATCACTCAACAAAATCCACCTCCAGGACACCCACACTCCTTCACGTTTCCAAGCCCTGCCTCGGGTAGTGCTCTCTGAGTGGAACACTCTTTTGACTGCAAGCCCTCCCATCTTTTCTCTTGTCAAGTTAAACGTTCCATTCTCAGGCAGATGAATTTCTTCCTCTACTGCAATACAGATCTTTACTTTAATAGCACCTTTCGCTAATGCTTGCTCATCCTCTCTAATACAAAAGCTGTTTATATCGCTTTCCCCCAGCTATTTGTGAAATCAGTGAGGGCGAGGGTTGTGCATGTTCCCGTCACAGCCTCAGTAGCTCTTAGCACAGGGTCATGCAGAAGAAGAAGCACACTGCGTGCTTGTTCAGAAAGAGAAACAGGAATGAAATAAGGGAGGGAAAGATCATGCCTCCTTAAGTTCACTTCCGTAAAGCCTGACACATAGAAAGCATTCAGCAAATAACTGATGCCGAGTGAATGAATGTATAAATGAATGCATGCATGCATGCCGGCATGGTGCCATTTTCAATTTCTTTTTCATTGTTGTTAATTGACCTTTTATTATTTATATGTGGTGTTGAGAATCCAACCCACTTGCCAGGCAAGTGTGCTACCACCGAGCCCCAGCCCTAGCCCCATTTTCAATATTTCTGATCATGAATACATTAATTTTTTTCCATAAAATTTCTCTCATTAAATTCTTTTTTAAATTATTTTTTTTAGTTTTTAGGTGGACACAATATCTTTATTTTATTTTTATGTGGTGCTGAGGATTGAACTCAGTGCCTCACGTGTGCTAGGCAAGTGTTCTACCACTGAGCCACAACCCTAGCCCTTCCCCCTATTAAGTTCTTAAAGACAAATGTATTTCTTCAAGTAGTGAGTAACCTCCATTAAAAATCTCAGCATCATTTTTGTCATAATGAACAAAAAGGCCAAATTACCCAGTGTTGTTAAAAATGGTAACAGAGCATGTCTCCAAGTTTTATATATTTAACTGAAGTAATGTTGTAATAGAAATGAAATTCTCTCAGTGTGAACACTTCTTCTGGGAAGTAACTTAGGGATTTTTTTTAAAGCTAATGGTTGTTCCTTCTCCCTCTTCTTCCCTCCCCTACTCTCTCCTCTTTGGTCTTCATAACTTGTGACAATTTAAATTCACCCACTGAAATATTACTTAGCAAAAAAAAAATGCTAATTTTCATATCCAAATTGCCCAATTTGTTAACAGTTCATGCAGTAAGAGGTCTTAATGTGTGATATAAGCACATTTTAACTCTTTGTATGTAACCCAAATAATTTGCAAAAATACATTTCATTACACATGTCTGTGGGCTTGCTATTATACAGTGGAACTTAAATCTTTGCTTTTTTCATATAAATTTCCAGAAAAAAAATTGAGTAATTAGGAGAATGTAATGGCAGTAACGGTGCTGTTCTTGTTTGAATAGCAATTTGAATTACATAGGGTGAGATGTAGAATATATGAAAAAAGCTATCAGATATGTTGTCTTTGCATTAAAATGGAAATGAGTTCTGTTTATATCATTCCATTTTGGAAGGCAGCACTGAATAGTTTAGATGTATTAATAGACAGCCCAAATGCCACCTCTCCCTTTTGACAATTATAACTGGCAGAAGTACAAATGTCAGTGAAGGTGTAAAGCTACTTTCGGATTCAATGGCGGAAAATGACCTTGAATGGTTGACACAGTTAAGGAAATTAATGATTCTAATTCAATACATTTGAAGAATTAAGTCAGAGACTTTAAACTGGGCCATGAGAATGAATGGACCATATCATTTGCTATATAAATATCAGGAATTGAATGCCTGTTTGTTATTTGCTGTTTGTTTAATTGGTTGGTTTCTGGCTGTAAGGAGAACACTGGACTCATCCTAATTGATTAAGTACCTTGTTTCCCCATGTTCTTTAATTTTGAATTCAAGGCTTGTATGTAATCCATTTGATGGTTTTATTTGCTTTTTTCTGTAATGCGACTTTGCTGACTAGGAATTGGTTTACTCTTTCATGTCTGAAGGCTCTGATAAATTGAGGAGCTTAGGCAGACAGCTCTTTTATCCATTGGCCCTTACTGGGCTGGTGATATTGTTGAAACCTGCCTAGACTCAAAAAAGGCTCTGAGAGGGATAAGAGTCCTGCAGGGAGGAAGAAACAAGGCATTTTTTTTTTCTTTTCTTTCTCTCTCTCTTTTTTTTTTTTTTTTTTTTTTGGCAGTGACCTCAAGAAGAAACACAAGAATCACTCACATGGAAGACAGTGCCAACATGAGAGAATGAGAGTAGGCTGGTTCTGCTTTGGCTGATGAAAGAATTGTGAATTGAAAAAAAATGATCAAAAGTGACATTGTGGGCAACTAAGAGATATCAAAGGAGGCTGTACTGCTGATCAGTCACAGAATCCACCCTCTGCCGGGGAGCAGCCCCACAAACATTTGCTGAGTGATTATGGAGAAGCTGGAGTGGGTGATGTGGCTGATGCAGCCATTACTGGGGCTGGGGTTTATCTGCCCCTTGCCATCCTCCTGGCCTGGACACTTGCCCTTGCCCTCCTCATTCCCTCTCCTCCTTTCACGGGAATGGAGCTCTGTCAGAAACACTCAGGGCTTTCAAAGACACATGACACAGTTCTTGCCTTCAAGAAGCCTCCATTCAATGGAGACTGAAATAGAACTAGAAATGCCTATTTACATTTTTTTGTTTTGCATGAAAATAGATTCTGATAAAATCGTGGGTCACTAATGGGGTGGGGGTGGTCTTGTTGCCTTCATTAACAAGAGTCGTGACTTTTATCATGGGAAAGGATATCTAGTGTATCTGATTTCTTCCATTTTAAGAATGCTAGCTAATTAAAAGCTCTACTGATTTTCAGTTCTGAGTGGCTGGTATTTTTCTTTCTATGAAATTCCTTGTATGTCAGTTGTTTTGTTTGGATTAGTCACACACATCAACTTGAGACCTTGACTTACGAATCTGACATGAATGTGGCAAAATGCAGTGTGGTTCATTGGGATTAATCTGTGATATTTTCAAGATTCACCTCAGTTGAATGATCAGAGTTTATGAAAAGACTGTTCCTTTCAGCTTTCTAGCAGAACACAAGAGAACCGGGGAAGTTTATTGTGCTCTTGGATGAAAGCAAGAGGAATCCATTGTGGACATAAAGCAAAGACAGTTTTAATTGTGAACTGGCATCTTGTTTTGTTTGTTTGTTTGTTTTCACTTTCTTTTCTGGCTGCCTTGAGCAATTTATCATAACAGGGTTTGTGTTTTGGGTTTTTTAATGTGCCAAGACACAGCAACTGATGGACGAATACAATGTGAGAGGCCAAATGCTTACAGTCGGTGGTGATTTTGACAATTTGGGGGTTCTGGAGCTAGTCATCTACCTGATTGTAACAAGTGGCCCCAATGCTACTGTGGCCCAGACACATTTCATTATATATTGCTGTTCCTTTACTGGAAGGCTCCTGTCCCCATTTTCCACATAAATAAATCATCCTGGCCTCATATATATCTGTCAATTTTACCTGCTTCAACTTCTTCCTTTCTTCATAGACCACCAACTCAACTGGTTTTTGGAGAACATTTCATCCCTCAGTCTGAGTCTTTGGAACAAATGTAGCATAGCGTCTTAAGTTTGACTTCCTGGGTTTGATTCCCAGTTCCATACTGTACGCACAACCACTGTGACTATCTATGACACTCTATTCTTCTTATTGATCTTCCTGTGTCTGCCCTCAATTGACTAAGCTCGGTGGAAGCCCCTCCAGTGGTCATTTTCAAGGGGACAACTTCTGCTGCTAGACCAGAGCCTAGAACAGGATAGGAGCTCAGGGGTTTAAGTGAAAGAGTCCTTGTCCTGGTTGCTTGAAGTTAGAGAATGATGTCTGCTTCCACCTAAAAAATTGTCCTATCATTTCCCAAATTTCCCTTTTTTTGCTTGTACCTTTTTTTTTTTTTTTTTAAAACAAATGTGCTGTAGTGTGTCTGCAGATCATGGATAGGGTATTAGGTAGACCATTCCTGTGAAAATTGTTAATAGAATTGAAACTACAGCAGTATTGCCTTATTATTACAAATTTAATGTTTTTATTTCATCTACAAAAGTATTTTTTGGCTACTTGAAAACTTATGAACTCATATACTCCATATGTTTTGGCAATATACATTTTATGATAAGGACCTCTTGAAGGTAATAGAGTAATTTCATCATTACTTATCAATGTTAACATTTACTATTTAAAGAAGAATTTTTCTTCTCCCAGGAAGTATAGATATTAAAGAGTCAAAGAAGAAGCAAATTTGGGTATGAATTTTTCCTACAGTAAAAAAGTTAAAATATAGCTCATTGAAAACTGTTCTGATCAAGTGAATGAATATTGACTTCGTGGACGTGAAGAGATAATCCACAAAATAGAAGAGAATATGTGTAAACCTTATAGCTGATAAAAGGTTAATATCCAAATGATGTAAAGAATTCAAGCAACTTAATAGCCAAGAAACAAACAAAAACAAATAACTTGATTAAAAAATTGGCAAAGGACCTGAGCAGACATTTCTCTACATAAATAAATAAATAAATAAATAAATAAATAAAAATAAATAAATAAAAAAGACATGTGTAGTGTGAATAGGTACATGAAAAATTGCTCAACATCAATAATCATTAGGAAAATACAGATTAAAACTACAAACTCACACTGGCTAGAATATTTTTCAGTTTAGAAAAATATTCTAAAATATTCATTTTTCTGCATTATCTCTAACACTTGTGTTAGAGATAATGCAGAAAAAAGAAAATTCTTATACACTGTTGGTGGGAATGTAGTATAGCCATTATGGAAAACAGTATGGAGTTTCCTTAAAAAAACTAAAAATAGAATCCACACATGATCCTATAGTCCCACCAGTGGGCATATATCCAAAGGAACTGAAATCCCAATGTCAGGATATCAGTATGTCAAAGGGATTCCCATGTGCATTCCAGCATTATTCAAGAATATGGATGCAACCTAAGTGTCCAAGAGTAGATGAATGGATAAAGAAAATGTAGCATATAGAGAGAGTAGATACTATTCAGCCGTAAAGTAAAAAGAGGGGGATTCTATCATTTGTGACAATAAGGATGAATCTGGAGAATCCAGTCACAGAAAAATAAATACTGCATGATATCATTCACATGTGGAATCTAATAAAGTTGAAGTTGTAGAAATAAAATGGTGGTTCCCAGAGGTGGGGATGGGGTGTAAGGAATGGGGAGATCTTGATCAAAGGTCACAAAGCTTCTGAGAGGAAGAAAGATATTTTGAGACCTATAGCACAGCAGAATAACCATAGTCACTATATTATTGTTTTTTGAACTAAGATAGTAAATTTCAAATGTCTTTTCATAAAAAATGATAGGTAAGCAAAAATAATGGATATATTGATTAGCATGAGTTAATTGTGCCATATTGTAAGCATATGAAAACTCACATTGTATCCCATAAATAGATATAATTATGATTTGCTGATCAAATGCAATGTGAATAACAATTGAAAGGTGAAAAAGAGAGAAATTTGCAAAAAATTTAATTTATACCTGTAATGTGGTGGGTTAATAAGCTTTCAGCAAGCCTCTTTCTGTTGTTGTTATAGGTCTTGGTGTACTGGTGTCCTATATTACAGACACTAAATCATATCTCAGTGCTTTTTCAGATTTATGTTTTCCACATAACAGAGAAAAGGTGCCGGCTCACACAGTCTGAATCTTGATTCCAGGGTGACCGATTCCCTGTTCTCCTACTTGTTTACCATTTATATGAACTGGGGGTGCTCCGAATAATTCCTTCTTGAAGTCACTTGGTGGATTGGATTTTGATATGCTGAATATCTAAGCATTAAGACCAGAAGGATCCCGGTTAGAATATAATGGATAGAAACATCAGAGAAATGAAAATCCATTAATACTGTTATTTAAGAATTGATCATTAGCAATGCATTAATAAGTATTAAGTCCATTGGAAACTCAGAGTGTTGAAAACCTTGAATCTCACTTCATTTTGCTTGTTTAGAGAAGAAAATATGTTTTGAGCTCTTTAGTCTTGGTACAACTGTGCTGTAACAAAACAATTTTAGTAGAAAAAATGGATTACAGTTTCTTGTTGAATTTGGTCAAATCTGTCGGTTAGGAAAAAAAATGCCTTGCTAAAAATGTGTTTGGTTTTCCTCTTACAGGCGGTAATCTCAGTTCTGATGTTATATGAACAATTGTCGACATGCCTCTTTATCTTACAATACTTACAAGTAAAATCATTCATTCTTAATTTTCGTTTTTCTCTTGTGCCTTTAAATTTGATTATAAGCACAGGCTTCTGAGTCAATGGACATTGTCATGAGATCCTTGATGATGTTCTCTGGGTGCCGTAAATGAAGTATTAGCTTGTAATTAGCTAAAATCAGGTTTAGCTTGTACTTATATCAAAGTTCCCAGAGGGTTTACTAATGAAAACAATAAGGCAATATATGTCATTGTAATAAACCAACATTTCGCTTAAAATAATTTGAAAATGAACATCTTCACCCTTTATGCTACGATTCTGACCTTAGCTTCCCTGATTACCTTTTGTCATCATCTCAGTTATTACAAGTCAGGGCGAATTAACCAAGGTCACGTCTACATCAACATTTTAATTACCTGGCTTTGTTGATGGCTGTTGAAATTGCTTTCATCTGGCAGTTGGAAATGCAACAGATTTATAGTAGGGAGAGCTGTCCAACATTCAGACTTCTAGATGTGCATTTCCTGTCATAGGAAGACATTCTTGTAACATTTTAAATATATGCTCTATTTTAGTTTATTAACAACAACAGCATCAGAAGCTCGCACAACAAAAGGAATTTTAAACCCTTGTTGTTTGTGGCATTGTAACATGGACTCAGAATCAGGGTTCTTGAGGAACCACTGCAGTTGTAGGGGGCTGTTGTGTGTACTGCATGATGGTTAGCAGTATCTCAGATCTTCCTTCACTAGTGGCTAGTAGGATAGCACCTCCCTCCTCCATCTGACAATCAAGATTATCTCCTGAATTGCTAAATGTCCCCATGAGGGGAAAATCACCCTAGGTTAAAAACCACAGCATTACAATTTTATCCAGGTTTTGTTTCACTGTTTTGCCTCATTTATATCACCTTTTGGCGTGATTCTGTAATATATATACATAGTCAAGTTTTGTGCAGTTTTCCTCTAAGAAGTTCTTTTCCTTGGATGTAAAAATAAGCTTTAATCTCTACTGATAGTTTCCTTCAAATCTCATCTTTCCAAACCTTATTTAAGCTTGCTGGCAACAGGAAGATTATGCTGGTTCAACTTTTTAGATAGAATATTTTAGCTATTAAGGAAAAAACAATAATAAATTATTTCTATTAGGTGAAAAATTTTGAGTAGCACAGTTAATGATATTTGTATTGAGACTTAGAATAAAGCTCCTCTGGTGAAGAACTTCCCATCTTGATGTGCCCTGATCTCCTTATATAAATACCATGTGTCATAAAATTGTACAGTTTTAAATATGGTAGTAATAGGAATTATTGCAATAATGGCTGAGAGTCATCCAGCACATATGAATTCCACAGCAACTACTAAAATATCACTTCCGTGAGCTAATAGCCAGCCAGCACAAGGGTTAGAATTATAAAAATACTCAGAACAACAACAACAACAACAAAATAGAAAAAGAGGAAAAGAATAATGAAAAGCAGATGGTACAGATAGCAAACAAATAGTAAGATGGTAGATTTAAACTCAACACATTAATCTTTACATTAAATGTAAGTTGTCTAAAAACTTCCCTCTAAAGATAGAGATTGTCAATTTGGATTTAAAAAGTAAGATCCAGGGCTGGGGTTGGGGCTCAGTGGCAGAGTGCTAGGCAAGAGTGTGAGGCATTGGGTTTGATTCTCAGCACTGCATATAAATAAATACAATAAAAAGGTCCATTGACAACTAAAAAAAGAAGAAAAAATTAAAAAAGAAAAATCCAAGTATGTGATGTCTACAACAAAACCACTTTATATAAAAGAGATACCAAAAGGGCAATTCAAAAGAGAGAGAGAGAGAGAGAGAGAGAGAGAGAGAGAGAGAGAGAGAGAAATTATATAAAATTAAGAACTTATAATATTTGAAAGATACATGAAAGAAAGTATAAAAACAGATTACAGAGAGGGAAGAACTATTTATAAATAACATACCTGAATGACCTGTCTATAGAATATTGGAAAATATTTTAAATCTTAATAAGAAAACAGAACACCTAATTTAAAAATGGACAATGTATTAGGACAGCCACTTCATGAAAAAAAAAAAAAAAACATGTTTAAAAGGAAAATAAGGACACAAAGAGATGATTGATTTAGTTACAGCAATGGGAATGAAAAGCCACAGTAAGATAACCATTGGATACCTATTAGAGTGCCTAAAATTGAAAAGAGTGAACACAGCCAGTACCGGCAAGGCTGTAGACCAAAACAGCTCCTCTAAGAGTTCGGTTGATGGGAAGTTAAGTGGCACCTCCACTTTGGAAAAGAGTTTGGCAATTTTAAGAGAAGTCCAACCTATTATCTGCTATATGACTCAGTTATTCAACTCCTAAATGTTTACCAAAAGGTAATCAGATTGTATGTCACTACCAAGACTTGCACACAAACGTTCATAGCAGCTTTATTTGTTATAGACAAACACTGGAAACAGCTGAATGTCTGTTAACAGACTTGGTAAACAAAGTGTGGTGCATCCATGAAGCAGAATCCTAATCAGCAGGAAAAGGAATCAACTTACTTGAGAAACACATTATCTCACAGTAATGATGCTGAGCAAAAGAAATCTGGCAACAAAGAGAAGAGGGTATATGTTTAATGATTATATTTATTAAAAACACACTAGTTAATGTAGCCAGTGGTGACTGAGAATGAGCTGCCGGGTTCTGAGGTGTGGAAGAGTTCTGGAAGGGTCCTGGGTTATGAAGCGAGACAGAGAGCTGACTGCAGGGCAGGGAACTTTGGGGTTTGATGGACAGGTTCATTATGCTGAGGGTGTCCATGGTTTTAATCCTTAAGTACATATGTCAAAACTTACCAAATTGTGCTGTTTCAATATCTGAAGTTTGTTTTATGTCAATTCTATCTCAGTAAACTTGTTTTAAAAACACAGATTTTTTTAAAGAAATCAAAACAGATTTGAAACAATCTTTGTATAGAAATCTTCTAAATTTATCCAACCATGGGTCTGATGAAATTTTAATCCAAGAGTATTTGTGTGTGTGTGGGTGGGTGGGGGGTGTTTAACTTTAAAATTATTTACATGATTTAGCTGGTTGTGGTAGTGCATGCTTGTAATCGCAGTGGCTCAGAAGGCTGAGGCTAGAGATCAGAAGTTCAAGACCAGCCTCAGCAACTTGGTGAGGCTCTGAGCAACTTAGAACTGATCTCAAAATAAAATAGTAAAAGGGCTGGGGATATAACTCACTGGTAAAGTGCCCCTGAGTTCAATTCCCAGTATCAAAACAATTAATAATTAATTAATTAAAAATATTCCCTTATTTAGATTCATTCCTAGTTAGACCAGGTTTTTATTCATTCTTTCCTTTCACTTCAAGAGTGTGGTTTAGGGGCTTGAAGTGTAGCTCACTAGCGGAGAACTTGCCTAGTATGATCCAACTCAAAAAAAAAAAAGAAAGAGAAAAAATATGGGTTTATAAGCTTAACTTTAATGAGTCTACAACATTTTTACTTAGTTTTTAGCAAAATAACTCTTTTCACACTCATAACACTTTACTTATGTAATATTTAAGTTCTCTCATTAATATAGCAAGTAAAACTAGCATAAACTGTATTTGGAACAAGTATAATCATTGCATGATAAATTAGTCAGTTTCTGATTGAAGAAGAATCTTGGGGTCTGTTAGAGCCTTGTTCAAAGTGTCATCTATGGACCAGCAACATCTGTACCACCCAGGAGCATTTTAGAAATGCAGAATCTATGACTCTCCTCTGATGGGATGAATCAGTTTTCCTAGGTGATTCTGATGCACATTAAGGTTTGAGAAATGTTGTATTTGTGAATAGCCTACTAGCTTTGAGAATTCAATAAATTATGGCCATGAGCAATACTTTTTTTTTCTTATTGAAATATAGAGCTTTAATTCCAAACATCAATTAAATAGGAAGTGATTTACATATTTTCTACTCCTAACATTTTTATTTTTCATGTCAAGTTTTATTGAAGGATAATTTACATACAGTTAAATTCACCAGTTTTATGTGCACAAGTTGATGCATTTTGATGAATAAATACAATCATGTAATTACCATTCTCAGAGTCAGATTACAGAGTAGTTTCCATTTCCTGAAAAATGTCCCTTTTGTTCCTTTGTAGTCAACTCCCTCTCCTGATTCTTGGCCTTTTCTAGAATTTTACATAATTAAAATTAATGAGTACTTAGTCTTTGTGTGTGTGTGTGTTTTCCACTTAGCATTGCTTTTGGGATTCATTCATGCTGCTGTGTCAGAGGTTCAGCCCTTTTATTGTTAAGCAGTGTTCTATTCTTTGGATACTCTTCAGAACTGGAGATGGGAGACAGTTCCCTGAGTCCAGTCTTCAGGGAACCCAGAAACAGTCGTGGGACCCTATATGGCTGCAATGGTACCATGATTGTAAGCCTGAAAATGAATTCTGGCATTGAGTGTAAACATTAATCTCAACTTTCAAAGATCTCGGTGACAATCACAACTCAGGACAGAGAGTCAACTAGCTCACTTATCTGTCACTGGGCCCTGAGCATCCACAAAGTTCCCTGAATATTTGCAAATGCCCTTCTCCCTTGCCACTCACTGTAAAAGGTCAGCTCACGTGTCAGAGGCACATCAGCTCTTTGTCGTAAACGCAGTGCCCTTTGGAGAGGACCAGGGGACAGAGAGAAAACAATTGATTAGAAACATAGAATATTGGAAGGAAACCATTGCTTTGCTTCTCCACTATATCCTCTGTGTAGAGAGGCTTGAGAATACCGGGCAGATTGCTTAAGCTTGACACACAGTGTACGTTTGGGATGCCTTTGCTTCTCATAGAAGTTATTTAGAAGGTTACCTGAAGACGCCACATGATTATTTCCTGCTTTTAGCTGACAATCCTGGCATTTAAACTTTTTAAACCAATTGGCAAATTTCATTACTTTAGGAAGGTTGCATCTAAGTTTCATGATGATGTTTAGGTGGGCAACCAAGTCCCACCTCACCTCAGGTTTGACCAAAGTCGCCGTTACAGTTGCTTTTCCTAAATATCCTCCTACAGAAATGATCATTAGCCACTAGAGAACCATATTAGAGCTAGGAGTTCAATATGAAAACAAAAGATGAAAATAATCAAGCAGGATTTTCCGTGATTAAGATATTAAGTTTCAGTTGTTTCTCTGAATGATTAATTCCCTCATTTTTTGCAAGCAATTGAATTTGATTTGATGAGATGCCTTGCAAATAATTCTTGATGAAAATGTTGCTTCATGGGAAACAACCTTTACCCTACACTACTGTCTACTTCTTGGAAGCTCTCAAGAGATTCACTTGAGAATTTTTTTTTTAATTTCTCCATTAGATATTTTTAAAGAGTAAAATAAGATCCAAGGAATATAGCTTTTGAAACAAAAGCAATTTGATAACTGTCACAGAGAAAATCAGTTAGAGACCTAAAGTGTAATTCAAGTTTTTTTTATAAATCCCAAGGTTGTAGGTTACTTTTCAGTAAATAAAGAAAGAGTTCTGAGCCTAGAAGTGGTTTAATCTGAACATTTTAATTAAAGAAGGAGCAGAGAAGCTAAAGGTGTACATTAGTGCGCACACACTCATTTTTCCGGACATACAAGCACACTCATGTATACACAGCTCATTTATCATTTATTTGATAAATATCTGTCAAGTATCTACAATATGCCACCCCCAGCCCTGTACTTAGTGCTTTTACAGTGCAGTTGGGAAGACTTAAACATAACCGAATCAAGTATGGCAAGTATTATGATTGGGGTGGATCCTGATAGCACAGAACTGTGGATTAGCAGGAATAGTTGTTTAGGAGTCAAAGACCTCCCTGGAGGAAGGATATTTAAGTATATGCATTCTGCCTTTATCTTTGGAAACTCTAGCAACTTTGTGGGCAGTGTGGAGTAGTTTAGGGCTCTATCTCCCATTCTTGGAGCATGTCTTAGCCCCCTGGAACTCATGCACTCTTATCTGTGTCTGATCTCACTTAGCCTTCTTACTTTGAATTCTATGGGGAAAAAATCTGAGAACCAGAAAATCTTATTAGGGGCAGGAGGAATCTCATTTAAATCCCTTGATTGAATGCATAGTTTCCCATTATTCCCTTAATGTCTCCTGTTCATTGATTCCCCATAGGCAAAGAGAGTTTCTTCTGGGCACCCTCAGATTCCACAAGCTCTTTGGTGGCACCCCTTCAGCCTTAGGTTTGGTCCCTAAATAATCAGAAGCAACAATTGATAATAATGGCTAACATATGTGGAGTGCTTTCTTTATACCCATGCTATATTGTGTCTTTCCAGAAAAGTCCTGACATAGATGAGCTTAACTATATGTTCTTGCTGCTCTCCCTATCACTTTCCAAGAACAGGAGAGAGAATTAAATATGTCAGCAGCAAGTTGGAGGCTGCTTGCTATTCCTCTCTGTGAGCCCTGGCCCCAGAGAGACATGTCTTAGGAGGATTGACAGATTTCCTTTGTCACTTGCATAGTCTGAACATCTTACTGAGAAACCATGTGTGATTTCTAGCTGTGCATGGAAATTTGCTTCTAAACAAGTGTCACTTTTTTAACTAACTTTTCCACACGCTGCCCTTGATGTTCACATTGCATGCATTTTCCAGCTAATTCTTCCAGCCATTCTGTAAGATAGAGACACGCATGATCTCTATTTTAAGGGGCAGTGTAAACAGAGCAGAGGTTAAATAACTTGTTCATATACCTAGGAAGTGGCACAGTGAAGATTTACATCCACCGACCCCCCAAGGTGTGTTGCATAGGCTGCCACCTCCTTATCAGCAATGTTTTAAGGAGTCCTGAGAATTTTGGATGGGACCCTGACTAATAGTGCTTTAAACACTGTTGGGGAGAGAAAACCCTTTGGTACCACCTTAGGAACTATTATCCGAGAAGAAATGAGCTTTCATCTTTGTTGAGAAGCCTCGAGAAGACACGAGAGAGATCTGGATGTGTCTCCGAGTGGACGCTTGGGTCCCTTGCCTTGCTGGAAGTGGAGGGAGTGCCCGCTGAAGCTTGAAGCCAGATACATCATGATGATGCAGATCCGGAGTCATTCTCTCAGGGCAGGGAGGCTCCATCCAGATGCAGAGCCACTGAGTAACGGCTGCCCCCTGCAGCCCTGCTTCCCACCTGGCTGCACTTGGCAGCAGCAGGTTCTCATTTTGCTTTACTCTCTCTCTCTCTCTTTAATGTGTTCTTGAAATTGAATTAAATTTCCTTCCTTCGTGGTGTGTGTTGACTTTTAAATGACCTCCTGGTGGGTTTTCTTCCAGATCTTCTGCCACAAGGCAAAGGTTCTCAGGGTAAAATGAAGGGTCCAACCGGATGAGAAAGCAGCACGTTATTTCCTTACCTTTAAGTTTAACTGGAAGATGCTGCGTTGTGACCAATCACCGTCTTTATTTCCCCAAGTGATTTTGCTTTCCCTGCTGGGATGACCTAAGTCAATTATGCTCTTCTCCCCAAGACATTGTTAGTCTTCATTCGCAGAACAACAAAAAAAAATTCATACTTTTCTCCAGGAAAATTGCCAATCTCTGTGAAACTATTACATCTTCCATAGATACTGGAATACACTCTCCACAGGAGATTTGGAGATGAAGGTCAAGAGCTCCTGTCAATGCATCCCAGGGATCATGCTCAGAAAGACACTGCTTTCCCTCAAATTCTACAGAAGGGGGCCTAATTGGTAATGTCTTGATGATTGTTTGCTTGTTCAGCTATTCATTTATCCACTCTGTGAATACACTCTGAGTATCTACTGGGTGCCAGGCACTTAATAGCATAAATAGATAAAATCCCTGCCCTAATGGAAGCGTCTTTTCAGTGGGGGAGATGGACAACAAATAATCAAATGAGAAGGAAGTTAGCTGCATAGTGGTAAGTGCCAAGGACAGAAGGGAGAGGAACAGGAGCGGTGGTAGTGGTGTGTGGGGGGATGTGGTCGCTCAAGGACTAATGGAGTTTCAGGTGGGTGTCCAGGGACCCACTCCCTCCTACTGTCAGGAAGAAGGGAGCACTTTCTGCAGGAAAGCTTTCCAGTGATGAGAACAACAAGTATAAAGAGGCCGGGTGTGTCCAGAGACCCTGACCACCGGGAAGACCAGGGCAAAGGAGGCCAGGAGAGAGAGAGCAGCAGGAAGTCAGTAGAGAGAGGATGGCAGCGAGTGGTCGTGTGAGGACCTTAGCTCTGCTGTGGGCTGGGGAAAAGCCATGGGAAGATGCTGATCAGGGGAGGGGTGTGATCTTATTGCCATTAGCAGGGTGGCTCTAGAGGCCACGTTGAAAACAGGAGGGAGGGTGGACGTTTAAAACAATCCAGGCACGAGATGATGTAAGTTTGGGTTGATAAAATGAGAAGGTTGCTTCTTGGACTGGGATATGGGAGTGACTAAGTGTCTTTAATGTGAAATGAAAGTATCTCTGTATTTGAAATTGACTATGGAGTTTCTACCTTATTTTTATTTATTTATTTTTGTGGTGGTGGAGAAACAACATTTTTAAAAGGAGATTTTGAATTCAGAGTTAATAAAGCATTGATTAGGAACCTACTACAAACCTAACTAAATTCTAGAAGTGCTTCTCCTAATTTAATCAAGAGAATTCTGTGATAGCTATTATCAAAAGTTCTGCTTTCAAGGTTTCTTTAGATTTCCCAAAGTCCCAAAGGGCTGTTATTGATGTGGGTCTATAAATTGATTTTGACTATATTAAGAATTAAAAAGAAATCTTTAAAAATTTATTTAAAATAATGAATACATCATGTGTTAACAATTAACGTGGTTTGTGAAAATGCTATCATTTATCAATTTAAAAATGTAACAAGAATAGCATTTTTTTTTCAATTTGTCTTAACGGAAGATAACTTATACTTGCTTTTACCTTCGTTCTATTGTGATATGTTGTTTTGGTTGAAGTATATGAAGAAAATCTGACTTCATTCAGATAAGTAGTGGGAAACGAAGAAGTATTTAATACCCTTTTCAGATAATTATGGATATTTTTATATTAAACCCAACTCACAATAGGAGCTTGTCTAAAAGTTAGTTGTATTGTAGAGTCTAAATAAATTAGTGAGCTTTTTTTTTATTATTATTCTGCCAACTTGGAACCTGTCAATCATTCTGCATGTTACTCATGGCCGAGGCTTACCATCATATGTGGGTCACTTAGAAGAGAATGGCTTACTAAATCAAGCAGATCTCCAAGTGTTGACCCATTTCATTGTATGATATAAAAAAACATGAAGCTCCTGTTAGTGTCACCACCAATGTCTTCAAAAAAGCTTCTATATATTAAGAATTCATCAAGCTCACAGGGGCAGATGCGAGTTTTTCAAAATTCCAACTTTCACTCAACAGATCAAATTTTATCAGTGGCAACAAATATCATCACTTCATGGTCCTCGAAGCAGTAGAGTTCTCTGCTTTCATTTCCAAGAATATCTGACAAATAGAGGGTGTATCCTGCTATTTTATATAATAAAAAGAATAAATTAAAAAAAAAGTTTGACAAGTATCTAAGACCCAGAAATTGGTTTGTCTCACTATCTCATGTAAGTGGCACTCCTTGAAAAAGGCTGATCATACAGTGCACCACGCAGCCATTGCCCAGACGCTTCTCCTTGAGCTCACCATTGAGCTTCTGGGAGCAGCAGAAGTGCCTTCCCAATTTGTCACAGACAGTAGCACTCAAGGGTAAAGTTTTCATTGTATTAATCATTTTTACTGCTTTATTCAGGACATTGTTATTAGAAACCAAACATTCCCCTCCCTTCTCCTTCTCTGTCTCTCTCTCTCCTCTCTCTCTCTCCATCTCTCTCTGTCTCTCTCTTTCTCGATTCACACTGACTTGCCAGCATTTTCACCCACCTCAGCCTGTGGCCCATTGCTGCAAATATCAACACAATAACCAAGGCAAACAGCATCTTAGCATTGGTATAGAAAGGGTTTTGTCATTGCAGGCTCCCAACACCTTCTGGGATATCCTCACATCCCATCCCACTCCATAGACCTGCAGAACACACTTGGAGAACTGCTTCTCTACATAGTATGTTTTAAAATGAAGAAGATTTGATAGAGAGGCCAAGCTGCTTGGCTGCCATGTGGCTTGACCCAAGCACAGATGAAACTCTAACCCAGTCCTATCTGACCCAAAGTTAATCTGAGGGAAGTTGGTTTCCTCCCCGCCCCCCTACGCCCACCCTCCCTTACACACACATCAAGGAGAACCTTGGAGGAAGAAGAAACTTGGTTGTGAGAAAGGACCCAGGAATCAAGGTGAGAAGAATAAAATAAACTCAAGTGTGCGCTGTGAAATGGACATGGTCTATGGGGAAAATAAAGAAAAGACTCAGAGTAAGGGGAATGTCCATTTTGCCATTTCTAGAGAAAATGGGAGATAGAGAAGTTGGGTGGATTGGTTGCAGAACGTGGATGACACAGTGATAAGTTTGATCTTGTTTTGGAAGAAAACTGTTTTAGCTTTTTAAGTGGCCCAGGATGATAAATGGGCACTGGTAGTGGATGTTTGACCAAAGGAACGAGAACAGGCCAGAGAAAGTCTTAGGGATCATTGTTGTTATTTGTTAAGAGATAATGGCTTAAACCATAATGAAAAGGATAGAAGATTTGGGAAAAAAACACAAGGAAAAAGCACCCAGAGAGGAGTCATTGGTGGTGGGGAAAGGTAAAAGAAAATGATTCCCTAGGACTCATGGCTTTCAAGTATTCCAAAATGGCTTTCAAGAAATTCCAAAACAGACATGGTATTTCTCAGAGATGGGTGTTACTAGGGAAGATTGTGTTGACAATTACCATGAACTGGTGGTGATGTCAATGTCACCAACTCAAAATGTTCTGAAAATAATTTGCATGTGGAAGTTATAGTAAATGTAAAAATAGATTCTCTGGAGTGGGGGACTGGGGACATATCATGGAAGATTCCTATCACACGATGAAATAAAGAAGAATATCTAATATAGGAGGCAGAGGAGTGGCTTAAGAGGCAGATCCTCATTAGTACTAGCAGCAGCAGCAATGGTAGCTGTAGTCATTATCATAGCCACAATAAGAAGGTAATGACTAACACTAATTGAGATCTTATGTACCAGGATTGACATGCAAGAGATCATTGAATTATCAGATCAATTTTATGAGAAAAAGTTTTATTTTTAAGTTGAAGAACACATGGCTTACAAACATTAAATAATTGGCCCCAAATTACACATTTAGGAGGGGATAGAGACCTGCTTGGGTCCCCAATCTCTCTAGCAACATTTCCACATCTTAACGAAGGACTAGAAAGTGTTCAAAACACTTTGTAAAATTCAGAGTAAAGTTGGTGATGATGAGAACCAAGGAAGACCCTTTTAATGAGGTTGAATAAACTGGAAGCATTATTTGGGGTCTTCGTACAGAGGTGACAGTAGCTGATGGCAAGAAAGGATGATGGTACCCAAGGAAATGAAGGATGATGGCAATTTGTGAATAAAAGGAAAAGGCTGAGATAGCTTAAAGCAGGCACAGGAAATTAACTGAAGTTGTTTAGAATTTAGATGAGAGGAGACTTAATTTAGTTTGCAGTGTAGGAAAAGGGTTTCAGGTGAGGGAAGAGCTAACCTGCTGGTGTGATGGGTGATGGATATGCAGAACATGGAGGGGGGCAGGCAGGATTCAGAATGAAGAGACGCCACTTCAACATAAGAGAGTAGCTCCCAAAAACATATTAACAAGGAAAGTGAACAGCAAGGATACAAGAGACTACAATTTGGGCTGGGGACATAGCTCAGTTGGTAGAGTGCTTGCTTGCATGCACAATGTGTCTGGGTTCAATCCCCAGCACCGGACACACACATACACACACACACAAAAATTGGCAAATCTTACTGTATGTAAATTGCACCTCAATAAATTTGACACAAAAATTGCTTTAAAAATCTCTTTAAAAAAAAGAGACCACAATTTGCTAAAATGGATTGAAAAGTGGCCGAAGTCCTAGGCTGGTGGTCTCAGTGAGATTGGAAAGAAGAGGTTTATGTCTTGTCAGGTGGCTAAAAAATAAGTTGTAGAATCTTATAGTTGAAGAAGACTTTAGACACCACCACTTTAAGCGATCCCAGTATATTCTTATTAACTATTGCATCCTGTACTCTTAAGGGATTTCCAAGTTTAAAAATTTGACTACTATTGGGTACCCAATTGCCTGATTTGTTGTCAGAGGTCAATAATATGTAATATGCCAATGAAAGAATGTAGTTTAAGTTAGTCATGTAATGTGAACTTGCTGTTCATGACTCTACCATGTTTCTGTAAAACATTGCAATTTATTAAATGTTTGCAATTTTTTGGTCCATTCAGTGACACAATGAGTAAGGAACATTATTAAATTTTTTGGTCCATTCAGTGACACAATGAGTAAGGAACATTGTCATTGTACCCATCTCATAGATGTGGATGCTCCCTCACCTGAAGTCATGGCCCGATGCAGTTGCTTAAAGCCTGGACATGAAAGTCAGCAAAACCAGGCCTGCACGCTAGCTTTGTAGTTCACAGCCATCCTTCATTGGCAAGTTTCATCGCCTGTGCCAATTTGGTGTTCTCATTTCTAAGAGTCAGGAAAGTATCTGAGGATGGTTGAAAGGATTAAATGTGTTAACTGCTGTAAAATGCTGAGAAGAGCGCCTGGTGGATAGGATGTCCTATGTGGTTTGTTCCCACCCAGCACCTGCTATGCCTCTGAGGGCAAGTGTATCAGTGCAGGGACCATTAATTTCTTCTTGTCCATCATTAGTAAATTCCTAGATGACGCCCTGATCTTACACTGTTTGTTTTGCCTTGTCCCTCATTTTTTTTTTCTTTCCTTAGCAGTGCTGGGGATAGAACCCAGGGCCTCAGACCTGCTGGCAAGTGCTCTACCACTGGCTGTACCCCAGCCCCCTCATTATATATATTTAAGAGATCTGCTAGTTCATAAGCAACTTGTATATCCTTTTATTTCTTATTTTTGTTTGCAAGAAGGAACCCCAAAATGTCTACAGATAGGCATAAAAGAGAAGAATCGAGGATTTTAATATTCTGATGATTATATTCTCTGCCTCATCCCTAAAATGAGTATTTTTCCTAAATAGCTCTTTAGACTCCTTGTTCACTTTCTGCTCACCCCCAGTCCTTACCACTACGACACCTGCTCCCATGTTAAAATCAAAACCAAACTGGTCATCAAGTAGACATGAGAGAGCATCTGTTGAAATGCTCTGCAGTCAGGGATTGAGTAGGTGACCCTGGTGCCACTTCTGCTGGTTTGACGCACAGGTCGCAGCCTTCGATTATTCTCTTAGCTCATCACTATCAGCAGAGTGGAGAGAGTCCATTTTCACAATTGTTGCTTTCATAGCGAATTACTTGGGATGAAAATCTTTGCAGAGACAGAAAGCAGATAAATATTCTCAGCGGGGAATAAAAGCAGGAGTGATAAGTATATTGCACTGTTGATTCTGTTTTGTTTGCAAATTTTCCTCGGAGGGACTTGGGTGGGAAGGGGAAGCTCTGGAGGCATGGAGGGGACCTAACAGAAGCATTTATTGTTTTTTGTTTTTTTTGAAAAAGAAACTCTGCTATGTTGTATGAGGTCCTATTCTTGATACTCAGGGTGAAATTTCTCCTCCCTTTGGTATTTGTGGCACTCATTTACAGAATAATAAAATCTTGGAGCAAAAGGATTTCAACATAATGGTGATATGTTGAGGAGAACGTTCATTGTTAAAGACCACTGCAGAAACTCTAGACTTCCACAGGGTTCTAGAATGTGGCCCCAGAAATCCAGGGCCTGTTTTGTGTTTTCAATATTTTTCTACCTCTCTGCCAAAGTCCTTATTCATTTAGAGAATCTTTTCTTAAGGATTTGTGATGTACCCAACTTTGTACCAAACAATGAGATGAATGTCAAGATGATAAGAAATGCCCACATGGAAATTTATATTTGCTTAGAATCCAGGTGCATGAACAGTCATGATTAAAAGGTAGAGTAATACTGGGAACAGAATGTCATGGGACTACAACTGAGAAGTTAAAAATAATCTGCCCTTTTTTTCTTTTTGAGCACTTTCCTGTGTGCCTGGCACTGTGCTGTGTGAGCAGGGCCTGGAGAATTGAGCTTGGATGGGTGGATAAACTGTGATGCAAGTTTCACACCTGGACGTGAACTGGTTGAAGGAATGGCTAGCTGGTCAGAGCACAGATGGGGATGGTGTTGGCAGTGAAGGGGGTTGGAGATGAAGCTGAAAATAGTTTGGTCATTATTCTGTTCATAGACAGGAAAAATCCCAGTTTCAAACACAGGCCAAGAGCATCATTTGCTTGCTGATGTGAAGAGATCATTCCGAGGGTTGCATGGAAGAGAAATTAGAGAAAGCAGAGAAAGGCCAGTGGGGAGATTCTGGGCTGCCAAGGCAAGAAATAATGAGAGCCAGGAGAGAAGAGGGAGACATTCCATCCAAGCAGGGGGACTTGATAATAGACTCTCAAAAGACACAATGCCCAGGATACCGTGCCTGGCAATGAGTATTGTCTTCTCTCCATATGGAGACACTCTCACACTCACACAGCACATGCCACAGAAAACCCAAGGGCCTGTGACATGTTTAAAATCCTTTGATTTATATTTTGAATGCTGGGAACATAATTTAAAAAGCCAAATAACATCGCCATTAAAATAGAGTGGCGGCCAACAGACAAGTGACTTTGAACAGAATTCTTTCCCAGAATTGTGGATGAAATGGCAGCGGACAGTGTGTACATTTCTTTTGCCAACTGTTGAGGAGTTTTGGCCATCTTCCTGTTTCTCCTAAATTTTTTATTAAGTATTTCTCTTAGTACTACTACAAAATGTCAGGTGCTGCACCAACAGAATTAACTGGCATATAGCTGCGGAGTACTTTGCCTGGTCTGTTGGTGGACCGCCATTAGGGTTAAAAAACATGGCTGGTCTGGCAATGGAAAGATTTTATCCTGGTTTATAATGGACTCCAAGAAAATGTTGGGCTACAGCTATTAGAAATAGTCTTCTAATCCGACAATAAATCTATACCAAACTTGATGTGTTTAAAAAATAATCTCTTGTCAAAAAGAGCCTAGGCGTCTTTTTCTAAATGAACTAGATGTCTGTGTCACAGAAGCCAGTCTCTGGACAGATCTCCAGGAACTTGCAATTTCATGAGTGTCAGTCATTGCCCTGGACAAGGCCATAAGGAAGCTGTTGCTCCCACGAGCAAGGTTGTGCTGCTCCAGGGCATCTTCTGTGTTTCGACTGGTAAAGGGTGGCCCCTCTTCCTCGGTAGAACTCTGAATCTAGATGTACAAGCCAGTGACTCCCATTCTAGCCAGTCTTAGTTAGCTAAGATTTCCATAAGCAAACTTTCATCCCCACTTAAGAATGTTAGCGCCAACTCTTTCTTCCCTGGGTCTTCTCTCTCAGCACCTCCTAATTCCTGGGTAATCAGGATTTCATGGAAATTAAAATGGGAGTGCTATTATGGTAAGAAATTCTTTAAGACTCATAAAAGCTGAATTCTAATGCAACATTAACTGTGCAACTGTAGACCAAGCAAGCTTCTTTGTGTCTGAGATTTATTACTTCTAAGTATGAATAAATATGCCTAGTGCTCAAGGTCATTGGGAATCTTAAAACGAGATAGTGTCAATAGAAGCCCCTAGAACACTGTCTGCAGTTGCTCAACAAATGTTGATTCACAAAATGTTTAAAAATCCTTAAGTATTTTCATGTAAGAGAAATCAAGGAGAAAATTTTTTTCTGAGCCTTCAATGTTATGAATGTCTGATTTTTTCTGGAAGGAATCCTGAATTCAGAATTTACAGATCAGTTGAGTTGGAGACTTCTAAATATTCATTCACAGTTGTCCTCTGGGCTTCAAGAATTGTAGCTTTGCAAAATTCTATGCTAGTGAGGCAAAATGCCTTATTATGGCAACAAATTCAATGGTGGAAATACCTTGCTGATTTTCACATCACTTATCCATCAGTAAATATTCTTAAAAATAGTATGTGCAAGAATTCTAACAACTGCCATTTTTGAGAGATCTGTATCTTCCAGGTACGTGCTCGGTTCTGCATGTATAAGCTCATGTATCTCCTCTCCCTGCAGCACTGTGAGGCAGCTCTTCTCCCAGTTTTACAAATAAGAAAACTAATGTTTAGGGAGGCTGAGTAAATTACTCAAGTTCAAAAGGACAGCAAAGGTCACACCTGAATGGATGGCCATTTGCCATTAACATGAGGTCCTTTTCTACCTGTTGAGCCACTGCCTTGCATACTCAGAGTTGTGACTTAGGCTGTCAAGGAGATTGCTCCTTGTTTTTCGAATGAAGTTTCACTCAGAGAGCATGCAGAGAGGGACCCAGAGGTCTGGGCTTACATGGCACTTGCCATCTGGGCTAAGGTAGCTTGGCTGAATGGAGCCAGCCAGATGTTATAAGGGGTTGGTGAAAGATAGCTGAAGGGTGGATAGACCCAGATGGTGGTCACTACCCATGACATTTTGAAGGTGTAACTGCTGTGTATCAAGGATACCTGGTTGAGGAGGTATAGGATATTGAATCCTGCTCTTTCTTTGCTCACTAGGCCAGACACCTGCAGGGCTGCAGCTGCCTTGGGGAAGGGTACCATTTTCTAATTTGCAAAAAGACACCCAATGGGCCAGGCCAGCAGCAGCCTAGGACCAGCTGGTTTCACAGCCATGCTGGCCAGCACTTCATCAGCACAAAGAACCTGAGATCACAGGAGAGGGAGGAGAGAAGGTCAGCAAGGAAACAGACCTGTTCCTTAGCAAGTAGAGTTTAAAGAAATGCTTCCACAAGGAAAAATATTTAGGAAAGAAGAATCAAAGGCAACTAGGGATCTTCAAGGACCCAAAATTCATCACATAAAAATCGATGTACTGTTTAAAAGGTCCATGAGAAAAACCTAGGGAAAAATGGCCCCTTACAGTAGAAGTAGGCTTAGCTATCCAGTCAGTTGCCACCAGTATAAGAGAAACTGTAAATATTAATGAAAAGACAGGGCGAGAATTTTAAAAGAAGCCTTTTTCTCTGAGCATCCTTTGTAGAGGAGAAAAAAATCGTTAAACTTTAAAAGGGATATATTTTTTCTACTGTATACTAGGGTTTTTTATAAAGCACTGCCTCCTGCTAGATGCTCTGCAGCAACTTTATATTCTTTAGGAGAGAGGCATTTGAGAATCTATACAGTGGGTCAGGCCCAAGGTGTCATGAATTTATAATAATGGAGGAAGGAGCAAAAGAAAGAGACAAATCAAGACAATAGAAGAAGATGGCTTAAGACCACCTTATTTTGTGACATAGTGGAATTATCAGGTTAAAAAAAAAAAAGGTAAAAGCAGCAAGCTGGCGGAGCGTGGCTTGAGGGGATGTCTAGGAATGTGAAGCCTGCCGCGAGACACTTGAAAGGAAAATGTGTGTTCACGTTTGGCTTCTCATGCTTGCTAGAGATGACCTGCATGTAAGTGATTTTCTGCTCTTGGAAATCAATTTTTACAAAAACAGTCCAGATAATTAGCTAGGCAAATTTTTATTTCTATCCAAAATATATATTCACAGATGGTCCTTGTCTCACTGTGGGTTTATGACCTGCAAAACCCATCATGAGTTGAAAACTATTTTGAATTGAAAATGCTTTCAATATACCTAACTACTAAACACCCTGGCTTAGTAGCATGGCACGATGTTGTGTGTAGGTGGTCACCCTTGCCATGGCTGGGCTGATGGGCAGCTGCAGCTCACTGATGCTGCCCAGCGTGGAGAGAATCCTTCAGCATATTGCTAGCCCAGGAGAGGAGCAAAAACTAAAGTTCACATCAATTTTTCCACCACCATAAAATTAAAAAATACTACAGTGACGAAGCTGCATCAATGATATAGCAGCTCAATATACAATAGCTAAACCATGGAACCAACCTAGCTGCCTTCAACAGATGAATGGATAAAGAAAATGCCATACATATACATGACAGAATATTACTCAGCCTTAAAGAGGAATGAAATTATAGCATTTGCAGGCAAATAGATGGAACTAGAGAATATTATGCTGAGTGGAATAAGCCAATCCCCCAAAATCAAAATCAAAATGTTTTCTCTGATATGTGGATGCTGATCCATAGTGAAGGGGTGGATAGGGAAGAATGAAAGAATTTGGATTATGAAGAGGGGAGTGAAAGGAGGGGTGAAGCTGTGGGGATGGTAAGGATTACATTACTTCTGTGACTGTGAACCATACACAGCCAGAGGAATGAGAAGTTGTGCTCTATTTATGTACAATATGTCACAATGCATTCTACTGTCAAGTATAACTAATTAGAATGAATTAAAAAATAAAACAAAATTGTAAGTCAAACCTCAGAAGTTAAGGAAGGGACCTTTTATATAAATACACAAATGCACACATACACACAAATAATATGGATTCTATATGTGATACAAATGTATGCACACACACACACATATATATAAACATGCATGTTTATGTTAAAATATATAATATATACTAATGTATATCGTGTGTGTGAGTGTGTATGTTTGTACCTTAATTCTTGCACGGTCCTCTATATTAAGTGCTTTATATCATTGATTGCAAATCATTATCCAGTATGTCTGCATCATTTTCTTATATTTATTGACTAAAAATAATGTCCATATTTTATCTGTTTGTCATCTAACATACAACACAAAAATCATAGAACACAAGCCTTCTTTCTCTTGGGGTGGTGGTGAGATCAAGTGGCAACATAGACTCATCAAATTTTAGAGGCTGAAGAGATTATTTTGGGGGGTTCGTTATATCCAAATTCTATATTATAAGCATAAAATTCTGAAGGTAGTCTTAATTAGCTTTCTTCCTTTGACTCATCCATGATTTATATAAAAGCAAACCAATATAGTCGGTGGTGGGTGGTTTTCCGCAAGGCTCGAGCAGTGTCGAAGTCGGCACTTGCTTCTGATGTTTTGTGTTTGTTTTGGTATTTCCATTTCCTGAGAGCGGTTCTTTCACAAACCTTGCCATTGGAAGATGACTTGAAACAGGCACATTTACCTAATAATATGGTTCTGATGAGGGTGATAAAATTAAACACCCGTTAAGGATGAGAATTTAAAAAAAATAAACTTAACATATTTATTAAGATTAATAAATTGTTTATTCACTCATTTAAAAAATGTCCATGGCCACAACCAATTTTAGAATATTTCCATTACCCCCCCCCAAAAAAAATAAATCCTGTATCCATTAATAACTCCCCATTTCCCTCCTTCTTACAACCACTGTCAACCACCTATGTTTTTTATTTCTCTGGATTTGCCTGGATTTCATAAAATGGGATCATGAAATTGGCTGTCTTTGTGAGTAGCTTCTTTCCATTGGTATGTGTTTTCATGGTTCATATGTTTAAGGTATCAATACTTCATTCCTTTTCATGGTCTAGTAACATTCCTTTGTGTGAATATAACTAATTTATTTAACCATTCATAAATTGATTAATATTTTGGTTGTTGCCCATTTTGGTTATGGTGAATGATAATATTTTGACTATTTGCCTACAAGCATTTATAGAATCATATGTTTTTATTTCTATTGGATCTCTACCTCCTAGGAGTACTGTTGCTGGGTCATTCGGCAACTCTGTGTTCATTTAACCCTGTAGGTAACCAGCAGGCTGTCTGCCAAGAGCTGTCGACACCACTGCACATGCCCCCCATTAGTGCTTGAGGGTCCCATTCTCCCCATTCTCACCTGCAGTTTGACTTATTATCTATCATTTTGGCTCTAGCAGTAGTGTGAAGTGTCTCTCTTTGTGGTTTTGCTTGGATTTACCTGGTGACTAATACTTTTAGTGTATTTTCATATTCTTTTTGCCCATGAAATAAATTTTATGCTTTTATGATTTGGTGAAAGAATTTCAGTTTCTCAAAAATATAATTTAAATTTAAGACTTGCTGAAAAAAAAAGACAAATTTAGGTGCAGTGGTGCACACTTGCAGTCTCAACTACTGGGGAGGCAAAGGTGGGGCATTGCTTGGGCCCAGGAGTTCCAGACCAGTCTGGCAACATGGGGATACCCCACCTCAATAATCAAAGATAACAGCAGCAGCAAACTCAACCAACAACCACACTGAAAGGGCAAGAAAAGATCAGAAAGAGAATCAGGGGTGGGAGATTCTGGTAGGAAAAAAAAAAAAGAGAGATTTATAAATGTGCTATCAAGTAAGAAAGGTAAGAAAGAGCTGTTCTCTTTTGGAAGGTGGGGAGTGTGTCCTTAGGAACTCATTTAGCTACAAATAAATCTGACAAATAGTGACATCATTAAGTGAGCTTTATTTTTCTTATTAGAAAGATCATATAGAGAATTAGACAGTGGCTGACACTGATTTAACTACTTGTTAGGGCCATTGACACTAATTTTTAAAAAGGTTCCCTGAGAATGAAACTTAAAATATTATTTTAAACCTAAGCCTGACAGTACTTGACTGCTACACTCCAGGTTTCATATTTAGTTTCAACGTGGGAGAAAGGTACAGAGTGAAGAACTGTCCTAGTTGGACTGACTTCATTTTCTTGCGAAAAGCAAAAGCTTTTCCAGAACAATCCCTAGTAGGGACTTCTACTTATGTCTCCCAAGCCTCCACTGCTTCCCATGGCCACCTAGATTCTGCAGAAAAGAAAGGCTGTATGTACATTTCATATCATACTTGGTACTAAGGCATAATATTGATGTATAATCCATTAATAGGGTAATAGTTCTTTTTTAAGGCTTTATTGAGGCAAAATTGACATACAGTTAATGTATTACTGAAGCCCTAGGTCAGATGCATGACTCTGGGATCCCCATGGACCAGGCTCAGCCACTTGCCCAATTGATAAAGGAAGAGACAAGTGGTCATGGACTCAGCAACCAAGAATCTATTCCCAGTGTACCCACACCAGGTAGAAGATTCGCAGTCTAGTGAGGTTGATGGTAATCAGGGTTATACAGAGAAGGAACAAATGTGCCGATCATAGAGCATGTATGGACAAGCAGTCTTGGTCAAACTGTGCTCTGGTTAGCTATTACCTTACGTTTGATTCTGCTAGACCTGGTGAAACCTGGGAAGATATATGCCTGCAAGACTTGCTGTGCCTGGAACTTGAAAGTATCTGGAGAACAGACATGGCTCCAAGGTAGAACAGATTAGAGGGACAAAATGAGTTGTTTAGCACAATGATTGACTCCTGCTTTAGGTTTAGAGCAATTTTGGGAGACTTCTATGCCCAGCACCCATGGTGTGGAATAGAACATTATAAAAACTGGTGATGGATAATCTTGATTTTGATGCCCGTGAAAATATTAAAAATGCCTTAGTTACTTTTAACTTTGTTTCTTTCATGGGAGAATAGAGACTAGGTCAATTTAGGACTAACGTACGTTGAATTTTCAGTTTCTAGATGAATTGTTAAAGGTTAACACATCTACTTGCAGAGTCAAGCAGAAACCTGACCCAAAGTTTAAGGTAGCAAAAGGAGACAGATGTAGTGTGCTGGCAGAGACGCTGAGCTTTCTTCCTGTTTCTATTTACCCATAAGACATCTGCAGGCTCAAGAGAACAGTCAGCACTTTTAGCAACTGTGGGCTTTAGAGCTCTGTTACCAACGTGCATACCTAATGTGCATAATTTGATAAGTTTATATATATGCGCTTAGGAAGCCATGGCCACCACCATGATAATAAACACATCCATCGCCTGTAAAATCCACGTACCCCTTTGTCCATCTCAGACAATACTTATCAGTTCTGCTGGATTTTATTTTTCTAGACTCCACAGAATTTTCTGTCAGTGACTATGTCAGCTACATGTTGAGATATCATTTTTTTCCTTCTTTTTTGCTGCCCACGATTTCTCTTTGCTTTTTTTTTTCCTTTTGAACTTGCTAGAGCCTTCATGACAAGGTTGGCTAGATGTGGCAGGCATGCACCTGTTTGCCTCGTTCTTGATCTTTGTAAATATTGCTAGAGATTTTCAGTTTTATTCATCTTCTTAACAAACTGGGTTTTCTTTGTATTTTGCTTACTGTTTTTTTTTCTAAATTGATTTCAAATTTTCTTAAATTCCCTTTCTTTCCCGTACTTTGTGTTTTATTTGCTGTTCCTTTTCTCTTTCATACATACATTTCTACAACTTTATTTTGGCTTTATTCCCTTCTTTCTCTAAGCCATTCTTTCTACTACCATCTGGCTTCACTAAGGACAAATTTTACCATATTCTACTCTACATAATGTTGGCCCAGGTTCCACCACAATATCTCATGCGTGGAGAGTGCTGTAGTCATTGATCACTAATACTTTGTACCTGTTCAAGGACTGTTTGGTCTCTTTGCCTTGCTATCGCACTTCATGTCCAAGGTCCTCTTGGTTATTTGGTTACTAATCTTGCCATACTCTATTAACTGCAAATTTTTACCATTTCTTAATATGAAACATTTTTTCTCTTCCTTCCAGGCAGGAATAATCTCCCCATTTTCTGGTCCCTGCCTTAGAAATACATGATGTAAGACCTCTTTTCAACTCGTAAAACATCTGTAAGCAGTTAATATTTAAGAATAGAGTACATTTATTACCCAATTTTCTGTCTCTTCATGGCCACTATTGGGGCTTTATGCATCATTTGGTTTTGCACATGATGGGAAACCAATAAGAATTTCGTTGACTCTGATTGAAATGCTATAATCCCTAATTTTTAATCAGCTAAACCTCATTTCTCTTTGAAAAGTTGTTATCAAAAGAATACGTGCACAATTTTTATATTTCAGTAAAAATATACCTCTTAAAAAGTTAAAAAAGCACACCACTTTGCAGTTATAATTTTATGACTCACCAGGAGGGAACAGCACTTCTAAAAGGAAGGCAGGAAACAGCTTATCCAAAGTTTTAAATTATTTAGTCTTCAGTTTTAAATATCATCTCAGAAGATTTAATATGGCATCTATTTTTAATCTTTAAAATTTTTCCTTCTTTTCAGTCAGGATCAATTTTTATATAGTCCCAACACACTACGAGGAAACAGTTCACTATACCGTGGATTTCTTTGAACATTTACACCATTGCTTATATCAGCAGGAAGCGTCTTGGGATTCAGCAGCAATTTTTATGACTGTACATGTTTTCTACAAACTCGTGCATTATTTTTCTCCTTATTCTGAGGTACATTTTTTCAAAAGGAAGGCATAAAAGCCCTTTGCTTCTTAAAAAAAATGAGCATCGCCTTCTGGCCTAACTCTATTATAGGGAGCAAGTTTTCACGATGATTAAAAAAGGAAAAAGGCACAAACAACTTGTGCAATTTGCCATGGTGTGAGTGCAAATATATATTAAAACAACAACAATAGCAACAGCAAAAAGTGCTATTGGATTTCTATAAACTTACTGAAGAACAATCAGAGGTAAATCTTGTTGACTTTGACTTTGTTGAAGATTTTTTTTAATATGAAACAAAAAGCAAAAAATCTATAAATGAAAGAATATCATTTTTGCTTTTCTGAGTGCATGGTAGCAAAATGAAAAATCAGAGCACAGACTGAGAGAAAGTATTTGCAAAGTGGATATAAACAAAGGACTTGCATTTAGGCTATAAGAAGAACTTTTATAACTCAACAATGAGAAGAGAAGGAACCCATGAAATGGGGCCGGATTTGAACAGATATCTTACCAGAGCTCATAGATAAATGGTAAATGCACATATGAAATGATGCTCAACATGATTAGAGATTGAGGAAAATGTAGTAAATCAATAGGACATACAGTTATACACTCCCATGTAAAGTCCAAAATGAAGTAAAGAATCTGGAAACACCACATATTGGTCAGGAGGTAGAACAGCTGGGAGTTTCATGTATTGCTGGTGGAAATGTAAAGTGGTACCACTGCTTTGAAAATAGTTTCCCAGTTGGCTAAGAAGTTAAACAAAATCACATAGCCCAACCCTTGCACCCCTAGGTATTTATCCAAGATTAAAGATAGCATATTCCACAGAAAAGAACTGTGTAGATGAATATTCACTGCAGCTTTATGTGTAATTGCCACAATATGAAACAACAAAAGTGTCTAGCAACAGATGAGTAGATAAACAAACTATGATATATTCACATGAGAACTGCTTGGCGATAAACTAGTGATGTGTACAGCAAAGTGAATGAACCTTAAAATGATTATATAGGCAAAAAATGTGTAGATACTGTTTAATTCTATTTATAAAATACCAGAAGATACATGCTGGCCTATAACAGCATATAATTCCCTCTGGTGTTTTTCTAGGTTGGGGAGGGGTGGTGATTAGAGAAAGAGTGGAAAGAAATTGCATAGGGACACCAGGACCCTCTTGGGTGTGCGGACAGATGTATTCATCCTCCTCATTGTACAGACAGTTCCCTATACATGAACATAATGTCAAAAATCATCAAGATCTACCATTGAAACATGTGCAATTTAAAGTAGGTCGATTATAACTCAAAATTCTTTTAAAATAAGATAAATGAAGATGATAGAAATTATTACTTTGCTGAGCATTTTACTTGAGAAACTTATGTCAAACTTAACCACCCGGTACATTTGCTGTTAAGGACTCTTACAAAACCTGTGATGTTTCTCTAGGTCTCCATCTGCCTTGCACTAAGCTGCAACAATTTAAAGGCATTTCGGTATTCTCAGAAACCAAGTATTATTTTTAACCAGAATTCAAATTTTCAAGACAATTTTTAAAAAAGTTTTTTTGCCTTTTGGCCTTCTTGGCATTGCTGATGCTACTGCCCAGGACAGAGGAAGGATATCTGGCATCGCTGTGGCAGTTCTGCCGTGGTCTTCTAAGAACTGGGCAACATCTCCTAACACCCATTGTGGTGAGCAGGGCTTCTGTTGTGGCTTGATGACACCTTGACACTTGATGACACCTTGATACTACATCTAGTGTAGACCGGTACCTATGAGGGAATGCATATTATTATACTATATTAAGGATTAATGGGCAAATGAGAATTGGAGACAGATCAGACACAAACTGCACACTGAATCTGATCACTTTCACTCCACTATTAGCCTTCAGCATAATTTTTGAGGTTGTTTTGAGGCTTACATGAACAAGAACCCTCTCCATCTCCAACTATATTTGGAATGACATAAGTACAAGAACATCTGTATATCTTTCCATTTTAAGAACAGGATCACACTTTCTAAAAATAAAAAAAAAAATGCAAAACACATTGAAAAGCATCACATGAATAGAAGTGCTTGTGTTATATTATTTATAATTTACCTTCCTTCTCCTGTATCTCTATACAACACCTTCCATGAAGGAGATTGTTGGAATTTAATTTGAAAAGTGACACCCAGCATAAGCCAAACCTTTTGACTTTAAAGAAAATGTATATAGTTGTTTTTAAGAGCTATAGTGATGGTGTCTTCTTCAAAAACTTTACTGGATTTTTTTCTGAATTTTTCTATTTGTGATAATTTAAGTACATGTGTGAATATTCCTTTCCATCATGTGTTTATTTATGTAGACTTATGCAGGAATTAAAATGACATTTCATCCCTTGATTTCTTGCCAAATGACACATAAAAAAAATCACTACAATATTTTAAAGCATTATCATGACTTGGATAGTCTACCTTTATTTGATGACCTTCACTGTACTTAAATTAAAAAAATGTATTTCTACACAACAGTCATATGAAGACATTAAGTCAAGGGTATGCTAATTAGAAAAACTAAAAACATGGAATAGTACAAAACAACTTAAAAATGTTTATTTTGATGCTAACTATACACTCAGCAGTTTGGAATACATTCCTCATTTTTAAGAAACTTGTGATGTGCTGAAATGCTCTGAAATTTTAAACTTCAGGTAACTTTTATTTGTAAAATCTCTGCTAAGGTCTAGGACCTTTAAAAAATTAAAGCTTAGATAACTGCAAAGGATTTCTATAAATGCAAATGCTGTTAAAAAGAGATTTGTAGCTGTTTATGCAGGATTAAATTAAATTCTACTGTGTCTTTAATTAGAAGTGTTTTCAAACTGTACCAACACTACCACAGCCTGACAAAGTCAGCCCTGGTTTCAAGATGATAGCTGATGCTGAATTTCCATGCACAGTGTTATGAAAGGCTTTACCAAGTTACTTAGGGGCCCACCTAAACCAACCAGAAGAATGCATGTTTAGAAATAGGATTCATCTCTTAGTTTGAAGTATAAGATGAAGTTTTTCCTTTTATAGATGTAAAGGACATGTGCAATTAAGAGTAATAGGGCCTTCTCTTCCTCACTTCCTTTGTGTATTCAATGAGATTCCAAATAGTATCTGAACTTGATGCATTCACATAAGTTATAATAGTACTCAATCCAAAGTGAGTATTCAGTGATTTGTTAGTTTTTTTTTATCATTTTAAAACATTTTCCTACAAATAGGCAAGCTTAAATGTTGACATTTGCTTACTATGTTTTGTTCCACTGTACTTAAGTAAAAATTCTTACTATAAGTTAATGCTTTTCAAAGTGTGTTTTGAGGAACATTCATCTGCTGTATCAGTTGCTGGTTGTGAAAAACATGAGCTTTTTGGTTAAATAAGCATGTGAAACAAATCCATGGTAAGGATAATAAAGTTAGATTTTATTGCTGCAGGATTTCTCAAAGCCTTAAATATGTAAAACTTATGTGTTAAGGTCAAACTCCAGTACCTTTTGTCTTTCCTGATAGAGTAAAAAAGGTTAAGAATCATCTTTTATTTAGTAGGCGAGATGATATTACTTCTAAAGTTTTTATATACCAAATAAGAGCACTGTCTCTCTTATATTCCAAATTGTGGGAATAGAAGTTCATAGCAGTTAGGACACTTTTAGGTAACAGAGCAGACAAGGAAAAAAAAATTAAACTGCAAAAGAATTTATGATGTCATCCTACACAAAGTCTAGAGATGGGTTTCAAAGATGGCTATACAGCATTTCAGTGACTCAGTCCTATTCTTTCCATTTCTTTGCCATCTTTGGCAGGCTGACTTGACCTCCTCCATGAGCTGCCATGTTCAGAACAGTTCAGAACATCACCCCCAGACAACAGTGACCAATGGGAAGATGGGAAAATGTCCTTCACTTGGAACCGGAAGTTATTTTCAGGTGTCTCCCCATATACTGCTTTTTATACTATTGCCTAAATTTGGATCACAAATCCACCTCCAAAGCAATTTTTTTTTGCAAAGGGAATAAAACAATCATGGATAGCTTAGAACACTCATGATTTCCTAGAATATTACAGTCTGAAGAACACAGCCTCTCAGTGGAAGCTAAACATATCAAGATTCTCTTAGCATGGAAGTTTGTGATATTTAGATTGTCAGTAGTGGTGCTGGTTGTACAGAACTCAGATTTTGTTAACCCACATAGCATTCTAAATGCAATAGCAGATCTAATAGAATTTAAATATTCACATGATCATATGTTCAACTGGACTTGATCACATTTGGGGAGGTAAGAAGCAAGTTCTATACCAAGTCTCAATGTATATTGTAAGCCAAAGAACTCGTTGTTAGCCTTTGCTACTTCAAGCTGCTTTGACATAACCATGTTTGCTTACCAGTGGATACTAATAAAACTAACAGAACTAAGTTTTCATTGTTATAAGAAAGCTTGAAATTTTAAGTTTTGCATTTTATATCACAGAGCCAAATTCAGTCAATGCTCGGATAGAAACAGCTATGACTGGATATTGCATCTATAAAACTTTAAAAAGATATTTGGGACCAGCAACTAGACAGATTGAATTTAGTAGTCCTCCCCACCCCTGTGCAATAGAACTTGCCTGATTTTTAGCCAAACCCTATCTATTTTATACTTCAATCATCAAACCAATATGTGTAAACTCCAAAGTTAAAGCTCACAGATGTTACACACATTTAAAAACATACGCAGAACAGCAAAATTTATTGCTAAGATCATAAAGCGCTCATTTTGTATATTGGAACCTTGAAACATTTTGGAAATTGGAAACTGGAAATAGGAAATATTCTTGGAAGTTTGTTGCCATAGTGTGGTCCCCTCCAAATATACCCCTCAAGTTTGGGTGACTGGAAAAGGCAAATAACCATGGAATTTCATTATGATATTTCAATCTCCTAGAGTCCTTTGTTGTTTGAGATAGAATTTGAAGGAAGATATTCCAAGCATATAGGGAATAAAGGTATTTTTTTCTTTTCCAATTACTACATAATATCTTTTTTATCAAATGATAATGGAAATATTAAAAGCGATTGTGATAAGTTTAGACATTCATACTTTTCCATAACACCGTTTTCACATTAACAAATGTTAATTTCACACCACAAATCTCTGAAATAATGCAGTAAATTAGGAAATCCTGGCAGAAAGATGGAAATTGGCTTGTCTCTACTCTCATACGATGGCATAGTTTGATTCAGTGTGAATCTTTGTATTTTATGCTGTCCTTTATAGTAAGAAAGAAAAGGAGCTTTGATGTTTGTTGTTTTGTTGGTTTCCATGAATTAGCAGAGAAAAGGTGGGCCACAGGAGAGCTTCCATATTCCTTTAGTGATTGATAAGCAGACCTTCAGCTGTTACCTAGGATCTAAATGCTCTGAGGTCACCATGGTTCAAAAGCTAGCCCTTCTGCTGAATATATGCATAACCTGGGTTTCTTTTTTTTACCTTTAAAAATAAATCCATATCTAGATAATATCAGAAACTTGTGATAGATATATTCCATATCTAAAAATAAATCCATATCTTATTGTGCTGATTTAATGGGATTATGCCTTAAAGGTGCTTAGCACACCGTGTTGTCCATGGGACTATCAAAAAATAACTCACAAGTTTCTGATGGTTCCATTGCTTAAAAATATGTTTAGAAAGATTATCCTTGAAATTAGAATTGTCTTAGCAGTAGCTGGCATTCTGACTTAACTACTGAATGGGTGTTATTTCCCGTGACATGGAGATGGTGGAATGTGCATTAATCTTGAATTTTCCTACTTAATAGGCTGTTGGAAAATTCACTTTGATTTTTTTAACACATATCTCCCTTAGTGTCTGTCACAGAACACTGACAAAACCTGTCAATCAGAGATATCTAGGTTTGCTTTAAATACACACACACACACACACACACACACATAATTCAAGGCAGCATGTTATAGGAGAGGAAATAGTAGGATAAAGAGATGCTAGTGTTTACACTGTCATCATGCTTTTATTTACACCCAAGCTGTTGTATCAGTAGCTCTGACCTTGGTGATTCTACATAGCTGAACTTGAGCCAGCAAACCTGCATTTGCATTTGTATTCTCACCAGGAAACTTTTGGAAATGTTATTTCTGTTTCTCTCTGTAAAAACCTAGCCTGTACATTTCCCTTGTGGTTAAGGACATAAATGTGTTAGTATTGTCAGAACCAGATCTATCCTTCTACTGTTTTTATTTCAGACTCCTGAGTGAGCAGAAAATATCCTTCCTCTTAGAAGCAAATGTTATAACCCATGTTATTTCCTGTAAAATAATACTATATGATTTTAGAATGTAGAGCCAAATACTTCTGTATCTCCAGGAGACTTCAGAGACCATGTGATCAGACATTTTCATGTTAGATATGGGGAAACTTAGTATTGGAGATGGGGATGGAACTTTTCAAATAGTTAACTAGCTTGGAAGCCACGTGTTCTGACTTTAAACCCCATCAGTTTGCATTGATTACACACTTCCATGGTGTGTGTGTGTGTGTGTGTGTGTGTGTGTGTATTTTTATTTTTATTTTTTTTTTAATTAACAACTAAAGAGTTCATCAGCAAATCACTCACTTGATAAATGGGGAAACGAGGGCTTAGAGCATTTTAGTAGACCTCTCCAGGGTAGTTAATGGCAAAATTTGTCTTGGGACTCCGGATGCAGCTCTCTCTGCATCCCACGTTGCCCATGTGAACCTGCCCATAAAGGGAATTCCCTCTCGCTAATAGATGCTGGATGTCATTATCGCCCTTCTTCTTCTGGCCTCTGCCTTTAGTCTCTGTGATATAAGCCACCCCGCACACAGCGTAACACCTCCGTGGTGACCCAGGTGTCACCTAAAGATGATGGATTCCTTACCAAGGTGATTCATGGCTCTCTCCGGTGAGGCGAGGGAGCATCCCAGACGCTGATTTCGTTTACTTTCAAGCCACTTGTTTGTCTTTCTGTGCGTCTGGAAGAGTCAGCAGCGATCACTCCGCTGATGTATGATCTGATTAGTGGTGCTGGGGCTGCTGCTCTCCTCAGGAACCATAAATCCCAACCAGGCTGGCCCCATCCTCTGCCACGATGCCTGTGAGCCTTCTAGGATAACCCTTGGCCATAAATTTGACTCATCATCAAGCTTTCAGCTACTGCAGAAGCAGTTTTGTACTATTACTTACGAGCTTTCTTTAAGAAAAATTACTTTCCAACTGCTGTAATTTTACAACATAGGCTTTGTGTGTAAGTGAAGATATTTAGGTGGAAATATTTGAGATTTATTAAGTTTTCTTTACCCTTCCACATAGCTCTCCTCCACTCTCCATCTGTAGGACCCTAGAGTTGGTAGAGGTCTTTCTAGCTAGGTATGGATTCTAGACGTGGGCAGACTTGAGGTTAAACTCTGTTCAGACGCTTATTGGCTGTGTGACTTTGAGCACTTGCTTAAAGCTTTGTGAACCCGGCTTTCTTCATGTGTATAAAGTGGGAATAGTAATGGCAGCTAAACTTATAGACACTTGGGAGAAATAAATATAATTATATGAAGAACCTGACAGAGTGCCTGATAGATACTAAATGATCAGTAAGTGAAGCCATGATGAAGATGATGGTGACAATGATGACAGCTATGACATGTTGTGTGTGAATGTTGTCTCTGTAACTTTCATCAGAGTACGAATGGTGTATTTTGCTTCATTTCCATCCTCCCCATAGCATTTGATGTAAGTGCATATAATGGATAAAAGAACACATACTTACTTAATAAACATGAATTGATGCCCACAAAGTCTGAAGTGACATGCTCTTTGTGCCTCAGATCATTAGAGTCTATTTGGATAAATAAAATATACTCACTTTTCTTTCTTTCTTTCTTTCTTTCTTTCTTTCTTTCTTTCTTTCTTTCTTTCTTTCTTTCTTTCTTTCTTTCTTAGTCTAGCAAACAGTTATTACTAGACTAGATGTTGCATAAGGTACTGAGAATAGAGACAAAAGGTAATGTTCTTGCCCTCAAGTTCACAGCTTAGGATGGCCAGACAGATGTTAATGCATATAGAGGCAAATATAAAAACACTTGAGGTTATGAGGGTCAAGAGAAGAATGGGGCCATTGGTAGATAGAGAAACCACTTGAAAACAGATTATTGATCTAGGGGTGCAATATTACCTCTAGGTCTAATCAGAGTGAAAAATCATAGAGATAATAGGACACATACATTCTTGTGCTCTTGCAAACAGATGAACATGAGGCTTCTTTTTCATAATTTGGATTCTGTATGGTCTCATAGTCTTGCATATTAGATGAGATCGGGCTCCAAAGTACATATATGAAGACACGAATTGATGTGAACATATTTTCTATACAAACAGATATGAAAATTTGTGCTCTATATGTGTAATAAGAATTGTAATGCATTTGGCTATCATGTATTTAAAAAAATAAAATCAATTAAAAATATTGCAAATTAAAGGCCAGTTCTGATCTTCAACAACAACCACCACTCTCCAGAAAGAAGACATAATTAGATGTTGTTTTCCCTCTAAGCAGGTTCACAGGAATTTAGCTTTCTATGTTGCTTTCAAAAAGGAAAAGATCAAATGATGATTAGTCTTTCAAAATCAATAATCCTTCTACCTGAAATATCTATCTATCACAAATAACACCATAAGTCTTGAAAGAACTTATTTCAAACGTAACTCCTCAGAAGATCCAGGATGCAGAAAGAAGAGGGGTCTCACAGGGGATGGATCAGGGTACTTTTTTGTGTTTCAGTTTCACTGACTACAAATGGGGTCCTAATGCCAGACCAGCATGCCTGATGACATAGTGTGAGACAGTGGGCATACTTTAAAAAGTAAAGAGTATGAACAACTCTGTTTATTTCCGTTATTGTTATTTTTGCTTGAAAATTTATCACAGTGGGAAGGTGTTGACTTCTGCCTTATCTTTGGCTTCTGGAGGATGAAATTTCCAGCAATATTTGCATTTATATAAAATTCTTTCACTGCGTGTCCTAGTGGAGGCAATTTAGATTACGAGTAACAGGTTCTTATTCTAACTCATTTCCTCCAAACAGAGGTCATTTATGGGGAAAAATGTGAGTTATATCATGAAATTTAAAAGCAGGAAGTGCAGTTACATCTAAAGGGACTGGGATGAGGATCTGTATCTTTCTGTGCCCAAAAGAGTTCTCCAAAACGGTTTCTTCCAGCTTCTCGCTCCAATCAGCTCAGACCATAGAGATACTAAATGCTCAGATCAGAGGATCTGAATGATGGAACTTGGATCATGTGTCAGTCCTGGTTCAGTGATAACCAGAGTGATGGGTTCATTTGACTAGAGGTGTGTGTGTGTGGGGGGGGTGACCTTACTTAAAAAGGGCTGGGCAGATCATTTAAATAGTATCCACTCTGAAAGGAACTTTCCATATACTAGAGTAGTTCCAAAGGATATTTCTGTACTAAAAATGGAAGGAAATGCCTGAGCATTAAAGAACAGAGACAAGTTCAAGGTGGAGAGAAATTTATCAGGCAAGTTTTTGAGACTCGCAGTTGAGATTCCAGCTGCCCATTAGCCTGCAGTGAATGTTATCAGGGAGGGTGCCCAGGGTGAAATCCCTTAGTAGGAAGGCTCACTGACTTGGACGTTCCTCTGAGAAGTGGCTGTCAAGTGGGCTCTGTCATTCAGGTAGGGCATCCTAGCTGCACATCTGCCAGAAGCCCCTGGTAAAGCCTGTGGCAGAGAAACCACATACTTCTTTTCTCTACCACCTGAAATCTCCTGATGGGCATCCCCAACAAGAAAATGGCTGGTGTCCCTTTTATTTCATTCAGACAGTGCTGCTCTGGGAAGGACACGAGGGCTGTGACCATGCATCTTACAGTTGACATTGGGGATATAAATGTCAGAAGAATGGAGTAATACAAATACCTCTCCCCTTCACACATGAACTGCTTCCTGAGGAGCTGTGCTGAAATCAAACTTGTATTATTCCAGCCATATTTTCTCCCTGCCTTGCAGAGTAATTTTTGAGACACCTCTGCATTTCTGATTAATCTACTATTAGTAAGAGCTCTTCATGCTTTGCTGTCTCAGGATTTCTGCTCCTTGGTCTTTTCTTTTGAGGGAAAAAATGATTTATGAACACACCTGCATTTTCAACTTTACTACCATACTAGTCCATTTAACTGTTTCTGAGCAAGTTAAACTCGATAATGATACATCTCTCCCCTCATGAAGGTCCTTTGCACTATCTTGCAACTTTACTTACCTTCTTCCATGTGCAGGCTCCTGGATCTAAGTGCTTGTGTTCCCTTAGTGCTTAGCTGTATGACCCAAGCTACTTGACCTCTCTGTGCTTTAGTTTTTATCTCTGCACATGGTGGATAATAATATCTGCAATTCCTATAAGCAGTAAAAGAGAGTGCATATTTTAACCTCCTAGAACACTGCCTGGCATATCCAACTCAGATTAAATGCTTGCTAGTATTGTTATTACCTCTTTATTTTAATGGCTTTATCATTTGCCAGACTTCCAAGCTAGACAGTTATTTCTGATTCCCTTCTCTTCATCAATTATTCATTATAATACTAGTAATAATAACGATAGCAATAATACCAGCCAACATTTGTTGAACACTGACTATACGCTGAGCTTTAATTTGTACTAAGCGCTTTAAGCGGTTAGCTTATTTAATTCTCTTAATAACACCATCTCTATTTTAAAGAGGAGAAATGTGAAGTTCCAAGGGATGAGGTCACGTGTGCAATATGACAAAGTTAGTGAATGGCAGAGACACAGTTGTATACAAGTTTTGTCTGACGCCCTAACTCTGCTAACCTCTTAGAAATTCTGCAACCAAATTTAGTCCATTTACCTCTGAAATCTCTGCTCAGTCCCTCCTCTCCTTGGATAGGTCTGTTTTCTGAGGTGATTTCCAATGAGGTCTTCTGTCCTCATTTTTTCCTTACTTAAACCATTTTCCAACCTTCTCTCAAAGTTCTCCTTCTAAAACAGTTAGTGCATTCCAAACCGGCCTTGGCTCTCCATTTCTGAAATGTATTGGTTCTTCAGCACCAATCTTCCCAACTTCCACGCTGTCATCTAATCTTACCACGCTGCCATTATGTATTCTAATGTACATGCCCTCCTTCTCTTCCAAAACTTTGTGCAATTGTTGGATCTACCTTCTTTGGCCTTGTGTTTCCTCACCTGCTTAACTTGCTGGTCCTCTCCAACCTTGTTCAAATGCCTCTCGTTTTCCTAACCACGCTAATCACAGAGCAATTATCTTCCCCTTTACTCTCATGACACTATATTTGTACAGTTGTACGTAAATTCAATAGTGTATTATTATTTGCTTCTTTCTTGTCTGTCTCTGCCTATGAGTTCTCAAAGGGCAATCAGCACATCCTAGTTATTTTAGGTCCATAGCCAAGTGCTTAGCCCATATTAAGTCCTTATAATGTTGAATTTGAAAAGACGCAAGGAAATGAACTCATCTACATGTTTAAGTTAGCTCCCATGATAGTTTTTAAATTTTTGTTTAAATAAAAAATCTTCCTTTCTCATTTAGAGTCTTTTATGTTTGAACTTTTGGTTATGGTTTTCTTAGAGTCATTCCCACTCTTCTATTCAAAGAGCTATTGTTTCTATAAAGAAGTTTGGGACGTTTCATGGAAGTTGTTAGTTGTTTTTTTTTTTTTTTTTTCGCTCTAGAAAGGTAGTGTACTTTGAATTTTTGCTGCATAGAAGATTCAAGAGGTGGTAATGAAAGTGATTAACAAGAGAATACTGCTGTTTAAGTAATCAACCTACCAATTATTTATTAGAGGTCTGTACTTCCTAGATAGGAGAACCTTTAATTTAAGCACATTAAATCTTGAATCTTATTTTTGAACCATATATCAAGTCACAGAGGCTTTCTGTTTGGAGAATGGTTGGAGGAAGGGTTTCTAGAAACGTAGCCAGGAACCTTCTTTCTTATAGATCTGGAAGCATTAAATAAATACATTACCAGTAATTCAGACTTTTTTTGAGTACATCCTCACCAAGGACACTTTTCAGGAGCAGTTTTATGTGGATCTTGTGACCATCTCTTGACCAATTGGATCTCAAGGGACACCTGACCTGTTCCATCAGCTGTTAGAGCTGGGCATGTGAAAACAGGGGTCAGACATGCCTCCTCTCTTAGAAACATAAATTAAGAAATACTGAGACAAGAAGGCAGTCTGCAGAATGGGAGCCAATGCTGAAGCTTCATGGTCTATAGAAGTATCTTTTAAAGGACAAGCAGCATGGAAATCAATGGAATTCTTATTGAAATGCAGAATCTAAGGCTCCATCTCCAGATTTTTGACTCATGATGGACAAACACCTTAATTTTAAGGTTTATTAATAATGGATTTACAGTGACCAAGGCATGGTGAGCTATGGATGAGCTATATAGTTCCCAGAGAATAAGTAATATTAACATGTAGAAGCCCTGTATATTCAGACAGATTGAATAAAATTGGTAGGTCTAGGTGTATGCATGTGTGTGTGTGTGTGTGTGTGTACAAGATACAAGAAAGCCATTATGGCCAAATTTACAGAGATAAGAAATTTATTAGGAGGATATAAAGCAGTCTAGAGAATATGAACGAAGGGAAGAGACTCAAGCTCAGAACAAGGAAAGAATCCAGAGAAGTAGCAGTGGGACAGCAAGAACTGAGGTCTTCCTAGGGCAGCTTCACTGTTAGCATGGATGGACCCCCAACTATGTTTTTCCATTTTTGCATCAGAATTTTGATGCAAATTTTGCATCAGGAGTCATTTTCTGGGGTGGTGATGATGAAAGTACAAGAGTCCAATTTGGGATTCTCAAGACAGAGAGGGAAGAACAACTTGATCCTCCTGTGTCTGCCTGTTGTGCAGGAAGGGAATTTCCAATAGCATGAGAAAAAGGATAATAGATATCTCCCCAACAGAAATAACATGACACCTGTTGGAGGAAGACAGACAAAGGACAATATATGCAGAGTCAAACTAATGAGAAAAGGTCTCTGAATTCCTTCTACTGATGACTTTTTGACTTTGGATTTAAATCCACTTTCTGGACCCTGCAATTGTGCAGTGTTTCCTTACTTCTCGTGTATATGTCTCATTCTGGTCACTCCTTCTTCAACCCAAGTGTGCCTCTTGACTCCTTTTGGCTAAAAGTAAAATATAACATTTGAGCTCTGCTGTAGAGAGCTGAGTGGTCCAGAGCAGTAAATGACCATCTTTGGGTAAGATGAGAAGGTTGAACTTATTAAGGCCCTTCCCTCTGCAGATGACCACAGTAATGACACTCACCTGCTCATCACCTCATTGTTCCTGCCTTGCTGTTTATGAAGACTATAAATGCATCAAAGGACACTTCAAGTACCAGAGAAAAATAATTTTAAAAGATTTTTGTTGTTGGTGGTGGTAATATTGTTTGCTAAGCTGTTTGTTACTTTTTTCAATTTGTCCTGCAACAACATGGCCTTCTCCCTACTCATGCTTGGGTGCTTTGGCTTGTGTTAACCATGTCTGGCAGACAGGTTGGACTGATGCCCCACAGAGTCCCACACTGGAGAAGCCCTAGGAACTCAAACACTCATTAGTCACCACAGTGTAAGACACGATCCACTTTATGCAGGGCCTTCCTGATTTTCTATTTAACAAAAGAGAAATTCTGAAACATGTTTTCCCTTGGTTTTGCTAATTGTGAAACTGTGGCAACAGAATTTGGACCTAGACCTTCTTCCTGAGTTTCTCTTGGAGCTTTAGAAATGATCTGTAAAAACACGACATAAAGAAAAATAACTTTATTACTCCTCCTGAGGATGCTATGTTTACTAGGGGATTAAAACATTAGTAAGATGATTTTTTGAAATATGAGTCACTGTTGGTTTTGCATTGTATTTTGAGTTTTTTTGGAAGAATGAGATAGACATGTATTATGTCCTTTATTTACAGAAGAATTCTGAACTCCAGTGCCTATAAGGGCTAAACAGGACATGAAAGAATGAAATAATTGGTGCAACAGGGAATGATAAGTTCTCTGGAATGAAAGACTATCCTGTGAAAAAGAATTTGGGAGGGCTGGTGATGTAGTTCAGTGGTAGAGCACTATCTTAGCATGACAAGGCCCTGGGATGGATCCTGAGTACTGCAGGTGTGCGGTAGCAATGTACAAGACTTAGCCGGTCATTACCCATTAGGAAAGCATGTATGATATTGTTCCATTATGCAATTTTCTAAAATGACCTAGATTTTGGAACTTCTGACTTTTGTGTAAATTCTTCTGATTTTAAACTGTTGACAATGAGTTCATTTAAAAACATACCTCTGCAGGTCAAATAATGCACTCTCTAGTCTGAATGTAACCAATTGTAAACCCTGCTGTAAAGAAACACTCACAAATGGAATAGAAAGGAGAAAATCCAGTGTTCCTAGTGTTGAGATATATGATGTTTAAATGAAAACTCTTTCTAATTATATGGATATTCAACATCGATGCAGTGGAATTATATAAATGACTTAATGGTTTGTTGTTGTTTTTGATTTTGATTTTTTAAGATCAGTTATTAGAGAAAGGCATAGGGAAAATGAATCGGATTTTGGAGTCCCAAAGACTTAACTTCCAGAAGAACATAAATTAGCCCGATGAACAAGGGTAACTTTTCAGACTTTATTAATTTTCTTTATTTGGAAAGTAGGAAAATATTCCAGACATCAGAGGTACAGATGAATATTAAATAAGAAGTATGAAACTCATATGCTATGTGAACTTCCTTCCCCTTGAATTAACTCCATTCCCAAAGCCTGGGTCAGCTCAAACCCACTTCCTTAGCTTCCCCAAATGTGGGATCATCAAGCTTCACGTGTTGTTTCTTTATTCTGAGTCCCCATGGCCTTCTCTCTCTTAGGCCTGGATTAGACCCAGACTGATTTTTTTTTTAATTCCAATCACATTTAATATTCTGAGAATTGGTAAATTTGGTGTAGATTCTTAGAAATCCAAGGCTAGGGATGATATATATTTCCTAGTTTCTCCATCTTCCTTATTTGCTGTCTCCTGTGCTTCCTAAAGTCAATGCTTCTGATCCTTGACAGAATTCTTAGACCCTCAACAGCCCCTTTGGAATTCTGATATTTAAAATATTTCTTCATCTGGGCCTTAATTGGCTTCCCAAGGTTCTTACCATAGTCTACAAGGTTCTACCCAGTCTCCTTTTCTCACCTTTCCACACATCTTTATGTTACTGATTACTGTGATCTCTGATGATTTCTTCTTGCCCAGAGACATGCTTACATTTTTGCTTGCCCCCCACTATCATCCCTCACAGTGATCTCATCAGTTTCATGATTTTAATGTTTCATGACAAGTACAGCATGTTGATGACATCCCTGTTTTGGCTTCCAGCTTGGACCAAACTCCTGAACTCCAGAACTCTATATCTACCTCCTTAGTTAACATTGGGTATCTTGTCTAGCAATGCACATATAAAATGCAAACTGAAAAACAACAACAACAACAAAAAAAACACTTTATCTTGCCTACAGATCTCTTCCATGTCTTCCAGCATATCATGAATAAGAGATGTTAAGTGGTGTTGGAAGCTGTTAATATATCAGGTTGTATAATGGTTAAGAATCATCCTTTGGATTTAGCAATGTAGTAGGCATTCATCATAAAGGAAAGAATTGGAAGCCTGATTGGATTTAAGAGAAAAAATGGGAGAAGAATAATTGGAGAGACCCATAGAGACAACTTTTAGTGGAACTCTGCCTTCTAGAGAAGTGGTAGCTGGGAATGGATTTTTTTTAAGATTGATGGATGTAGCAGTGTGCTTATAGACTGATGGAATGGACCCAAATGTAAGCAAGAAATTTGAGTGAAAATTGCTGAAGTTGTGAGTAGATGAGAGGAGAGTGAATCAAGTACATAAGTGGATAGGTAGAAGAAGAATTAGATACTTAGAAGTAAAATCTGTTGATTTACAAAAGGAAAATGCAGATTAGGTATAAAGAGAGAGTTAAATGTGAAAAATGAAGTTTCTCTTTATGGAAACTCTCTTCTGAATGCTTCATCGTTTTCAGGGAAGTAGGAGGCAAGGTCTGTCAGCTAAGAGGAAGAATGGGAAAGAGGTGTTGGTTGTTTGGAGGGGGGGGTATTGTGAAGTTGTTAAATAGTCGTCTAGGAGGTTGGAGAATAGACAAGCAGAGGAATTTAGAATGGTTGCTTGTAGCATTGAGGGCTCCTCAAGTTCTCCGCACAAGGATTCAGAAAGACTAACGATTTTGCGTTTTTCTACAGTTCCCATCCAGCTGCAGAGGATGTGCCATAGAACAAGGAGTCATATTTCGTTGGGGTCTGTATATATAAGTGTGAAAATGGGGGGGGGGGTTAAAGTTATGTGCAATTAAGTGATTATAATAATTGAAAGCAGAATGAAAGTTGACCAAGGAGAGGAAAAAAAATAGGTGTTGGTGAGGGATATAATAAAGGTGACAGGGTATATGGAGAGGAGAACTTAGAGATTTCCAGAGAACTGCTGGGGTTGGGGAGAGGTATGAGAGGGGTGTTAGGAGAGTAGATGTTGTGCTTCAGTGCTATAGTTGAGTAGTTATAAAAGATACCCTGGAGACTGAAATGCCCAACTAGCCCCTTACAGAATATGTTATCTCAAATCTGTTCTAGAATATACCTATGACAGTGAACCACTGAGTAGAGTGAAAGTCAAGGTTAGTTGGGAAGAGACTTTCCAACAAATGATCTAGATGTTAGGGGAGTTATTTATGCATATAAATATGCTAATATTGAAATAGTCAAAATTGAGGCAGCAGTAGTATAAATGGTAGTAAGCCTGAAGAAAAATGTCACAGAGACACAGATTCTATTGAAGCTGGGGATTAATGGGTGAGAAAACAGCAGTGGTATTGAATCACAACCTAAGACAGAAAAGCTGGAATTGAAGGGAAAAGGTCTGGAATGGACAATATGATGCATGGGAGACTTTACTCCATCTCCCGGTCCTGTTGTTATAGAAAACCTAGAAGAAAAATGTAGCTTCCATCTGAGCAACTGCAGGAGAAACTACGTCTTCAGGGCAAAGCCTGATTTCCCTTGGAGTAAGAAAATAAAAGGAATGTTGAGAGAAGAAGTTGAAGGTTCTGAGCATGTAGAAGTATGAATTTCAGAGATCCTAGTGGGAAGGTTTCACCAATTGGAGGGGAGTAGAGAATGGAGATGAAGTAGCATTTATTGTGATTTGTGCATTAGCGATCAATCTGAGGGCTAAGAAGAGAATGTGCACAGTATCTTCCTTTTACCCCTCCAGGTGCATGTTCAATGAGAAAACAGGCATACATTTGTACTGACCTTGGCAAGTCAGGACACATGGTCATCCTACTTAGGATTAGAATGTGAGAGGTGAGGAGACCTGGAAGTTTGAGGATTCTTTTGATGGCGAATATAAACAGGGATACGAGATATAATGGGATTAGTGCTGTTGGACTTGAGTTAAAAGGGTCTAGATGAAAGTATGTGCATTCTGGTCAAGAGGAGCAATGGCCAGCAATCACCCTCCCCTTTTTAACCCTAAAGGTGGAGGAAAGGAGGCCTGGGAGATTAAGCCACTTTGTGAACAAAGGCCTTCTTTCTTAATTCTCATTGATGCCATGAAGGTCCTGGGGAGGTGGGCTCTCAGTGATGGGTCACCAAATGCTAGTAAGACAGTTGGAGTCAACTAGGACTTATGGAAGCCCAAGGATTCCCTCCTGACTATGCCTCTGGAGGGCTGGAAACAGGGACTACAATGGCCTTTGATGCTTCACAGGAAAATCATCAGTCAGTTTTCCACCCCCTACAAAAGAAGATGCAAAACAACATGTTCAGGATAGTATTTATTTTTCCCCAAGTATTATTGATACTCTAGATTCAGTTCTTGAGTAGGCAGGACTTTGGTGGAAGTTTTGAAATCTGATTAATGAAGTTCTGCCCTAATTAGGATCTGTGTCCCCTAATACATTTAAAGCTTGGTTCATAGGAAAAAAAATTCTCTTTTGTTCTTAAATGTGACGGCTGAGTGATTAAACTGAGTTCTGGGGATAACTGGAGGAAAAAAAGATAGTAGTTGAAACTTCTCTTTAATGGGTTTATAGTTTGAATTTAAAATATTTGAGCGTGGCGATCCCCAGTCAGGGGTTCATGAAATAACAATAAGGCAGGCTCAGCAATCTTCTGTCATCTATCAGTCTTCACAAATGTCCTGGTGGTAAGTGAAACCTTGCATTTAAATAAATGCATTTGGACCTAATTTTTGCCTTTCACGCTGTGAAAGAACTGTCAAATTTGAAGTGTAATGACTGTATGATTTCTTGTAATGGCACCAAAAAAACCTGAAAAACAGATTTGAATGTCATCTAAGTAAATTCTCTGTGGGATGCAGGCCCATTTAGAGATTACTTTTCTTTTTGGCTTTTATTCAACAAAGCAGGAGCACATCGCAAAGAAGTGGGTATTAAGAGGAATCTCAGGGAGGAAGAGGCAGAGTGAAGCCTCATGTAGCCCAGAAAATGAAAAATGTTGACATTGTTTTAGTTAAACTTCTTCATTGTCATGGGAGCATTGATCTGCCCCTGAGACAAACAGCCCTTGACATGAGCGAGATCTCTTGAACTTGCCTGGTATGACAGCCATATATCCTGTACTTTCTCCCAGGGCAAGTGGCTTTCCAATATTTTACTCCAATTTTCACTATTAAATATTAATACATTCTATAACTTCTAATTTTTTAAACTCCATACCAAGTCCTCAACCCATTATCACATCTCTCTTGACTTTGAATGTGGGCAATACACTTGGTTATGGAATAGAAGAGAATGTACTAGAATGGAAAGGTTCAGGCTTGGAATTCTAAGGTCTGTCTCCAATTGGGAATATTAACTTGAACATTGTAGATGTCTGGACTTAAACATGAAACTTCCTTTTAAAATGAAATGGAATAAATTAGTCATTTTCAGACTGTGCCTTTTGACTCCTAGGGTTCTGAAGAAATATCTTAAGGAACACTATGGGATTTGCCAGCCAAGGAGGCAGGATCTTTTCCCATGCCTATCTTATAAATTCATGTTTGGAAAATGATAACAGCTGTATGAAAGTTTGAAACTAAGTGTCTTTGACAATCTCTAAGAACTTCTTCTAGGGTCAAAATCCTGATATGTGTGACTCTTTGTTTCATCATAAAAACAATTTTCAGCAAAATCTCATATTGCTATTCAGGTATGTATTAAAGCAAAACGCTGATAATAATGTTTGGTATATTTCCCAGGAGAGGAGAAATTGACAATGAGTTTCTCTTTCTACACTGTAAATGCCATGTGAGAAAGGATCATGTCTATCTAGTGCCAAATCACCATCATTGAGTATAAGACATAATGCATAGCAGATGCTCAATACATTCTGAATGGATGAACAAACAGGGAAATGAATGAGTACATGAACCCCATCCTGATAGTTTTGGTTTGGACTCTTAAATTCAACTGTGAAAGCTTTTCCTTTGATAACTTCACATCAACTTTCTTTCTTTCTGCTTTTTTTCTGAGTTGGTACCATCTAAGAAATGTGTTCCTGGGATACTTTTGAGTAGTTGCCTTGTGAGTAAATTATCCTTATGATGCCATGTGAATATTAGAGGACTTGGGAAACAAGGCAAGCTGTACATATTTTTCTTTCTTTTTTTTTTAAGAGAGAGAGAGAGAGATTTATTTTTCGGTTTTCGGTGGACACAACATCTTTATTTTTATTTTATGTGGTGCTGAGGATCGAACCCAGCACCCCGCACATGCCAGGCAAGCGAGTTACTGCTTGAGCCACATCTCCAGCCACTGCATATATTTTTCTTTAATAGTATATATGAAAAAAAATAGAATGGTGTGGTAGCAGTGATAAGAAGAGCACCCCAGTGTTTATCCTATGTCTCTGAACTTGTAGATCAATTAAATCATCTATTGATCCAACAGACTTTTATTTTCTACTTTGTACTGGATCCTATACTTAGAGAACAGAGAGTTCACAGTCTTTTAAATGAGGTACATATTTGATAAGATAGTTATACCAACCTAGAATGAATAAATGTCATAAGAAAGAGTATAAATTTTTGGAGGGCCACAGTACTGAATAATTTCCATTTCATGTTTTAGAAACAGTTAAGCAGTGATGCTTAAACAAGTCAGACCTTTTTTGTTTGTTGATTCTGTGTTCCAAAAGTTTTCAAACTGATATCAAGAATGTGTTCTTCATGTACTTCCTGTCTGCCATCTTGACTTCCTGTCAGCCATCTTCACCATTTTAGCAGTCTCCCCTCAGATTTTCAGCATGCCTGCTGGAGCTCTGGGATCAGAGGTTCATAAGATTGCTTTGGAAGACAACAAGTGGTCAGGATGGTGAAAGAAGGAATTTATCTGAATGCACACCTTTTATTGGAAAGGAAAATGACACCAAAATATAACTAAGCAGATCTCTTTCAAGTCTCATTGAATAGAAGTGGATCAAAAGGCTCTATCAAGTTTCAGAGGGGATGGGAAATTGTTCAGAATTCATCATTGTGGTTCTCAAAGTTATCCAATAGAAGATACAATGAAAAAGTAGAAACCTTTTAGAATTGTAAAATATGTAATGAAATTAAGAACTCAGTAGGTGGGCTCAACAGTAGAATGAAGAGGTCAGAGGTCAAGTGAATTTGAAGATTGCACAACAGAATTTACCAAATACTTCAGAAGCTTATAAATGAGGAAGGTAAACAGATGTACAATAGAGAAAAACATTTTATATTTCAGTAAAATGAGTAAAATCTAGACACCAATAGACTAATAATTTATGAATGCATTGTGTAAAACCTAGAACAATACTTAAAAAAAACTAGACAAATGGATGCATTTAAAAACATTAAAGATAAATCGAAATGGAATGGTAGAGAATATTAAAGTAACTTTCAGGAAGGCAGGAAAAGCAAAATGGTGACATAAAAAAATTTAAAACACAAATCAAAATGAAAGTCAAACTTACACCCTGCCTGAGGATGATGGGAAATACTGTGACTTTTAGTTTCTTCTCAACAAAAGAAATAATCTGTGAGGTGAATAGAGAGCCTACGTCTTGGGAGCAAATTTTACCCCTCACACATCAGATAGAGCACTAATCTCTAGGGTATATAAAGAACTCAAAAGCTAAGCACCAAAAAAACAAATAACCCAATCAATAAATGGGCCAAGGAACTGAACAGACACTTATCAGAAGATGATGTACAATCAGTCAACAAATACATGAAAAAAATGTTCATCATCACTAGCAATTAAAGAAATGCCAATCAAAACCACTCTAGTATTTCATCTCACTCCAGTCAGAATGGCAGCTATTATGCATACAAACAACAATAAGTGTTGGCGAGGATGTGGGAAAAAAGGTACACTCATACACTGCTGGTGGGACTGCAAATTGGTGCATCTAATATGGAAAGCAGTATGGAGAGTTCTTGGAAAATTGGGAATAGAACCACCATTTGAGCCAACTATACCTCTCCTTGGTCTATACCCAAAGAACTTAAAAACAGCATACAACAGAACACAGCCACATCAACATTTATAGCAGCACAATTCACATTAGCTAAACTGTGGAACCAACCTAGATGCCCTTCAATAGATGAATGGATTAAAAAAATGTGGCATGTATACACAATGGAATATTACTCAGCAATAAAAGAGAATAAAATCATGGCATTTGCAGGTAAACGAGGGAGTTGGAGAAGATAATGCTAAGTGAAATTAGCCAATCCCCCAAAACCAAATGCCGAATGTTTTCTTTGATTAAAGGAGGCTGATTTATAGTGGGATAGGGAGTGGGAGCATGGGAGGAATAGATGAACTCTAGATAGGATAGAGGAGTTGGAGGGAGGGGAAGCGACGGGGCATGGGGTTATTAATGATGGTGGAATGTAATGATCATTATTATCCAAAGTACTGGTATGAAGAAACTAATTGGTGTGAATATACTTTGTATACACCCAGAGATATGAAAAATTGTGCTCTATATGTGTAATAAGAATTGTAATGCATTCCTCTATCATATATAGAAAGAAAGAAAGAAAAAGAAATACTGTGACTTTTAGTGGGTGGTCCTGCTTCGTGACTATGCTGGTGAGTACACAATTGTCTCCTATGAAAATATGACATTTGTATGCCCACGATGCCAGTGCCGATTTCCTGGTTTTGATATTGTACTGTATAGTTTCATCAAGTGTAACCACAGGAGAACCCAGTCAGAAGGTGCACAAGATCTTTGTGAACTAACCTTTATAACTTCCTGTGACTCTATAATTCTTTCAAAATAAAAAAATCAGTGGCAAATAAAAATAAATAAAGGCACTGTAGATTCCCATGCCATGCTATGGGCTTTTTAGGCCATTCTGATGATAATTTCAGGCGAACCTCTGGTTGGTACCCAAAAATCATTAGCAAAAAGTATGTGAAAGGAAACAGACCATTACAGCCACCCTCTTAGAAATTGTTTTAATTAGATAAAAATAATAACATTCAATGAAACAGGAATGCATGTAAATACTATCTGTGCAACAGGTGATTTTATTTAAACTAATCAGTACATCTTAGCACTAATCCCCGGGCTTTGAGAACATTAACTAACATGAAAGAGCATTGTTTCAAAAGTCCTCTATTTTTAGAAATGCTATTAGCAGAAGCATCAGCTCTAACCTTTTTCTTGCTCTATGTCATGCACATTAATTAACACTTCTACTCTGAAAGAATGTGTTTCTTCCCATGTGATAGGAGTGATATTTTAGGAGCATGCTTTAGATTGGAAACCTCAGGAACAGTAAATCTGGATAATTTAAAAATGTACTTTGCTGCACATAATTTCCTGTTTAGACTTTTTTCCAGATCACAATTAGTTAGAACTTATGATACGTTTTATGTAGGACAATGAGTTTGAAACTTACTTTGGTAATTGATTTGTTGACTATTAAAATGGCTTACGAAGATTCTAAGAGATTGCAAATACTAAAGGGAATGAAGATTTAAACACCTTGAAAATTCCCATTTGTAGACAATTCACATGGAATTTAAAAAAAAAAAAATAAACTTCTACTTAATTATTAAGCAAGGATAAAAAAAAAGACTAACAAGGAAGCACTAGGAATGGGAAATTTCATCCATGAAATGATGAAACTATGCCTTGGCATAAAATTTATGATTACTCTTTTACTAGTTTAGGTTGTCTTTTCTTAACTCTTTAAAAAATGATATCTGTTTCTTTGACTATGCACACATAATCTACTAAAAGCAAATTTGCACTGTTCAATCGGGGTGTTTACCTATATTAGAAATTTTCATTTGGTGTTTGCATTCCAGAATAATCATACTGCTATAAGTCTTCCTCAGTCTTTGAAAACTAGTAATCAAACTTTTCTAGAAGTTTTGCAATTGGAGACTGTCCACATCTCCCTTTTTATACAATCTTAATAAGGGCATTATAGAATAGAGGACAGAAAAATCTTACAAACAACACAGATTAAAAATAATAGCAGCAACAGGATAACTTTGGCTACCAGCAAACCTCACACACAATTTTTATCAAGGAGCCTTTTAGTGTCTGTTGGGAACTCTTTTAGGAAGAATTTTAATTCAAAATTCTGAAGTGAAGCCAAGCATGGTGGCATATGCCTGTAATCCCAGTGGTTTGGGAGGCTGAGGCAAGAGGATTGCGAGTTCAAAGCCAGCCTCCGGAAAAATGAGGCAGTAAGCAACTTAGTGAGACCTTCTCTCTAAATAAAATACAAAATAGGGCTGGGATATGGCTCACTGATTGAGTGCCCCTGAGTTCAATATCCTGTACCAAAAGAAAAAAAAATTAGAGCTGATATTTTTAATGTTATTTTATAGAAATATATATCCTTGAAGATATGAATAGTAAATAAATTATGTTTTCAGTATTTAATAAAGGATTTAAAGATGTATTTTTCTTAATCTTATTGAGGTACAATTAGTAATTTTTAAAAAACAACAGAGTTAATGAAAATAATTTGACAGATTTGGGCATAGGTATTCACTTGTCTTGTCAGCACCACAATTAAGTTAAATAAACATATCTATCATTAAGAAAATATTTGACTCTGTCTCAAAATTAAAAAAAAAAAAGGGCTAGTCATATGTCTCAGTGGTTAAGCACTCCTGGCTTCAATCCCTAGTTACTAATTAACTAATTATTAATTTCATCTTTAAAGAAAAATTGCAGTAAATTATTTCAATATTTCATTAAATTATTTCATCATCAGTCTAACTAGATTAGATGTTTGTAACTTTGATAGTTAATAAATTTTTAAAATTTATTTTAAAAAAGAAAATGTTTGACATTTCTCTTTATCACAAAATGCTGGACTTTGGGGATATATTCCATATTTTAATAGTTGATATAAAATACAAAAGAAACACCCAAATTGAGTTAGTTCTAAATAGGCAGCTGGATGCCAATCAGAAAGTGGAAATATAAATTAATTACTGGGATTTCTGGGGCCATTGAAATGGAGATTCTGGAAAATAAAGCTTAAACTCTGAGGACTCTAAGGAGATTAGGACCTGCCCCCCTGGAAGGAGAATGGACAGAAAATAAAACAAGGATTAAAAAAAAAAAGACTAACAAGAAAACACTCCAGGAACCTCAGTGCTTTGCCTGAATCTGTGCATAGGAAGCTGTAGGTTTGGATCCAGAACCAGCACTTCAGATTTTCTAAAGAATGTTAACTAAGTTCGGGGCTGATTTTATAAAGGCACAAGGTAAAGGAATAAAATCACATTTACTTTTTAAAATTGCCCTGACTGCACATATCGGGAAGCTTCAAGGGTCTCTCATTTGGCATCCAGCCATGAAGATGAACCATTTAAAATATCTGAAAATCAACCTTTGAATTTGTATTGCACTTTTATTCTTAAATGGCTTCCATGTCTGCTTTAACATTTAACCTTCTTACTTAATCACTTGATTACCTACCTGGAAGTTGATGGTCTCTCCCTGCTTTATAGATTGAGAACAGAAATGACAGAAGGTAATGGCTTAGTGGGACTTTACCCAAAATACAGGTTTCCCATTTATAACTATTCATAGATTCCCTGAAATCTTTCCTGCCTCTCTATTAGTTCATGGGATAGTATAGAAAAATTAAATATTTCAATACTAAACATTTAATGAACTTGAAATTGTGGACTTTCACAGTGTGTTCCCAATCAAGGTCGAATGTCTAATTGGTGATTTAATGGGTGGAAGTGTGTACCTTTTTAAGAAAGTCACTTTTTCATTCTGAAACTTATTTTTCCAAGTTTTTTTCATTTGGGGGAATGGAACAGTAATGCTGCATGTCTTAGAAGTATGAAGATTGAATAAGATAATGTTTTTAATAAGGTTGTCATATTTTTATTAATTCACCTAATTTATTGGTTATCTACTATATGCCAATTGTGCACATAGTGAGGGCTCATATAATTGTGAGTGCTGTTAATAATGTTCTTTCTTTAACCTCAAAACACATTTAACCATTCTTTGAAGGAGACCATTTTTTAGCTGGAAGCACCTATGTTTACCATGTACTCCAGTATTCCTATTTTATAGTAGAGAAAGCATAACATGGTTAATGGGGTGCTCAGGGTCATGTGTTAAATGACAGAAAAGTGTTAACATTATAATATGGTCTCATAGACAGGCAAACCAGTACAGGAGCTCTCTTAGCCTCTTAGTTGTTCTCTGACCTGAGCTGTGGACTTTATTCTTGGAACTCAATGCCCTTATCTGGAATTTGGAAATAACTATTCCTGGTAGAGCTATAATCAATATTAAATTTGATAATTTAGCAAAGTGCTTGGCTTACAGTAGATGCTCAATAAACATTATTATTTTGTTATTCTTTTGTTTTCTCAAAATTAAGCATTTTGCAGCTGTTCATTCAGAAGCAAATGTAGCAGTAGAATTCTGCAGATAGGTGTCCAAATCTGTTTTGTCTTTTTCCCCAGATAAAGGAAGCTCCACTTAGTGTTATTCTATCTGCTGGTATCTTCTAAATGGAAGTTATGTACAGTCAATTTTCTTTCTCCTGTGCTCTGTGTCTGCACTTCAAGTCTTAGACTATAATTATGGATATAGTTAAAAGCATTACTGGAACAGGAAAACATAGATCAGAATTTTTCTCATCTGATTTTGTTCATTATGTTCATGATTGTGTTCTGCTGAAAGAAACAGAGGTGGTATTTTGGTGAAGATGCCAACTAGCAAATGGCTGTTTCTGTTGTTCTGGGTTCCCTCCCTTTTTTTTCCCCTCTGTCTCTCTACAAACACATAAAGATTCTGTTTTCTTGTCACTATTCCCTAAATGATAAGACAGCTGTTTACAGAGCATTGATATTGTGTTAGATATTGTAAATAATCTAGAAATGAGTTGAAGTATGCAGGAAGATGTATATATGGTGTAGGGAAACCCTATACCATTTTATCATAGGGATTTGAACATCCAAGGATTTAGGTAAACATGATGGGTGTGGCCGGTTCTTGGGGCACTGGTATCAATCCCCCATAAATACCATACTCAAAGAGTTAATTGTATTCTTATACAAATTTCATAGAGAAGGATCTTTTTTTGAACAACTAATTAACATTACTTTCATGGGTCAGAGTTTTGTTCTTGATTTATTTCAAAAAGGTCTTCTCATAGATTTCTATAGTACTTGTCCTTGGTTGACCTTGAGTGAGGTAAACTCCATTGATTGAACCAGGGTCCACCCCTTGTTCTTTCTCTCTTTCTCTCTCCCTCTGTCCTTCTCTTTCTCCTCTTCTTCTTTTCTCCTCTTCTTCTTTTCTCCTCCTCCTCCTCCTCCTCCTCCTTCTCCTCTCTCTCCTTTTTTCATTTTCTTAGCTAAGGTTTGAATCTAGGGCTCTACTACTGAGCAACATTCCCAGCCCCTCTTTTAAATTTTTATTTTGAGACAGGGTCTTGCTAAGTCACACAGACTGGACTCAAATCTGCACTTCTCCTGCCTCAGCCTCCTGAGTAGCAGGAATTACCACACCCCACCTAAGTCCTTTATGAGCAGAAGCCTCTGGGTGCAAGAACTCCCCAGCAGAGACAGAAAGTGTGATGGGGACTCTGGTTGCCATAGATAACATATTTACAAATGAAAAGCACTGCATTTTTCTTTTTATTAGAGAGTAACTTATTGATTGATTTCTAATTATCAATAATATTAGAATAAAATATAATAAATAGCACTACTGTGTACAAGGTTCACAGAGAAACTGTAGAGATATGTAAATGCCAGGAATCAAGTATTTGTGTTCTGTAATTTAAGTCAGCTTCAGTATAACATCTACTTTCTCTCTGGCTTCGACACAATGACTTCCAGCCCGCTGTGCTCTGCTCTTGGCATTGCAGACTCAGGAGGAAAGAGCGAGTAGGGCTGGGCTTCCCTTTTTGTTGGTGGTCTTTTGCAGTTGACTTCCTAATAACTTGACTCATCAGTTGTCAGAAATGAGAAGTCCTGTGTGTGCCCAGTGAATTTCACCTCTGCTGTTAATGTGAACTGGTACATGATCCCACACATGCATGAGGAAGTATGGAAGTGTGTGTTTTTAGGTATCTTTCATTGTTTCCGATAGTTTAACTCACAAGAGAAAGTTTCCAGAAATCCCCTGACATCTTCTCCTAGCTGCTGGATCCCCTATCCTGGTATAGGGCACATTTCCCCGGCACCCATGCTGTAGGTCCTTTCCCCATGGTGGTGCTCCACCTTGATCGCCTAGAACTCGCCACTGTGACATGTAACAGGTTCCTTCACACAACTACAACTTCCCTTTTCAAAGCTTGTGTTAAAATATGCAAAACACAAAATTAGCCACTGTAGTCATGTAAAAGTGTACATAATTCAGTGATACTTGGTACCTTCACAGAGTTGTGCAAGATTGCCACTGAAACCATCATTTTATAGTTAAGCTAACCATGCTTTATGATTCTTGATTTGTCCATGTGTTTTATTTTTGAATATATAATGGACTATTTTTTAAACAGAGTAATTATTTCCTAAATGCTTATGTCGAATATAGGTAAAGGAATTTTTCTAGATAGATCTCTTAATGTAAAAGATTGTACTTATGATCTACAAAGAGGAGAGGGAGAAAGGGAAGGGAAGTTATCCATTGACTTTGACCCTACTTTTAGATGTGTGACTTGAGTAGCTATAGTTTTTCTCAAAAAAAAAAAAAAAAAAAAGAAAAAGAAAGAAAGAAAAGAAAAGAAATCTCATAGAAATAGCATAGCATGCATCTTATCTCTCAACCTGGTGAGCATGACTGTGTGGAATACCATCCATTCTTTTAATTAGCTATCATACCATGTTTGATTTTGTATTTTTAAAAGTCCCCATTCACAAGGGAGGAGACTCTGCCATTTACTTATTGGCAAACTTAGCCTTGCAGTTTCATTCTCTGAGTCTCAGACTCTTCATCTGTAACCTGAATGACATTTAGTCATTCAACAGAGAGCCTATTCTGTGCCTGGCTGGATGTCATATGTTGCAGATACTGCAAACAGAATACATCTTCTGTTTCTTGAAGTGTCCTAAGGAGAATCATATGCTATAAGGAAAGAATTTCTTCATTATACATCATTGTGCCAACAAAATATACTGATCATTATCTTTATTATTCCCTTTATAAGATTCAAGGTTTAAAAAAAAGACAACAAAAAATCTTTGTCCCAAGACATTAAAGATGAAACTCTTCACACATGGCCACCTAGAACCTTTGTACAAGAAAAGATAGCTTCAATAAGATGCTATGAATACCCACAAAAGTTGGATATAGTTTAAAATATGTATATGACAAGAGTATTGTAGAGGATGTGGAGATAATGGAAACCTGGAAGTCTTTTGTACTTCTGGTAAGAATGTTAAATGAGGCAGTCAGTTTAGAAATTTTGATGGTTCCTCAATATCTTAAACCTAGAGTAGCTGTAAGTCCCAGGCATTTCTTTCCTAGGTATATACTTATGAAAATTGAAAGAGTATCATCAGACAAAAACTTGTTTGTACCTGAATGTCCATAGCAACATTACTCATAATAGTCCCAAACTGGAAATAATCCTGATATCCACCAGCTGATGAATAGATAAACAAAATGTGGTATATTGACATAATGTAATATTCGGTTATAAAAACTCATGAAGTATTGATACATGCTACAACTTGGAAGAAGTTTGAAAACATGTTGAATGAAAAAAAAAAAAAAAAAAAACCAACTAGACAAAAGTCCAGATACCATTCTGTTTAATTTATATGAAATACCCAGAATAGGCAAACTTACTGAGATAGGAAGCAGACTGGTGGTAGCCGAGGGGTAAGAGGGGAATGGGCAGTGCTGCTAATGGATACACGGATTTGGGCAAGTGATGGCAATGTTCTGCAATTTGATAGTGGTGATGGTTGTACCACTGTGTGAATATACTGAAAGCCACTGAATTGTACACTTATTTTGTGAAATGAAAATTATACATCAATAAAAGTTTTTTCTAAAGAAAAAGAAACAAAAGGATAGATGCTGCCTCTGCCCTCCATCTGTCTTCCCAGGGACTTTGAAATGAGAGCAACTATCCTTAGAGAAATAAGTTTTGAAATTAATTCTGTATCAATCAGATTCAACCAGAGAAGCTGAAAGCAGAGATGACTATGTAAGATTTATGTAGAAATTTGTGCACAGTATGACACAATAGACCGAATAGGGAGGCTGTTGCTTTGGTGTCTTATTCTGGAGTCTGGGGTCACCTGAGTAGGTATCAGGAGGAAATGTGAATGTGGAGTGGAGGAAGCTAGAACAAACTGGAACCAATGAGAGGTTGGGCCAGAATCCACAAGGATAGGTGGCCCATGTGGGTCTTTTGTTATCTCCCTGGTTCTAAGCCTCCTCTAAGATGTTAGGGTGATCCACTGGAAAAGCTGGTACCCTTCAACTAAGCACACCTGAGCTACGTCAGTGCCTTCAGCCTCTCACCTACCTTCCCAGCATGTAAAGGAGATGGGAACAGTTTTACTTTTGTCTTCCAGCTCTCAGGCTGCTGCAGCTGCTGCGGAATTCTAGGAGGCATAGGCGCATTTCAGCTAACTTGGAACATTACCAATATGACATAAACACTAAATGAATTAAAGAAAACAGATGCACAAATCACATCAGAGGACAAGATCCCTAGCCGGAATAAAATCATCTTATCTAGCACAGGGTATAAGCTCAGTAATTATTATCAGTTAGCATTAGCTTTTTGGAGATATGTATTGACTGACAGTGTCAGGCATAGGGATATTGGACAACTAAGGAAGCTTAGGAAGAAGAGAGACTTAGAGGGAACTTTGTTGTGGCCCAACCTGCTCACCTGACAGGTATTGGTTATTCTTTATCTTTTTTTGTGAACCATGCAACTGACTCCCCCGCCCCCAATACTGATGGAGACTGGCTTCTGGATACTTCTGGAGTTGTCTCCAGAATCCCATGCAGACCTTTGATTCATTTGTTCCACCATCCCCCTGTATAGGTATAATATCTGGTGCGTAGAGGTACTCATGAATACATGCTCAAATGATGACTGATAAGCAGTATATAAAGCCTATTTCACTTAACAGCAATGTTTTAGTCAGGTTTTTTCACTGTTATGACAAGAAAAGATCAGACAAGAAGAATTTTAGAGGCATTTATCTGGAGGTTCACAGTTTCAGAGATCTCAGTCCATTGAGAGCCAGCTCTATTCCTTGGGACTCCAGGTGAGACAGAATATCATGGTAGAAGAGTGTGGCAGAGGGAAGAAGCTCACATGATGATCAGGAGAGAGAGAGAGAGAGAGAGAGACTCCACTTACCAGATACAGATATATATATTCCAAAGACACACCCCCAATGGCCGCCTCCTCCAGCCAAAACATGCCTGCCTTCAGTTATTATTCAGTTAATCCCTACCAAGGGATTAATTCACTGATTGGGTTAAGGCTCTCATAACCCCATTATTTCAGCTCTAAGCCTTCTTGCATTGTCTCACACATGACCTTTTGGGGGGCACCTCACATCCAAACCATAACAATCAACATCTTTGTGGAATAAACTTCTGATTGCCATTTTACAGATGAAGATGTTGAGAATTTGAGAGTTTGCTTGACTATCTAAAAACCAGAAATCCTGTGGCAGTGATATTATGAACTTATTTCTCCATAATTCTATAGAACACACTGGTTGGGAGACACTTTTCAAATTCCTGGTCCACACTGCAGTTATTTTCCTTACTGGATTAAACACCAATTTCTTGTGAGCTCTGTCTCTATAATTCAGCATCCACAAGTGCATACAGACCCAGGCACTAGGCAGCATATTTCTGAACTCCTTTGGACTGAGGGCCAGACCCTGGATTGTCATATTCATTGAATGGACTACCTTCAGGGTTTGTCTGCTTTATCAGGTGGCAGCCCTCGGTCAACATTTTCAAAAGGCACAATCTAGCTTGAATCATAGAAGATGCTCAATAAATACTTGTGGAATGAGAGAGAGAATGGATGGATATTCTATTTTCTAAATGTGTTCTAACTATTAGGACGTAATGCCCTGCTGACAAATCATTAGTGGCTCCTTAGTTTCTGGAGGACACAGGAAGCATGATTTCATTTCTTAAATTATTGATTTGCCTGAGGCTAATCATATGGTGACTGTTAGGCTCTGAGAGGGTGGAGGATCATCTGTCTATAATTGCAATTCTCCTACAGGTGCTACCAACAGGCCCCCTGCTGAACTCTTTGAAGGAACAAAGTGTATGTTCCTTCTCTGCAAGAAGTCTAGTTTCAGCCAGTGCCCATAATACTCACAGCTATTTTATTCCAGTAAGTCTTTTAGAAAAAGTTGGTTTGCTTGGTAAACATTCAGAAGATAGAAAGTGTGCATTTTTCAAGGGGATCTCCTTTAATGCTTTGTGATAAGTGGGGACCTGATGAAGCAGTGCTGTAAGCATCTCTATAAATAACCATTGTTTTCTCCTTTATTCACTCACTATTCCACAGTGCTTTTGTGCAGACAACATTCTTCTGGTATGGAGGGAAGACTTTATCTGGTGGTTAAATAATTGTCTGTGTGCTCCTAGAGTGCCACTTCTAGGATGGGATGCTTAAAAAAATATATGATTATAAGAACCAAAGCAGAGATTTTGGAGTATTTTAGACTAGAATGAATAAATAATAGGAATTGATTCCAAGGGCATCTCTTTTTAGAGATATCACAAACTCTTCAATTTCTGAGACTCACTGTGCAATGCTTCCAGGTCTTTCTAAGCCCTTAACAAAGTAAGAGGCATCTGCCTCTGGTCTTAAATCTTTTGTATTAAACCTTAACTGGAAATCTTAAAATACCTACCCATGTTGGAAATATATAATTCTCTAAATGGCTGTAGCAGATGAAAGACAAAGTTTTCCAAATTTGAACAATTTTTAAAAATTTTTTAAAGCAATCAAGCCAGATTTGGTGGCACACCTGTAATCCCAGTGGCTTGGCAGGCTGAGGCAGGAGGATCACAAATTCAAAGCCAGCCTCAGCAACTTAGTGAGATCATCTCAAAATAAAAAAAATAAAAACAGGCTGGGGTTGTGGTTCAGTTGTTCAGTGCCCCTGGGTTCAATCCCCAGTACCAAAAGTAAAAGAAAAATCAAGTTAAAAATTTCTACTTATAAATTATTCCTAAAGAATGAATTTTTCCAGTGATAAATCATAGAATTTTAATAATCTGGAAAGAAAAGGCAAGAGGTCACCTTAACCTCGTGCATAGCAGAGTGATGTTGTCATGTATGCCCACATTTTTTTTTCAAATGGAAAATATTCAACTATTCTTTAAGAAAACAAGAAATTGTATTATATTATAAATTGTTGTAATATTTCCTCTAAAATGTTCAAAGGTGGGTAGTTAAATGAAGAGAAATATCATGGTCTAGACCCATCCTCTCTGCTTGTCCAACCCATCCCAATTATCCTCAGCCAACATGGTGTTTATTTTTGCCAATTTATAGTTTGGGGTTCTACCTAATTTGTTATTTAGAAAAAAAAAATCTCTTCCTCTACTCAATAAGAAAGTCTAAAAAATCTGTTTTGAAAGGAAAATATAAAGGATTCCAATCTTCTTATATATTTTTTAAAAAAAATAATGAGGTTTTAGGATTCCAGTGACAGATTTTAGTAAAAGAGGCAGGTTAAGAAGTCCAGCAATGAAAAGTTCATGACAGAGAAGTGGAATTAGGGCAGAAAGCCAGTCCTGGGCTTTGGTCCCAGGAAGGGCATTAGATCCCCCAGCACAGGGAATTTTAGCCAAGGTAGTTGCCTGGTGGTTGTCCATCATGTCCATTCTGACAGTGTAAAGTATCCACAAAGGACTATGCAAAAGCACAACCTTGGGCTGACAGATCTGAGTCAGTCAGCGCGAGAGAACCGCATATGCTTTTGCCTCCTCATGGGATTCTTTTTCCTTCTTGAGGCAAAAAAAAAAAAAAGGGAGAATCAATGGTAACAGATTTGTCACTTTGTAATAATAATAGAAGAAGAAAATATGAAATATGTACACAAAATTCCCCGTTTCAGGGGAGTGCCCTTCAGAAAGGAAGATACCTCTAGACCCTGTGATTCACTTGCAACCTGTTTCTTCAATTGTTTTATGACTTGATGCATACATATTTGGGCTTTGTTGCCCAGGAAGGGGAGGGAGCTATTGAGCTTTCGCATGGAAATGGTGGGAGGGTGGTTTCTGGGCCTCTTTTGGAATTTAGCTGCTTGTTTCATTATAGAACCAACTTCAGTGGCTCTCATTCCAAAATGAGCAAGGTGAATATCAGCTAGAATAGCAATGGCAAAGCCTGGTGTGCAGTTACCTGCATGATCACAAACATGATGTTGCCATTTGTAGAAGGACCCTGGCCTGTGTCGGTCTATAAGATCCAGGATAAATAGAGTCCCACAATATCCAGGTTCTTGAATTTTGATCAACCTCTTCAAATATTGCTTATGGCATGTGAATTTCCAAATCCTTTCTGATGTCTTCATTTCTTTGTTTTATGTTTAAAATTTATATGAGATCATCTTACTTATGTGAGAATACCACATATATTCCTCCTGAGGAATTCTTTTCTCAGAACCTGCATAAATTTAACAAATCCTAAGCAAAGATAAATGGAATGAAGTCTAAATATCCTCTTGAGTTCAATAGCTTCAACAACTCCACTGTGCTATTTGTATTTTTTTACATAGTCCTGCGCATACCTGCTTGTGTCCAGCATCTCACATCCATTGAGAAGCCTTTTCTAAGGAGTCCCAAAGGTCATGGAGCACCATCTCCATCAGACAGACACATTCACCATGTGATCACCACTCTATTTTACTTCTCCAGTGCCTGCCCCAGTTTTGATATCCTTTGTTTTGAGTTTGTTGGTGCCTCTCTCCCTCCTTGCTGCCAGCATCCCCCAGGAGGACACCAAATATTGCCAAAGTGACATCTCTTGAACTATGAAATCTTGTCTTCAAGGGGCCATATCAGAGGGATGTGGCATGAAAAACATAGAATGGCCTTATTCTCCAACTAGTATCAATTTGGTCACCTGGGCTACATCTGACTCTGCTGTTTTCTGCATACCCTGGGGTCTCTTGTGAGAACAGCCATTTCTGCTACCACCTGCTGTCTCTCCCTAATGGGACAGCTCTAGTTTGAGGGACTGAAAAGCCTTCGTCACATGACTTACTCTATCTCTGGCCCAGGGATTTTGTACATATAACCTTTTTTCTTCCCAACTACTTTTCCTCTCCACGAATCACACTGAGATGGAAATGCAGCCAGTGACCTCGGTCATTCATTCTCAGCTTCCATGCAAGGAATATTTCCCTTGTTCCCAGAATGTCACAGTTGCTAGGTGAGTTGAGGTCTCTTGAGCTCAGCATATTAGAGGAATGAAAAGACATCACACCTGTGAAGGCCCGGGTGTGCTTAGGCACATCATCACCTTGGAGTGATTCATGGAAGAATTAAGGGAGACCCCCGAAACTCTAGAGAGGGGTAGGTGCATTCAAGAGTGCCACTCCTGTTTGTCACCGTGCTCCGTTAGCTTTGCTCACCTTTGGCGCCTTTCTGGTGCTGGCAGTAACACACCAGGGTGGAAACTGCTTTTGACAATTTTCTTTTAATGATTTGTGCTTCCTGTTGGGGCACGAACACCTTGGGTTCTTTCCAAATGGCGTTCAGGACTAGTTTCTTCAAGCAGTGCCAGGCTGAAGCAGCACAGCCTGCTCCATGTGCGGTGACTACACAGTAAGTCATTTTCTTCCAATTCACATGGCTTTTGTGGCTGTATTTTAAGCACAACTTGGAAGTCAGATTGTTGTGTTGGATGTATTTTTATTTTCCTCATTACAAGGCCTTCAGTTTGTTCTCACTAATTTTCTTTGGAAGTCAGTACCTCGGCCACTGCATCCGTGTCTTCTTGGCTGGCCTCCCTTCCTTCCTCCCTTCCTCCCTGCCCTCTTTTCTCTCTTCCTGCCTTCTTCTCTTTTTAATTGGCCTCCTCCTTTCTTTAGTTTTTTTCCCACCCTAGATCTTCTCCTAACATTTTTATTTCTAATATGCTTACCTCCTTCATTCCTTCTTTCTTCCTAAATTTCTCACGTTCTCATTTTATTCCTTCCATCTCTCCTTTGGTTTTTGCCATTTAAGTCTTTAGAAAGATATCTTTTTGGGGGGCAGGGGGCTTGTGTTGAGTGCCACTGAGCCACATCTCTAGAACTATTTTGTATTTTATTTAGAGACAGGGTCTCACTGAGTTTCTTAGAGCCTAGTTTTACTGAGGCTGCCTTTGAACTTTCTATCCTTCTGCCTCAGCCTCCTGAGCTGCTGGGATTACAGGCGTGTGCCACCTTACCCAGCTCAAAGCTTACTATCTATTCCTTACATCTTCACAATTGAGCATATTTGACTGCACACTTTAATACATATTATCCTTTCTTATTAATTTTTTTTACATTCCTACTTTCTATTTGTTAATCATAAGCACCTTGAGAGTCATGAAATTGTTGTTCCCTTTTCAGATCATGTTACATAAAAATATTATATGTTGTATTGAATTGTATTTAAGAAGACCCCCCCCAATTTTTTTTTGTAGATATAAAATTACAATAGTGTAGTAATGTGACTGATTTTCGCAGGCATGCCTTGATTTGAGTGCAGGATTTTGGTATGATCTGTGTTTCCTGTGCAAACATCAGAGAGAAATTAAGACTGTGGAAATAGTTCCTGATGCTGACCTCACAAATGCAAACCTATGATGTTATGAGAAATTGTTGATAAGCTTTTATGGAGCATAAAACTCAGAAAATTTTACAATTAGAATTGTTGGCTTTTAGGGATCACTTACCCAATATCCCCATTTTCTTAATGAGGAAAATAAGGTCCAGTGACAGCCACTTGCCAGACTCTCCATGATATTGAGTGGAAGTGAATCTTGAACTTGGATCTTCTCGTTCCGTCTGCAGAGCAGTACTGTGTATTACAGCTGTGGTTTCCACGGTGTTCTAGGAGACCTTGACAGGTTTGCCATGAAACTGTAATGAAGGTGTGCCTGTCTGCAACAGATGGGGATCTGTAGTGACATCACGATAGGTGTGTGGTTACTTTTCAGCATCTGTGTCACTGTGATGCTCTGACCAAGCTTTTGCACCCATTTAAGAGATCATTTATTTTTGAGCCTACAGTGTGCCTGACAGTAAGCCAGGAGCTGAACAGGTCTGCCATTAAGAATTGCCTCTTGATTCTTCAGTGATTGTTCCCAGTACTCTATGTACCATAATGCCTACTCAAATCAGCATCATATATGACAGATAATCCTGCCACTGCGATATCCATATCCTTGATCACAGGTAATAAAGAAAAAAATAAATGTGACAGTTTAATTACAAAATGTATTTTGCTGTATGTTTTATATGTAATAAACATATTAACACATTTTTCAAACATTCCCAAACTATTTTTAATATATATGTGATACACACACATACACTCACAGACATATATGTGTGTATGTGTGTGTGTGTGTGTGTGTGTGTATGCATGTGTGTCTGAATTAAGTTCCCATAACTATGCTTGAACATTACAGTATATGACAATTAATATTTTACTGGGGAGAAGTATTTTTAGAGAGTTGATGAAAGTTGTCCTTTACAAAAGGTAGAAGAAATTATTATGCCTACAATGCTTATCTTACAATAAATACAACTGACAATTCACTTGGCTTGCTAGCTTTGAAACCATGCAGTTCTTGGCACGTTTTTAGTTTGAAGGAATTTGGATTATTTCAAATTTTGAACTCTAAGTATTTATTGTGACATCCTTCCAATTTGCATAATTCAAAGTTGCATAAAACTAGATCACAGTGGAATCCCAGGAAGGTGACAGCCAAAAACATTGGGACCTTTGAGTAGGTGGTGTACACATCCAGGAGAAATGGGAGACGGAGTTGCTGCTCTTAAACAGCTTCAGCTCTGCTGGGAAAATTAAATTATGTTAAAACAACCCAGAGCAGCCTTTTTCTCATTATCCTCCAAATGAAAATTTTGAGATATTTTTTCCCAATATTTCCCCCACAGGAAATCTTCATACCACAGATACACTGCATGTCTATTTATGTACTTTACATGTATCTATGCTTTGACACAATTAGTGCAAGTTTTTCACTCCCTAAGAACAAATTTTCATACCCTAGTGTGATATTTCTACCACAGAGAAAGCATTACTTAAAATAATCCCCATCTAATTACAAAATAAAAGATAGATTAACTATATACAAGACCCCAGAGCAGTAGTCACAGTGCCTGGAAGAAAAAAATATATAAATTGGTGGCTACAGAATGCAGGAAAAATCTACAAAATTAAAATGATCAATGTTTAATTAAATTTCTATACAAAATCAGATGACATTTGATAGCAATTTGTGAGTTATATTCTCTCACTTATCAATAAGCATATTTACATAGTAATATGATTAAAATGTCAACCAATCATCTATGAAATGAGTTATTTATTTTGAAAGAATTTCAAAACCTAAATATTTTATTTTATTTTATTTTTTTTATTGGTTGTTCAAAACATTACAAAGCTCATGACATATCATCTTTCATACATTTGATTCAAGTGGGTTATGAACTCCCATTTTTGCCCCAAATACAAGTTGCAGAATCACATCGGTTACACATCCACATTTTTACATAATACCATATTAATGACTATCGTATTCTGCTGCCTTTCCTATCCCCTACTATCCCCCCTCCCCTTCCCTCTCATCTTCCCTCTCTACCCCATCTGCTGTTGTTTAATTCACTCCCTTGTTTTTTTTCCCTTTCCCCTCACAAACTCTTATATGTAATTATGTGTAACAATGAGGGTCTCCTTCCATTTCCGTACATTTTCCCTTCTCTCTCCCTTTCTCTCCCCCCACTCGTCTCTGTTTAATGTTAATCTTTTCCTCATGCTCTTCTTCCCTGTTCTTTTCTTAGTTGCTCTCTTTATATCAAAGAAGACATTTGGCATTTGTTTTTTAGGGATTGGCTAGCTTCATTTAGCATAATCTGCTCTAATGCCATCCATTTCCCTGCAAAATCCATGATTTTGTCATTTTTAGTGCTGCGTAATACTCCATTGTGTATAAATGCCACATTTTTTTTTATCCATTCATCTATTGAAGGGCATCTAGGTTGATTCCAGAGTCTAGCTATTATGAATTGTGCTGCTATGATCATTGATGTGGCAGTATCCCTATAGTATGCTCTTTTAAGGTCCTCAGGGAATAGACCTAGAAGGGTGATAGCTGGGTCAAATGGTGGTTCCATTCCCAGCTTTCCCAGGAATCTCCATACTGCTTTCCATATTGGCCACACCAATTTGCAGTCCCACCAGCAATGTACAAGTGTACCCTTTTCCCCACATCCTCGCCAGCACTTGTTGTTGTTTGACTTCATAATGGCTGCCAATCTTACTGGAGTGAGATGGTATCTTAGGGTGGTTTTGATTTGCATTTCTCTGACTGCTAGAGATGGTGAGCATTTTTTCATGTACTTATTGATTGATTGTATGTCCTCCTCTGAGAAGTGTCTGTTCAGATCCTTGGCCCATTTGTTGATAGGGTTATTTGTTATCTTATTGTTTAATTTTTTGAGTTCTTTGTATATTCTGGATATTAGGGCTCTATCTGAAGTGTGAGGAGTAAAAATTTGTTCCCAGGATGTAGGTTCCCTATTTACCTCTCTTATTGTTTCTCTTGCTGAGAAAAAACTTTTTAGTTTAAGTAAGTCCCATTTGTTTATTCTTGTATTTAACTCTTGGGCTATGGGCGTCCTATTAAGGAATTTGGAGCCCGACCCCACAATATGTAGATCGGAGCCAACTTTTTCTTCTATCAGGCGCAGAGTCTCTGATTTGATATCAAGCTCTTTGATCCATTTTGAATTAACTTTTGTGCATGGCGAGAGAAAAGGGTTCAGCTTCATTTTGTTGCATATGGATTTCCAATTTTCCCAGCACCATTTGTTGAAGATGCTATCCTTCCTCCATTGCATGCTTTTAGCCCATTTATCAAATATAAGAAAGTTGTAATTTTGTGGATTGGTCTCTGTGTCCTCTATTCTGTACCATTGGTCCACCTGCCTGTTTTGGTACCAGTACCATGTTGTTTTTGTTACTATTGCTCTGTAGTACAGTTTGAAATCTTGTATCGCTATACCTCCAGATTCACACTTCCTGCTTAGCATTGCTTTTGCTATTCTGGGTCTTTTGTTTTTCCATATGAATTTCATGATAGCTTTATCTACTTCTACAAGAAATGCCGTTGGGATTTTGATTGGCATTGCGTTGAACCTGTAGAGAACTTTGGGTAATATTGCCATTTTGATGATGTTGGTTCTGCCTATCCATGAACAGGGTACATTTTTCCATCTTCTAAGATCTTCTTCTATCTCTCTCTTTAGGGTTCTGTAGTTTTCATTGTATAAATCTTTCACCTCTTTTGTTAGGTCGATTCCCAAGTATTTTATTTTTTTTGAGGATATTGTGAATGGGGTGGTTTTCCTCATTTCCATTTCAGAAGTTTTGTTGCTGATATACAGGAATGCCTTTGATTTATGCATGTTGATTTTATATCCTGCCACTTTGCTGAATTCATTTATTAGTTCTAGTAGTTTCTTTGTGGACCCTTTTGGCTCTTCTAGGTATAGGATCATGTCGTTCACCAATAGTGATATTTTAAGTTCTTCTTTTCCTATTTTTATGCCTTTAATTTCTTTTGTCTGTCTAATTGCTCTGGCTAGTATTTCAAGGACTAAATTAAATAGAAGTGGTGAGAGAGGGCATCCCTGTCTTGTTCCAGATTTTAGCGGGAATGCCTTCAGTTTTTCTCCATTTAGAATGATGTTAGCCTGAGGCTTAGCATATATAGCTTTTACAATGTTGAGGTAAGTTCCTGTTATCCCTAGTTTTTCTAGTGTTTTGAACATAAAGGGATGCTGTACTTTGTCGAATGCTTTTTCTGCATCTATCGAGACGATCATATGGTTCTTATCTTTAAGTCTATTGATGTGGTGAATAACATTTATTGATTTCCATATATTGAACCAACCTTGCATCCCAGGGATGAATCCTACTTGATCATGGTGCACAATTTTTTTTAATATGCTTTTGTATTCGATTCGCCAGGATTTTATTGAGAATTTTTGCATCTATGTTCATTAGAGATATTGGTCTGTAGTTTTCTTTCTTTGAAGTGTCTTTGTCTGGTTTCGGGATCAGGGTGATGTTGGCCTCATAGAATGAATTTGGAAGAGCTCCTTCTTTTTCTGTTTCTTGAAATAGCTTGAAAAGTATTGGTATTAATTCTTCTTTGAAGGTTTTGTAAAACTCCGCTGTATACCCATCCGGTCCAGGGCTTTTCTTGGTTGGTAGTCTTTTGATGGCTTCTTCTATTTCTTCCTTTGTTATTGGTCTGTTTAAATTGTGTGTGTCTTCCTGACTCAATCTGGGCAGATCATATGACTTAAGAAATTTATCGATATCTTCACTGTCTTCTATTTTATTAGAATATAGGGTTTCAAAATACTTTCTAATTATCTTCTGTATTTCCGTAGTGTCTGTTGTGATATTGCCTTTTTCATCCCGTATGTTAGTAATTTGAGTTTTCTCTCTTCTTCTCTTCGTTAGCATGGCTAAGGGTCTGTCGATCTTATTTATTTTTTCAAAGAACCAACTTTTAGTTTTATCAATTTTTTCAATGTTTTTTTTTTGTTTCAATTAAAATCAGAGCGGAAATCAACGAAATTGAAACAAAACCTAAATATTTTAAATATTCGAAAAATTTTATAGCAAAACAACTATATATATTTTTAAATGTTTTTATCTGTCTTTTTAGTAATACATTACAATAGAATATATTTTAGAAAATTATACACACATAAAGTATAATTTATTCTAGTCAGGATCTCACTTTGGTGGTTTTACATGGTGTGGAGTTACCCTGGTCGTGTATTCAAATACAAGGCTAGGAAAGTTATGTCCAATTAATTCTACCTTCTTTCCTATTTCCCTTCCTTCTTCATACCTTTGTCTAATCCAATGGATTTCTATTATTCCCTTCTCCACCTTTCCTTGTTTTGTGTTAGCATCAATAAATCAGAGAGAACATTTGGCCTTTGGTTTTTTGGGACTACCTTATTTCACTTAGCATTATACTCTCCAGTTCCATCCAAATTCCATTATTTCATTGTTCTTTATGGCTGAGTAGTAGTCCATTGTGTATATATACCATGTTTTCTTTATCCATTTGTCTGTTGATGGGCACCTAGGCTGGTTCCATAGTTTAGCTATTGTGAGTTGAGCTGCTAAAACAATTGATGTCACTGCATCACTGTAGTATGCTGATTTAACTTCTTTGGATATAAACCAAAGAGTAGGATAACTGGATCAAATGGTGGTTCATTACAAGTTTTCTAAGGAATCTCCATATTGCTTTCCAGAGTGGTTGCGCTAATTTGCAGTCCCACCAACAATATATGAGAGTATCATTCTCCCCACATCCTCATCAACATTTATTGTCACTTGTATTCTTTGTAATCACCATTCTGACTAAGATAGAATCTCAGTGTAGTTTTAATTTGCATTCTCTAATTACTAGAACATTTTTTCATATATTTTTTGACCATTCATATTTCTTCTTCTGTGAAGTTTTTGTTCATTCCCTTTACCCATTTATTGATGGCATTATTTATTTTTCTGGTGTTAAGTTTTTTTGAGTTCTTTGTATATCTGAGAAGTTAATGCCTTATCTGAGGTAATGGTGGTAAAGATTTTCTTCCATTCTGTAGGATCTCTAAAAAACCTATGTTTAAAGTGATTATTTTGAGTACATTTTATCTGTATGATGTGATGTTAGGTGGCACATCCTAATGTAGGATCAGGAAGGTTGCTGATGAAAGTGAAATTGGAGTCACTTCTTGACTGCCCTGGGCACAATGTACCAGAATGAGTATGTGAAATAGTGGGCAGAAAAAATGGTGAGAGTCAGATCTCCCTTTGGGGGTTAAGTAGTAGGTATTTTTAGAGATATGTAGAAGAAAAGTACTTTACAGATGGAATTAATTACCTTCAGAGAAGCAGCCCTGTTTACAAACCCCCAAAGGCCATATATGTTCATTGCACAAATTGAGTTCATAGCATGTGTAAACAAAAGAGTCACTTACAAGCAAGGAGAATGAATGATATTGAGCTATTTCATAGCAGAACTCTGTTGCTTCCCTCAAGCACTGTTTCTTGATGCTTTACATTAGAAGAGTTTGGGGAAGGAGTCAAAAATTTAAGAATCTGTAACAGAGAGTTTTTAAAAGCAGAGGTATTAGATATTAGAAATTATTTCTTTCAGAAATAACTCTTGGGTTTATTCTGCTTATATTTCAGTGGATAAATTAAATGTTTCTTTTAAAGTTTCTAAAAACCTTGAACTATTTTTTAATGAAGTTTCATCAAGTTACCGCTACAGGTTGCCCCAATGCCCTGGTCATCATGGCCTGGGATAGTCTTGATTTTGGTATTTGGTTACAAAAGTTGCAAGAGTCATTGTCCCTAATTGAACTCAAGTTTAGTATGAATATCAGCTCTGTATCAATCTTTGATTTTTTAAACCTAATTTCTTGCTTCTATCAAGCTGCTTTCAGGAGAACTTTAATATGATGGTTAAGATTCAAACTATGTATTATTTTTGAGAAAAATCAATGAGCATAATTCATCACATCAATAGACTTAAGAACAAGAATCATATGACCATCTAAATAGACACAGAAAAAGCATTTGGCAAAATATAGCACCCCTTCATGTTCAAAATAATAGAAAAACTAGGGATAGTAGGAAAATACTTCAACATCATAAAAGCTATACATGCTAAACCCAAGGCCAATGTCATTCTAAATGGAGAAAATTGAAAGTATTCCCTCTAAAAACTAGAACAAGAGCAGGATGCCCTCTTTCAGCACTTCTATTCAACATTGTCCTTGAAATTCTAGCCAGAGCAATTAGAAAGGAGAAAGAAATTAAAGGGATACAAATAGGAAAATAAGAACTCAAAGTATTACTCTTTGCTGATGACATGATTCTACATTTAGAAGAGCCAAAACATTCCACCAGAAATCTTCTAGAACTAATAAATGATTTCATAAAAGTAGCAGTTATAAAATCAACACCCATAAATCAAATGTGTTCCTATACATCAGTGACAAATTTACTGAAAGAGAAATTAGGAAAATTACCCCATTCACAATAGCTTCAAAAAAAAAAAGAATTTGAGAATCAATCTCATAAAAGAAGTAAAAGACCTCTACAATAAAACTACAGAATGCTAAAGAAAGAAATCAAACAAGACCTTACAAGATAGAAAGATCTCCCATGTTCTTGGATAAGCAGAATTAATATTGTCAAAATGGCTACACTACCAAAAGCATTATACAGATTTAATGCAATTCCAATTAAAATCAAAATGACATTCTTCATCAAAATAGAAAAAAACATTTATGAAATTTATGAAAATTATGAAAAACAAAAGAATCAGAATAACCAAAACAATCCTTAGCAAGAAGAGTGAAGCAGGAGGCATCACAATACCAGATCTTAAACTATACTACAGAGCTGTGGTAGCAAAAATGGCATGGTATTGGCACCAAAACAGATATGTATTCTAATGGTACAAAATAGAAGACACAGAGACAAATCCACATAAATAAAGTTATCTCATACTAGACAAATGTGCCAAAAACATTCACTGAAGAACAGATAGCCTGTACAATAAATGGTGCTGGGAAAATTGGAAATCCACAAAATCCACATGCAACAAAATGAAATTTAACCCCAGTCTTTTACCCTGCATGAAACTCAACTCAAAGTAGCTCAAAGACTTAGGCATTAGAAGAGAGACTCTGCACCTAGTAGAAGAACAAGTAGGCCCAGATCTTCACCATGTTGGCCTTGGATCTGACTTCCTTAAGAAGACTCCTAAAGCACAAGAAGTAAAACCAAGAATTAATAAATGGGACAGATTCAAACTAAAAATCTTCTTAGCAAAAGAAACAATCAATAATGTGATGAGAGAGCCTACAGAATGGGAGAAAATCTTTACCATATGCACCTCAGATACAGCATTAATCTCCAGGATATTTAAAGAACTCAAGAAATTCACACCAAAACAAAACAAAACAATTCAATCAATAAATGGGCTAAGGAACTGAACAAACACTTCACAGAAGAAGAAATACAATTGATCAGGAAATATATGAAAAACCTGTCTGTTTTGGGGCCAATACCATGATGTTTTTGTTACTATTGCTCTGTAGTATGGTTTAAGGTCTGGTAGTAATGCCACTTGCTTCACTCTTCCAGCTAAGGATTGCTTTTGCTATTCTGGGTCTCTTATTTTTCCAGATGAATTTCATGATTGATTTTTTCTGTGTCTACAAGGAATTCCATTGGGATTTTGATCGGAATTGCAACTAATCTGCTGTACAGTGCTTTTGGTAGTATGGTCATTTTGATAATATTAATTCTGTCTATCCAAGAGCAAAGCAGGAGAACACAGAAACTAACTCACAAAATTAAATTACCTTATATTAGACAAAGATGCCAAAAAACATGCATTGGGAAAAAGATAGCCTCTCCACCAAATGGTGCTGGAAAAACTGGAATTCCATGTGCAACAAAATGAAATTAAACCCCTGTCTCTCACTGTGCACAAAACTCAACTCAAGGTGGATTAAGGACCTAGGAATTAAACCAAAGACTTTGCATCTAATAGAAGAAAAAGTAGGCCTTAATCTTCATCATGTGGGATTAGGCCCCAATTTCCTTAATAAGACTCCTATCGTGTAAGAATTAAAACCGAGAATCAATAAATGAGATGGATTCAAACTAAAAAGTTTCTTCTCAGCAAAATAAACAATCTGTGAGGTGAATAGAGAGCCTACATCCTGGGAGCAAATTTTTACCCCTCACACATCAGATAAAGCACTAATCTCTAGGGTATATAAAGAACTCACAAAGCTAAGCACCAAAAAACAAATAACCTAATCAATAAATGGGCTAATGACCTGGAGCGATACTTCTTAGAAGAGGATATACAATCAATCAACAAATATATGAAAAAATGTTTGTCATCTCTAGTAATTAGAGAAATGCAAATCAAAACTACTCCAAGATATCATCTCACTCCAGTCAGAATGGCAGCTATTATGAAGACAAACAACAATAAGTGTTGGCAAGGATTTTGGGAAAAAGGTATGCTTATACATTGCTGGTGGGACTGCAAATTGGTGCAGCCAATATGGAAAGCAGTATGGAGATTCCTTGGAAATCTTCGAATTATACCACCATTTGCCCTAGCTATCCCTTTCCTCGTCTATACCCTAAGGACTTAAAATTGGCATACTACAGGGACACAGCCACATCAATGTTTATAGCAGCACAATTCAGAATAGCTAAACTGTGGAACCAACCTAGATGCCCTTCAGTAGATTAATGGATAAAAAAAAGGTGGCATATATACACAATGAAATTTTACTCAGCGTTAAAAGAGAATAAAATTGTGGCATTTACAGGTAAATGAATGGCATTGGAGAAGACAATACTAAATGAAGTTAGCCAATCCTCAAAAAACAAATACCGAATGTTTTCTCTGATATAAGGAGGCTGATTCATAGTGGTGTAGGGAGAGGGAGCATGGGAGGAATACATGAACTCTAGATAGGGCAGAAGGGTGGGAGGGAAAAGGAGGAGGCAGGGGGTTACTAATGATGGTGGAATGTGATGGACATCATTATCGAAAGTACATGTATGAAGACACAAATTGGTGTCAACATATTTTATAAAGAACCAGAGATGAAAAATTATGCTGTATATGTGTAATTGTAATGCATTCTGCTGTCATATATTTTTTTACACATCAATAAAAATATAAATAAATAAAAAAGAAATGTTGAAAAATGTTCAACATCTCTAGTAATTAGAGAAACGCAAATCAAAACTACTATGAGATTTCATCTCACTCCAGTCAGAATGGCAATTATCATGAATACAAACCACAATAAACATTGGTGAGGATGTGGGGAAAAAGGTACTCTGATATAGTGCTGGTGGGAATGCAAATTGTTGAAACCATTATAGAAAGCAGTATGGAGATTCCTCAGAAAACTTGGAATGGAACTACCATTTGACTCAGGTATCCCTTTTCTCAGTTTATACTCAAAGGACTTAAAATCAGCATATTTCAGTGATGGAGCCACATCAATGTTTATAGCAGCTCAATTCATAATAGCTAAACTATGGAAGCAAACTAGGTGCCCTTCAACAGGTGAATGAATAAAGAAAATGTGGTATATATGTGTGTGTTTGTGTGTGATATATCATATATATATATATATATATATATATATATATATATATATATATATATATATATATAATGAAATATTACATATAGACACACACACACACATATGATGGAATAATAGCCTTAAAGAAGAATGAAATTATTGCATTTGCTGGTAAATGGATGAAGCTGAAGAATGTCATGCTAAGTGAAATAATCCAATCCCCCCAAACCAAAAGCCAAATGTTTTCTCTGATATGTGGATGTGAACACACAATGGAAGGCTGGCCTAGGGAAGAACAGAATTACTTTAGATTAGGCAAAGGGGAGTGAAGGGAAATGAGGGGGTACAGGGGTAGAAAGGATAATAGAATGAATCAGACATCATTACCTTATGTGCATATTTAACTACATGACCGGGGGAATTCTACATCATGTACAACTAGAAGAATGAGAAATTATACTCCATTATATACGACATATCAAAGTGCATTCTATTGCCATGTATAACTAATGAAAACAAAGTAAAAAAATTAAAAAAAGAAAGATTCAAAATATATATTGTTTTTGAGAAAAGATTGGAAAGTATTTCAAACTTTGGCTAGTCATTTTCCAAATTTATATTCATAGAATCTCAAGGAAATGAAGTTTCATTGAATTAGAGTGACAGCAGCAATAATAGGTCAAGTTATGGAAGATTCAAAATTCTTCAAAGTTCTTTGGTGCTGTTATTTCCTATGCTTCTCACAGATGTCCATGGAAGTGGAAGGACAAGGAGTAGTACTTCCATTCTAGACTCAATGAAAGATAAGAGGGAGGTAAAATGCTGAAATTGCCCAGCTGGCCTCCCTCCTGGCTTCCTTTTATTTGTTTTGGCTTAAAATGTGACAGTCTTGCTCTCCTGAGATTTCTCCCTGTCCTGTACAAACACTAGATGCACATTGAGTTTTTCCAAGTCGGATCCAATGAAAATAAAACTAGCCATTATACATAAATGTTCACTTGCATTCAAATTTGACATTTGGCCCTAAAGTTCTCTTCTGATCCCTAGATACTCACTGTTTTTGTTTCCTGTGGTATAAAGTTGCATTTTTCACATTTAACTCCTTTTGACCAGGGTCAAATATAAGAATATTTTCTTCACTTCCATCTCAGAAGGATTTCATTGACTCCTTACAGGGAACTCACCTGGTATAAGGGAGGTCCTTTCTCAGTTGCCTCCTATGCTAAATGAGCTTGCACAGGGGTGTATACTGACCTGGTAGGACCACAGGATTGTATGGAAAGTTGGTGCATGAAAAACATCTGACAGAGCTTCTGGCTCTTAGTAAGTAATTCAGTGCTAGCTATTCTTATTGGACATTATTGGTACTTTGAATAGGGTTAATTAAGCAAAGATGAGAATTGAGGATTAAAAATAAAATTCTAGTGGAAAAAATTGTTTGTAACTCAACCAGCTAGAAAGCAAACTTTTCTAGAGATAGTAAATAAAGTGTCCCTAGGAACTTCTCTCTTAGGAATACCAATATACCATATAGTAAAAGAGCCTCTCAGGGGACAGACAACTCACCCTGCTCATACCACTGAGCATGCCTGGTAGAAATACAGCCAAGAATGGATACCTCTATGGAGGTATCTTCTACTCCCAGAGAGGGAGGACTTAATAACTTCAACATAAACAGAATCTTCCAGGCTGTTCTAATGTGATTATTGACAAAGTCTTTTTCAAAGAGCCATTTGGCTTCTTTGAGTGGATCTGGGAGAATTCCCTTGAAGCAGGAATTAATGGTTTCATTTACCTTGTTAGGAACAGCATATGTTTGTGTTATAATCTTTGGCTATGTTTCTCTTCATCGCTGACTCCTACTGTGCTTCCTGATCTGTAATGCCTCAGGAAATTTGCTGGATGGCCAAGTTTTACAAATGGGCCAATTTTTTATTCAGGCGATTCTCTTTCAAATTCTACCTTTTTCACAAGAACGGAAAATATACCATCCAGGAGATTTAAAGTTCCGATAAGAAGGTCCCTCTTATTTAAATAAGAGAAACAGAACATAGTAGTAGTGGTCTTCTGAAGGCACACCAATGAAGGGAGGTCACGGTCATGCAGTTTAAGGATGGGCTAAGTTAAGGTAC